>NC_083347.1:47194489-47534305 GCF_019175385.1 Lycium barbarum | reverse complement strand
CCATTCCCATTTCTATTTCTAGAAAATATATATTTCAGCTGATGTATTGACTATTTAGACTTGTAGTAGTATTTAGTAGCTCTTGTACGGGTCAAACCATATTTTGGGATTGCTTTATCTTCTGCACTTAGTATTTATATATTATGTCAGATTTATCATATTATTCTTGGGGTTTTCATTCATTATTCATTTATTATTTACTGTTGATTGGTTGCATAAAGGACAGGTTCGCCTACTGAGGTGGGAAATAGTAGGTGCCCGCACGTTCCTCGAGTTGGAGCGTGACAAGTTCTATGTTGGGCAATGTCGAGTAGAGTTTTGCAGATCGGTACAATGATGTTCGTACCTCCCTTCGAGAGGCTATAGTGCATTTAGGAAATTTCACTTCTTTCATTCTTATCGTGCGTTCTTGACTTTATCTAATTCTAAGCTTTTTGATTCACTTTTTCTCACAGATAGTAAGGACTAGATTGACTGAAGCTAGAGAGCAGGAGCCTGATCTGCACATGAGCCTGTTGCTATTACTGTTATTCGTGGTAGGGGTAGGGGGTGAGGCAGAGGTAGAGTTCGAGTGGCAGCACCAGCCCGAGGCTGGGCACCAGTGGATTGTCTAGGCCGTTCTAGGGCGGTATCTCTTGAGCCGAATATGATTAAAGAGGATGAGCTTGTTTAGGTTGAGGAGGTTGGACTAGGACAGACACCTCTGGGTTTAATTTCTACACCTGTGCTTCAGGATAGTTTGGTTCGAATGTTGGGTTTTCTCGAGAGTATAGCATAGGCAAATCTTCTATCGGTTACTTCTGATGGTTCTCAGACTAGGGTTGAAGGACAGACACATGATTATATGACTATTTATGGATTTCAAACCCCAGGGGCCAGGCTAGCACATGCTGTGGCTCCCCATTTCTTGGGTGTGCTAGTGCCTGGCTTTGCTTCTGTAACGACCCGTTAGGTCGTTTGGGCTATTTTCCTATTTTTGCCTATTTTTCCCTCGTGGACCTGCCCCTTCGCTTATTTTAGGGTGTTGTGTAGTGAGTGTGGTTGGCACAATTCCCGAGGTGGTTGAAATATCTTAAGTTTGAAATTTGCTAAGTTCAATAATCTTTAAGTGTTAGGTTGACTTTAGGCATCATCGGGGGTATTTATGTCAGTTTGGGAATTTTTTCAATTCTATTAGTTTCGGAACGTTGATTATAGGCTGGGTATGTATTTGGTTCGGTTTTTGAGGGACTCGTAGCGCACTTTTACATATGCTTGTATATTTGGTTTGTATCGGGGAGGTTTTGGGAGAGTCTTGTGATTTCGGGGTGTGAGAGTCAAAAACCAAATTTTGCTGGTTCTAGTGTTTTCATTTCAGCGAAGGCGGTTCCGCCCCAGCGGAATTGCCCCAGCAAAATAAAGCTCGCAGAAGCGAGCTTTCGGTGAGCTGGTCTATTTTCACCCTTGCGAAGACATTTCTGCAGGAGCGATGCCACTGCTGCGAGTGAGGTTCTGTTGTTGCGAAAGCTTGAGATAGTTATTGAGTCGCGCCTCGGCGAGATTATTCTGCCGAAGCGGGTGCGCAGGTGTGAGACCTAGTGCGCAAGAGCGAGAATCATTAAACAAAATGTGCCTTGAGTTTCTTCCATCCGTAGACATTTCATTCTTAACCCTTAAGTCTTGAGAGCGAATTTGGAGATGATTGAAGAGATTTCATGGAGAAAACCATTAGGTAAGTCTTCTAACTTGGTATTTTGATTATTCCCATGATTTAGGTTGATAACCCATGCTTAGAATGTTTGGATTAAAGAGGAAATGGAAGGGTTTGGGACCGAAACATAGGTGGCTGCCACAGGGTCTTCCTTCCAGTAGATAATGGATGCGGTTCGAGAGGTCGAGTTTATTAGGCATGAGGATTAAAAGGAGCGGGTAGTCAAAAGGCCCTGCTTTGGCCCTTTTGTTGGTACCTCATCTAAAGGTAGGGGACATCTTGGTGGGAGTCACTATCATCAGCCCAGCAGACCCGTTTGTGCAGCCATGCCAGTATCAGAGGGAGGTCAGTTCGTGTGTACTTCTTATGGTTTGGTGTAGTTGTCCCAGAGTTCTTATAGGCCATCTGGTCGTGGTGGACATTCAGATGCCAGTCCTTCTCAGCGGCCCGTGGTTTCCAAAGCATGTTTTGAGTGTGGAGACCCTAGGCATTTCAAGAGGGACTCTACCAGACTTAGGCGTAGTGGCTAGCATTAGAGTTCACAGACTCCCACACCTAGCACAACAACACAACCGGTTAGAGGTGGTTCTCGGGGTAGTTAAGGTGGTTCTTAGGCAGGTCGAGATGGCACTCAGCCTGGTCAAGGTGGTGGCCATGAAGGTACTCAGACTTCGGGTGATCGTGCTCATTTCGATACTTTATCGGGCAGACCTGAGGCAGAGGCCTCCAATGCAGTTATTACAGGTACTATTTTGGTTTGCCATCATTTCACTACATTATTATTTGATCCAAGCTCTACCTATTCTTATGTGTCTGCCTACTTTGCTTCGAGTTTGGAAACGATGTGCGATTCACTTGACTTGCCTATTCATGTTTCTATACCTGTTGGGGATTCTGTAGTGGTAGACTGAGTATATCGATGTTGTGTAGTTACCCTGATGGGGTATGACACCCAGGTAGATTTACAATCTTGGATATGGTAGATTTTGATGCTATTTTTGGGATAACGTGATTATCTCTGTATCATGTGATCTTGGATTGTCATGCAAAGATAGTTACTTTAGCTATGCCATGTATTCTTTGATTGTAGTGGAATGATGCTCTTAGTCATTCACCGAAGAGAATTATATCGTTTCTTAAGGCTCAACGGATGGTGGAGAAGGGGCGTCTCTCTACTATTTGGCTTACACTCAAGATACTAGTTCGGAGACTCCCCCATTAGAGTCAGTTCCGGTGCTGAGAGAGTTTAATAAAGGTGTTTTGATGGATTTTCTAGGTGTTCCATTCTTTCGTGACATAGAGTTCTGTATTGACTTAGAGCTAGGCACTCAACCTATTTTTTTCAGCCATATCGAATAGTGTTGATCGAGTTGAAGGAGCAATTGTAGTATTTGCTGAGTAAATGATTCATTTGTCCAAGTGTTTCTCCATGGGGTGTGCCCGTGTTATTTGTGAAGAAGAAAGATGGACCATAAATATGTGCATTGACTATCGGCAGTTAAACAAGGTAGCCATCAAGAACAAGTATCTGATACCTCGCATTGATGACTTGTTTGATAAGCTTCAGGGTGCTTCTATCTTTTCCAAGATTGATTTGACTTCTGGTTATCACCAGTTGAAGATTAGGGTGGAGAAAGTTCCTAAGACATCTTTCCGGACGCGTTATGGGGATTATGAGTTCTTTATGATGTCATTTCAGTTCCTACTTGGATTCTTTTGTTATCATCTTCATTGACGACATCTTGATGCACTCTCGTATTAGAGAGGAGCACGAGCAACATTTGAGGATTGTGCTTGGGATTTTGAAGGAAAAGTAGCTTTATGCCAATTTTTCGAAGTGTGAGTTTTGGCTTAGTTCGATGAGATTCTTGGGGCACATGGTAACTAAGGACGGTATTATGGTAGATCCCAAGAAGATTAAGGCGATTCGGGATTGGATTAGACCCACTTTGGTCACTAAGGTACGGAGTTCGGTAGGTCCCGCGGGTTACTATCGGTGATTTGTGGAGGGGTTTTCATTCATTGCATCCTTGTTGACTAAATTTACTCAAAAGGAGGTGGAATTTTATTGGTCTGATCACTGTACGGTGAGCTTGCAGAAGCTCGAGACTTTGATGACTACCGCTCTAATTTTAACCTTACCTATCGAGGGAGAGAGCTTTACAGTCTATTCTGATACTTCAAGAGTGGGCCTTGGTTATGTGCTGATGAAAAAACGGAAGGTGATATTTTATGCTTCGAGACAGTTGAATGTGCATGAGAACAACTACCCCACTAATAACTTAGAGTCGTGTAACGGCCGGTTTGGTCGTTTTGAGCTTCTGGACATGTTTTCTAAAAATATTCTTTCTGTAGTTTCCTCTAGGTATTTGTGGCATGGGGGATGGGTGGCGCAGTTCCCGAGGCAATCAGGTGAGTTCCGGATCATATTTAGCAAAAATTGAAAGTTCTAAGTTAAGTAAATGAAGACGTTTGGCCGAAGTCAACATCAGGGGTAAATGTGTCCATGTCCAACTTTTGTCAATTCCATTAGGTACGAAATATGATTTATGACTTAGTCGAGTCATCGGTTCGGGTCCGGAGGGGTTCGCGTGTGATTTGGGCCTTTTGTTGTGAAACTAGTTAAGTTAAGAATTTGAAGTTGACCACAGTCAACATCAGGTCAAGACAACCCTTATCAGTGTTTTAACGTTCGAGTAGGTTCGTATGATGATTTTGGACTTATCTGCAAATTTTGGTTTAATTCCGATGAGATTCGTACGGGTTTTTAGTGTGTTGGGTTCTTTGGCACTGTTTTAAGCATAAAAGTGTAACAGCTCAAAGGTCCATTTTTAGTTCTAGAGTTCAAAAATTTATTTCGAGACTTCCAGAAATTTTACAATGATTTGTAGGACTAATCTGGAATGATTAGTCTAATTCTAATAAGTCGTGCTCGGGTTTTATCGCGAAATTTGAAATAAATCATTATAGAGTAAAAATAGCATCTGATTGAGCAAATGAGCTCGAAATTGAGTTTCAACTGAATGACTAGGTTCATATCATTAATTTTGGACTCATAGGATCTAGAATCATCGAATTCTGAGGTCGTTAGGAGTGTTTCAGACAATTTAAAGCGAAGTTAAAGTTGCTGGTTTTTGCTAGGAATGTTGATTCCCAAGATACATCCCTAGCTAAATCTGCTGAGTGTTTTCTTTATAAACACCCATTTCGAAATTAGACTTTGTAACTTCACATTTTGGATTCTTGAGCTCGGTTTGAGGTGATTTTGGTGGCTATCAACTTGTTTTGGGTCGGAGGTAAGATTCTAACTTCTATTTTGATGATTCCTCATGAATACTTCCATTATTTAGAGATTTAATTCATGGATTTGGTGGGGAAATTGGGTTTTATGTCCTAAAGTTAAGAATATGAAATTCTTCTATTTAGAGGTCGATTTTGAGGTTGTGGTTTGGTTATTTTTTGGATTTAGACTATATAAATTATGGGTAGATCGATTTTTGATAAAATTCCAATTTTGCCCTTGGGGGCTTAGGGTTACCTTTTTGGGTTCGAACTAAAGTATAGCAATAATGATATTATTGTACTCATTTAACCTCATAGACTACCATTTTGACTAGATTGAACCCGATTTTGCAACAAAATTATAATTTTGACCTTCTAGGCTCGAAATTGGTTTTTGGGTGACTTTTTGTACCCGAATTATTATCATAGTAATACGGGTGTCTACGGACTCGTATACTTACGTAGATTATGTATTTGAACATTTTGGGATTTTTTCAGAGGTCTTGAAGAGAGGAAAGGACTCCCGATTTAAGGAAAGTAGAAACTTATTAAACTCTTTATGAAGTTTTTATGTTGGCTAATCCAATTAAGGGGCATAATGGGGAATTGGGGGTAGTACTTGTGAGGGTACCAGTGTATTGTTATAGGTAATTAATGTAGAAGATAGAATAACCTTGTGAAGGGATGAATGTTGAGCCTGCGCTTGTTTGGTATGGTTGTTGCTTATATGGGCTTACGATAGTCATGATTGATTAAATACTTGTGATTATTGATTTATTATGCATTCGTCACTCCAAATCTCGTCTAAATCACGAAAGAGGAACTATACATGATATTGAATTGATATTATGCATTTGCATGGTTACGCATATCCATTTCATACATTCATGATTTTTGTTGACATATAATTGATGAGACAGAAGGGATGGTCCGTAAGGCCAGATTGGATATGATACATGGTTGGAGTGATGATTACATGATAGCCTATTGGCTATGACCCGATGTTGATTTGGAGGATCTACATTTCCTGGTAAATATATAGACCTCATAACACCCCCATGGGTCACGTGAAAACTACTGCAGGAGCGTGTGTATACTGGTTCATTATGGCCATGGAATTGCATATCACTTGTATTTCATATCATACTTACTTGATTATATTGTCTCTATGAAACACTTATATGAATAATAGGAAAGGACTAAGCTTTCTGACTATGATTAGGAAGGACTAAGCTTTATGACTGTAATTGGAAAGTGGACTTGCTAATTTTAATTGCTTAGGTGATCATACTGTATAATTGGTTACTAATGAAGTGTAAAGGTGAGTACCAGAAGGACCAACCCTTGTCATCGCTTCAGTTTAGTGTCGGTCAATGATGGTGTTGAGTACATATGTTTCCCCGTACTCACTCTACACTTGCTGCACCTTTTTGTGTGCAGGTTCTGGTCTGAGTTTGAATAGTGGGCCAATCATTGTCGATCGATGAGAATTATCATTTGGAGTTCTTAGGGTGAGCTGCTAGCAGTTCCACGCCTCTGGTCTCAATTCTATCTTACTTTTTGTCTTTATCTTTCGGACAATATTTGTAATATTCAAATTTGTATTCCAAATCCAGTAGCTCTTGTACTTATGACTTCCAGGTCTTAAAGAGATGTATGATTTAGATTTCTTATATTATGAGACTTGTTAGTGACTTATTAGCTTTGTTTCATTTAAATTCCGCTTTGATTTATGTTAAAAGACGTTTAGTTTTCATTAAGGTTTGCCTATGGGATAGGATAGGTGCCCCCATCGCTATTAGGGACTTTGGTTCGTGACAAATTTGGTATCAGAGCCCTAGGTTCATTGGTCCCATGAGTACAAGAGCAATGTCTAGTAGAGTCTTACGGATCGGTACGATGAGCTCCATACTTATCTTTGAGAGGCCATAGGACATTTAGGAAACTTCCATTCTTTCATTCCTTATCATGCATGTGCGATTCGGTTCAAGGTCTAAACTTTTTTTTTTTCAATCTCTCACTAATAGTGAGGAACCGTTCTTGAATTCACGCATTAATGGCTAGATGGGACGTCGCGCCGTATGGCTAGAGTTGTGTTACTGCTAAGTGGTTGTGGGACTTATTATGGGGTTCGTATGAAAAGTTTCATTTATATCCTATGGAGTTGAGGTCTACTAAAGAAAAATCAAATATTTCAAGTTTGGTGACACGACAGTCACAATGGTAAAGTGTTCATCTGACTGAAGCATGATGTTTGCTAAGTCTACTATTGCATGGGAGGATGAAACGCTAACTAACGCATCGACGTGATGGCATTGTTTGGACTAAGAACAAGTGGTTTGTCGGTTCTTTAAGGAAACATTTATTGGCTTTAGGTCAAGTGGGGAAAGTTACCTGTGGCGATGGAATCTTATGAGGATAGATGGTTGGTATCCTTCAGTAGAGGGTGTATTGTTGGTTCGTTTGATATTTCGAAGATGGTGATAAAAACTAAAAAAAGGTCATTTGGGTCCAAGAACTTGTTGATCTTGTGAAATATACCGTAGTAGTTTAATGTGCAAGGGTGACGAGTGATGCTGGTATGGTGTCTTCAAAGGTTATGGTTTCATAAGTGGGATGAATTCATTGAGTTGTCACGGAAGGAGGCTACTCTAGTTATGACGTGGACGTTAAACAAAGATGAATTGGTCGGTAAGTTTGACTACATCGTAGACTAAGGGGAAGTAAAATAATCGACTAATGAGAATGGATCGGGCGACAAACAAGGATGGAGATTTATTACATAAAGAATTATGGGTTGTTGCACCTAATGTTTGAGAGGGGATGCGGACATTGTACCTGATACTTAGGGCTCGGCAAGTTTCTGCAATTACTGGTGATGTAACGCTGTAGGGTTGACAAAATGACAAGGATAATCACAAGATTCATTAGAGGCATTCTAGTTCCACGAAACAAGGCAAGAGGTGGTTCTTCTTGGGCATGCATCATTAAAGGACCCTTGAGCGAGGTGACAGTCAATAAGGACATTTAAAGGGGTAGATCAATGGTCGATATACTTACCCCCTCACGGTAAAAAGCTCTCTTCTCTCTCCTAAATTTCATGCAAACCCTAGCCCACCATTAACCTAAAATGGCTGGTGCGGCCACTGGCCAGCCACCAGCGGCTGGTCAGACCATCCCACTCACTTTTACCACTCAATATCCACCCCTACCACAACTGTCTACACCCGCATTCCCACATACCTTCTCAACTCTTCCCATGCAAAATTCTAACTATGTTCAAACCCTAGCATGCAACAATGGCGGCATGCAGGTGCAAATATGTGATCCAATTCGCATCAAAAAGATTACTTCCGTTAATGGAACCCCCATGGTTAAGTGGACAACAACAAAATTTAAAAGAATGGAGATTATGGAGAATCTACAATATGCTGTCTTTGGTAAATTTTCTCATGGTTGGCCAGATCTGGAAGAATTACGTACCATTCTTCCACAACAATGTGGAGTGAAAGGTAAATGTACTATTGGTCTCTTTCATCATCGACATGTTCTTATCAGGCTGAATTTCATAGAAGATTTTGTTACATTAACTTCTAAGGGTGCTCATTATATAAAGTCGAAGGATGGTATTACATATCAAATGAGGCGTTTGATATATGATTCCAACTTTAAGATTGATAAGGAAACCAAGAAAGCTATGGTGTGGATCTCTTTTCCAAATCCACTACCTACTTTCTTTGTTAAAGAAACACTTTTTACTTTGGCCTCGGCTGTTGGTAAACCTTTGCAACTTGATATGGAGACGATTAATAAAACAAGCCAAGTTGTGCTAGAGTAAAAGTGCAAGTTGATTTGTTAGCAGATCTTCCAAATTTGGTCCGCATGGAATTGGAAAACGAGGTCACAAAAGAAGTTAAGATTGGAGAAGGTTAAAATCCAATATGATGTTTTGCCAAAATACTGTACCGAATGTATGGTGCAAGGCCACTCCATTGATGAATGTCGTGTGTTACACCCTCAGTTGAAGGTTCACATGAAAGAAGGTAAACATGATGCTATGTCACAAGAAGGGCAGAAACCTGTAAGATATCCATTTAGGTTTCATGGTAAATATTTCCAACAAGAGTTTTCCCAAAAACTAGAAGTATTGGGAATATGGCACCAGCAGTATTGAATTAAGGTGAAACTAGTGTTCCTTTGAAGCGGCAACATAATAGTAATGCGGTACATGGTGTGAAGGCTAAGTTGGTATTGGAACATAACAAGGTTTCAACTCAAAGAAAATTTGATGCTCTTAGTGAAATTGGTGAAAATGGTAATGATGAAGGTGAACGGCGGGAAGAAGTGGAGAGTGCTGAACAATTAGGTGTTGCTAATAAAAAAGTAATTATGCCTACCGCTAAGATAATTGGAGAAATTGTTCAGTAGTGTGAGGAGATCCCAATTGTTACCACTCAGGTTATGAATGAAGAAGAAATTGCTTGTCAAAACAAAAGTGAGGTACAAAATGGTAAGATCATATTTTGTGAGGATGCTATGCAACAACTAGCTGTTATATCTGTTATGTAGACTAGTAACAAAGAGGAGAATAAGCAAGAGGTCAAGTCTGATTTGATAAAGGACACAGAACAGGTGCTTGTTAAAGTGGAGCAGGATGGATGCAGAGCTGTCAACTTGAAGGCTGATTCTTCTAATTGTGTGGAAGATAGCACTGATCATGAAAGGGTTGATATGATGAACAGTGGTGACATTTTAGACACTACCATAAAAGATGCTGAAAATGATGCTCTTCTTCTTCTCAAACAGCCTCCTGATATTTCTGAAAATTGTGCCTTAGAGCATGAAAATGCAGTAGTGATTTATGAAAATATTACTCATCTGAGTGTCTCAGTTCCAAAGAAGGTTTCTCCTAACAAGGTGTTGCATGATTTGGTGTCTCATAACATAAATATGGTTGGGGAGAATAAAGATTCATGCCAGAAAGTGAATAACAAGGTAGAGGTTGGATTAGCTTGTTCTATGATAAAGGAGAATATATCCAATAATAGTAAGTCTACTACAAAATCTTCTACAAAAGGCACAAAGAAAGGTAGCAAACAGGCCAACATGGATAATCAACCAGCCATAAGGGTGATACCAAAGAGAGCTACTGCTAAATATAGTTTTAAATGATGATTAAATCATTCATTTTGAATATAAGATCAGTGAAAACCCAGCAAGCCTTTCATAGGCTACAAATGCTACATAGGCATCATAAATTCTTTTTAATAGCATTGTTGGAGCCTTTCCAGCAATCTAGACACATTGAGCAATATAAGAGAAAGCTTCACATGCAGTCTGCAGTTGCTAATTGCAATGGGAAAATCTGGATTTTGGTTGCAGATAACATTGAGGTGGAAGTGGTACGTGACACCAGTCAACAAGTGACTTTGAAACTATTCTTTCATGAGTTTAATCAGGCTATTGTTACTTCTATTGTATATACTAAGTGTGATGCTTCAGATAGATTGGAATTGTGGTACAGTATTTACAACCTTGCCAATACAGTCACTATACCATGGATGGTTAGCGGGGATTTCAATGCTATTTTGAATCAAGAAGAAAAAATTAGTGGTTTGCCTGTTAACAAGAATAATGCTGAAGACTTTGCCTTTTGTATTAACTCTTGTGAATTACAGGAGGTTAATTTCAAGGGTAGTCCTTTTACTTGGTGGAATGGAAGAGCTGATAATGAATGCATCTTTGAAAGACTAGAAAGAATGCTGATCAACTCTCAGTTTTTGAACTGGTTTGGTCATATTGAAGTTGAGCATTTGGCTAGGATAGGGTCTGATCATGCACCGCTTCTGTGTTCTTATGGGGAAGTAGCCAATAATATCCCTAGACTTTTCAAGTTTCATAATTTCTTGACAGATCATGAATCTTTCCTTGATACTGTCAAGCAGAATTGGATCTCCTATGAGCATCTTGACCCTTTTATTAGTTTTAAAATCAATCTTAAAAGGTTAAAGGGTGTTTTGTCAAGATGGAGTAGGGAAGTTTATGGTGATGACATATTCAAGCAGTTGGTCATCGGAGAGGAGATTGTCAGAATGAAGGAAGAACTATTTGAAGAAGTTCCTTCACCTTCTAATAGGTGTGTTCTCCAGTGTGCTCACACTGAATATAAAAGATATTTGAATTTTGAGGAGGAATATTGGAAGCAAAAAGTAGGTGTAGATTGGTTTGATGAAGGTGACAGGAATACCAGATTCTTTCATAATCTAGTCAAGGGTAGAAGGAAAAAGTTGATGATTAACAGGATTCAAGAAAGTGATGGTGCCTGGTTAGAGGATGAAACTCAAATGGCTGCTGAGGCTATTAAGTTTTATCAGACTGAATTTTCATAGGAGGAGGAGAATTCACAAAGCACATTACTTGATGATGTCCCTAATCTGATCAGTAGACTAATATTGAGTTGTGTAAGATGCCAAGTTTAGAGGAAATCAAGCAATCAGTGTTCAACCTCAATGGGACAAGTGCTAGTGGTCCTGATGGTTTCTCTGGGAAGTTCTACCAATCATGTTGGGATATCATAGGGGCTGATGTGTATAAATTGGTATTGGAATTCTTTAAGGGGCAAAGTCTTCCCAAATCCATTACTCATACATATATGGTACTACTCCCTAAAAAAGACATTGTGCAAACTTACTCAGATCTCAAACCTATAAGTCTGAGTAACTTTATAAACAAGATCATTTCTAGAGTAGTGCATGACAGGCTAGAGAATGTATTGCCATCATTGATCTCTAGCAATCAGGCTGGTTTTGTAAAGGGAAGGAGCATCATTAAAAATGTGTTATTAGCATAAGAAATTGTGACAGACATCTGGAAGAGGGGTAAACCTGCAAATGTTGTCATTAAGTTGGATATGGCAAAAGTCTATGATAGAGTGTCCTAGAATTTTCTCACTAAAGTGCTGCATGTGATACCTCGAAAAAATTTCCGTGAGCATACAATGAATAGACCAACGAAGAGTATGAGTGTACGATGTTTTACTAAGAAGGGAATGACTACCAATGAGTTTTGAAAAACGCGAAGGTCGCAGATTTGCATTGCGACCCAGTGGTCGTAAAACACAATACGACCCGTAAAGTGCCATCGTCCTCAACCTATCAAAACTTCAAATTTCTGTCAAATGTTGAAATGGTTAAATATGACTCAGAATACGGACCGTAAATCGAAATACGGCCCGTAAACTGCGATCGTAAACCACCATGGCCTACAACAAACCTTTCTGTTTCTGATATGCTTAAATACGGTCGTGAAAGATGGACCGTAAACCAGAATACGGCCCGTAAACTGGGTTTACGGCCACTGTGCATCACGACTACTGTTCACAAAAATCAGATTTTTAAGTTAAGTATAAAGGACCCCAAGCTCATTTCATTTCATTTCTCATCTTCACAATTCAAGAATTCTCTAGAATACTCCAAAACACTTCATCCACAAGAATTCAAGAGAATCATGGGAAAATCAAGATCAACAACGCCAAAGTCATGAAAACAAGAGTGTGATACCTAGCTCAAGTTCATCTTCCTTAAAGAAAACCAAAAGAGGTGAAGTAGGGTTTTGGTGCTAGAGTAGAGACTCCACTCAAGGCTTGTTCCACCATCATCCAAGGCAAGTTTCATGACCATTTCATATTTTTTAAGGTATTGGAAGGTTAAGATACCCGAATTGTAGAAAAGCATAGCAAATGGGCCACAAATGAGTGAATAGTGCCATGAGTGAATGGTAGTGGAATTGAATCATGAATGTTAGTGTATTTTGAGTATGAATGCGTTATAAACGACATGTAGACCATGAGATAAGTGTGATACATGAGAAAATACGATAGCGAACCCAAAACCATAAAGGTGGTAAAAATGAAGAGAAATGGTAGATCATGGTCATTGTATATGAATGATGATTGTTGATTGCTATATTGTAGGTGTTGTTGTGGGTGCTGGCAGTGGATATGGAATATGGGAAAAGTAGTATAAACAAAGGAAGTGCTGCCCAATTGTCTCTAGAAATAGTAGTGCATTCTTATAGTTGATTAACTAATGCTAGTACCAATCCTCTTTTGAAGGTAGAGACTTGACATTGAAGGAGAATAAGCGAACGCTAGATTGCTTAAATGAGAAAGGTATGTGAGGCTTAACTCTTCTTTCAAAAGGCATGAATCCTTCAAGTTTTCCATAATCCTTCTATAAGATGAAGCTTATGAGTCATTCTATATATCGAATCACCTATAAGCATGATAATAATGACAATGAGCTAGAGTATAGAGATTCAAGAAATTGTGGCACGATGTTCCTACAATGATAATGATGTTATTATTGTTACCACTCGCCTTATGCCTTATTTCCTTCAAGGCGAGGCATGATACCCATGAAATGTCCATAACACAATCGGGGGTTCACGACCTTACGTCACCCCGACATAGTGTGGTTGCCTTAAAGCCTAATATATGCTCCTAACGCTAATGTGTGCTATGACAATAAGATTATAAATAATGCTAACTTGTAATACGACTATGGGATGCATGGAATACCAAGAAATGATAACATAATGCTATGGTATGAGATGTGTAAGAGTGATGTGTTATGATTGATTTTGTGATGATATAATTCCACCGCGCCACGATGGCCGGGCATGTCATTGCTAAGGCGGGCTGCATATGATTCCACCGTGCCTAGAAGGCCGGGCATGTCACCGCTAAGGCGGGCTGCGATGTTACACCGAGCCTAGAGGGCCGGGCATGATCACCACTAGTGGGCAGCATATGATGGTTACCCGGACGCGGGTTAACGACGAGGACTATGATGAGATGATTTATATGATGTGATGACATGTATACCATGATTATATAAGATGTGATATATGTAAGTAATTTGATTGCCTATGGCACTTGTGCAGGTTATACCTTTGCCTCTCGACTCATGATCTTTCTATTATGTTTGTTTATTTCATTCCTGCCTTACATACTCAGTACAATATTCGTACTGACGTCTGTTTTCTTTGGACGCTGTGTTCATGCCCACAGGTAGACAGGGATGAGATCGTGTTCCAGATTCTTAGAGGCTGTTAGCTGACTGAAAGCACCCCATTGTCCTGGAGGTGCCTATGATGATTCTTTTGTGTACAATTGTAAATGTCATCTCATAGAGGCTCGTAGATATTCAATGTGGGTCATGTGGTCTCATGGCGTGGTCATTGTTTGAATATATATACATATATATTATTTTTCTAGCCTAAGGGCTCATGTGTATAAAAACATTATGTTCCTAAAGGAAAACAGGTTTTCTTATAAATCGAGCATGAATCTAATAAATGATTGTTAAATAAGCCTAAGGAGTACTAGTACGAGCGGTGCTCGGCGGTTAGCCCCGGGTACCCGTCGCGGCCCCTAGCCGGGTTGTGACAAAAGTGGTATCAGAGCAGTTCGGTCCTAGGAAGTGTCTACGAGCCGTGTCTAGTAGAGTCTTGTTTATGGTGTGTAGCGCGCCACATCATTAAACAAGAGGCTACAGGGCAATTAGAAAAAATGACCATCTTTCTTCTATGAGATCGTGCGATAGAGCCGTGTATAAGATTTTATCCTCCCTAATAGTGTGTTATGATTTCAGAATGCCGCCAAAGGGAAAAGCTACAGCCGCCCAGAAGGGCAATACTACGACAAAGAGGCAGGTAGAAAGAGAGCGCCCAATGAATATTGAAGAGGGTGAATCACACAACGAGGCCTTGTCTAATACTTCTTCTACCCCGCCTAATGTGGAAGAGCAAGGAGGAGCCCCAGCTCCAATTCCTCAACCGGCTGCTTCGGGTCAACAAATGACCGAGGCCATCCAGTTGTTGACACAATTGGTTGCCGCACAGGCACAACGACAAAATGTGAGTTCAAGTGACCGGGCAGCAAGTACCAAGGCCCGTGATTTTATGAGCATAAATCCTCCGGAGTTCTTCGGGTCAAAGCCAGAGGAAGACCCACAAAGTTTCATTGATGAAATGTTTAGGACATTGAAGATTGTCCATGCTTCCGAGACCGAATCTGTGGAGTTGGTGTCTTATGGACTCCAGGATGTGGCGGTGTTATGGTACAACAATTGGGTATTATCAAGAGGGGAGAATGCGCCTCCTCCGGTTTGGCAAGAGTTTGTAGATGCTTTTATTCGTCACTATTTGCCGCCCAAGGTCCGCCGAGCTAGAGCAGATAGATTTCTGAATTTGAGGCAAGGAAACATGAGTGCCCGGGAGTATAGCATGCAATTCAACTCTTTGGCTAGATATGCTCTGACTATGGTGGCCGACATAGGAGATCGGGTACATAGGTTTATGAGTGGCCTAGGGCCACATCTATTTAGAGATTGTCTGACCGCTTCCTTGCAAGACGGGATGGATATTTCCCGAATACAGGCCCATGCTCAGAATTTGGAGGGGCGACAACAACAACAACGGGGTGATCGCGACAGTGATAGAAGACAGGGCAAAAGGGCTAGATCTATGGGCACAGGCAGTGATTATAGAGGGGGATCGAGGCATACTTATTCCCGACATTCAGGCCAGTCAGCGACTAGCTCACCTCCCAGATTTCCAGATAGAAGATTTGACTGCTCCTTTCGCTCGGGATAGGGTTAGAGTTCGAGGGCTTCAGGTTCCTAGTTTGAGGGTGATTATAGTAAGGGGAGACCCCCAGTTCCACGATGTAGTCGGTGCCGCAAATTACACTCAGGGCCATGTCGTCAGGACACTAATGCTTGCTATGTTTGTGGGCAGACGGAACATTTGATACGAGATTGTCCCTCGCGATATGGCAGAGGTGGGGTTCACCCCACAGGCTCAGCAGCGGGTTCCTCATCAGCACGCTCAGCGGGGCAGACTCCCCAGATGACAGTAGGCCGAGGTAGAGGCCGAGGGGCAGCATCTACTTCAGGTGCCACTCAGCCCCGTGTATATGCTTTAGCCGGTCGGCAAGATCTCGAGCCCTCCCCAGATGTGGTTACAGGTATATTGTCTATACTCTCCCGTGATGTGTATGCGTTGATAGATCCGGGTTCTACATTCTCTTATATTACTCCATATGTTGCTGGTTGTATTGGGGTGAAACCCGAGTCAATTAAACCCTTTGAGGTGCTTACTCCGGTTGGTGATCCCGTGATAGCAAGACGAGTGTACAAGAATTGTGTCATTGTGATATGTGATCGACAGACCAAGGCTGATTTGATTGAGCTGGAAATGCTAGATTTCGATGTAATCATGGGTATGGATTGGTTGGCTTCGTGTTATGCAAATGTTGATTGCCGCACAAAAGTGGTTCGATTTCAATTTCCAGGAGAGCTCGTGCTTGAATGGAAGGGTAATACAGCATCTCCAAAGGGCAGGTTTATTTCCTACCTCAAGGCAAGGAAGATGATAGCCAAGGGTTATATCTATCACCTAGTTCGGGTTCACAACAAGAGTCGCCGACTTTCCAGTCAGTTCCGGTAGTGAATGAATTCCCAGATGTGTTTCCAGACGAACTTCCAGGACTTCCTCCAGAAAGAGAGATTGACTTTGCCATTGATGTGTTGCCAGATACCAAGCCTATTTCCATTCCTCCTTATCGAGAAGGGATTCATTAGACCCAGTTCATCACTGTGGGGAGCACCGGTCTTGTTTGTGAGAAAGAAAGATGGTTCCCTGCGAATGTGCATCGATTATAGGCAATTGAACAAGGTGACGATAAAAAACAAATATCCTCTCCCAAGAATTGATGACTTGTTCGACCAGTTGCAAAGTGCCAAGTGGTTTTCCAAAATAGATTTGAGGTCGGGTTACCATCAAGTGAGAGTTAGAGAAGCAGATGTTCCTAAACCAGCCTTCAGAACGAGATATGGCCATTATGAATTTCAAGTGATGTCGTTCGGGTTGACTAATGCTCCGGCCGTGTTTATGAATTTGATGAACAATGTATTCTGGCCTCTCTTGGATCTATTTATGATAGTATTTATTGATGATATTATGGTGTATTTTCGCACGAAATCGGAACACGCATATCATCTGAGAATTGTTCTTGGTATTCTTCGAGCCCGAGAATTGTATGCAAAATTTTCAAAGTGTGAGTTCTGGCTAAATTCTGTGACGTTCCTGGGCCATGTCATTTCAAATGATGGTATTCGAGTCGACACCCAGAAAATTTAAGCTGTGAATACTTGGCCAAGGCCTACGAAGCCCACAGAAGTCCGTAGTTTTCTGGGTTTGGCAGGTTATTATCGAAGGTTCGTAGAGGGCTTTTCGTCTATTTCAACCCCATTGACGAAGCTAACCCAGAAGTCAGCAAAGTTTCAATGGGATGATACCTGTGAGCGCAGTTTCAATGAGTTGAAAAACAGGTTGACCTCAGCCCCGGTTCTAACACTTCCAGAAGGGCCAGATGGCTATGTTGTGTATTGTGACGTTTCCGGTGTTGAATTGGGATGCGTATTGATGCAGCATGATAAGGTTATTGCATATGCTTCGAGACAATTGCGGAAACATGAGAAGAATTATCCAACTCATGATCTCGAACTAGCTGCGGTCATTCATGCCTTGAAAATGTGGAGACATTATTTGTACGGTGTGCACGTTGATATCTATACAGATCACAAAAGTTTTAAGTACATCTTCAAGCAAAAAGAGTTGAACCTGCGACAGAGGCGGTGGTTAGAATTATTAAAAGATTATGATGTTAACATTTTATACCACCCCAGGAAGGCGAATGTAGTAGCCGACGCACTTAGCCGCCGATCAATGTGCAGTTTATGTGAAGTCCCTCCGGAAAGGAAAAAGATGGTTCAAGAACTTCATCGATTGGATAATCTTGGAGTGCGTGTAATTGATTCGGGCGATGCCGGGATTAGTATAAATGATTCCACAATTTCGTCCTTGGATATGGAAGTGAAAGAACGGCAGTGCGAAGATCTGCAGTTATGTCGTTATAGAGACACATCTCATGGGAAAGAAAAGTCTCCGTTTGAAGTTTCCATGGATGGAATTCTTAGGTACCGAGGCAGGTTATATGTGCCGAATGTGGAGGAGATGCGCCGACGAATTTTAGAAGAAGCACATTGCTCTCGATATTCTATTCACCCAAGTGCAACCAAAATGTATCATGATCTCAAGATGATGTACTGGTGGGATGGCATGAAGAGAGACATAGCAGAATTCGTAGCACAATGTCCAAATTTCCAACAGGTAAAAGCTGAACACCAGAAATCGGGAGGCTTATTGCAAGCAATGGAAATCTCTACTTGGAAATGGGAAGTGATCAACATGGATTTCATTGTGGGATTACCCCGTTCCCGTGGCAGGTGTGACTCTATATAGGTGATCGCGGATAGGCTGACGAAAGCAACCCATTTTCTTCTAGTCAGGACCACATACTCAGCAGAAGACTATGCAAGGTTGTATCTCAAAGGAATTATGCGACTCCATGGAATCCCATTATCTATTATTACAGATAGAGGAGCACAGTTTACAGCTAAGTTCTGGAAGTCTTTTCAAGAAGGTTTGGGCACGCAAGTGAAGTTTAGCACGGCATTTCATCCGCAAACCGATGGACAAGCCAAGCGCACTATTCAGACCTTGGAAGATATGCTACAAGCGTGTGTGCTGGATTTCGGTGGTAGTTGGGATGATCATTTGCCACTAATTGAGTTTGCATGTAACAACATCTATCATTCTAGTATACAAATGGCCCCATATGAAGCTTTATATGGAAGGAAATGCAGATCTCCAATCGGATGGTTCGAAATAGGAGAAGCACAATTAGTGGGCCCCGAATTGATCCAACAAGCGATAGAAAAAGTCCAGGTGATCCAAGATCGGTTGTTGACAGCCCAAAGTCGCCAAAAATCCTACGCGGACAACCGCCGACGAGACTTGGAATTTCAAATTAATGATTGGGTATTTTTGAAAGTGTCACCCATGAAAGGGGTGATGAGATTTGGTAAGAAAGGGAAGCTAAGTCCCAGATACATTGGACCCTACAAAATCATCCGCAAGGTGCGCCAGGTAGCCTATGAATTGGATTTGCCTTCGGAGCTTGAATCAGTCCATCCAGTCTTTCATGTTTCGATGCTCCGCAAGTGTGTTGGAGATCCCACAAATATTGTCCCGATAGATGATGTGCAAGTAACGGAAAGGCTAACCTATGAAGAGGTGCCTATTGCCATTCTAGATAGGCAAGTGCGAAAGCTCCGAAATAAAGAAGTAGTGTCAGTCAAAGTATTGTGGCGAAACAACAATCGGGAAGAAATGACTTGGGAAGCGGAAGAGAATATGGAGTCCAAGTACCCACACTTATTCCAACTCCCAGGAGAGATCCAAGATGAAACACCAACAATATAAGGTATGTATCCTTTATCTTTATGCTTTTGGTTGTGTGTGGCCATAGATATGTCGATGTTGTGATGTAGCCCTGTGAGGCAGTGACGTGATATTATGGGTTGTTATGGCAGGATGGTAGTACCATATTATAAAGGAAACTTTGGCGAAAGTTTTCTAGAATCCCCGATGATCTAACATTCGAGGATGAATGTTTCCAAAAGGGGGGAAGAATGTGACACCTCGGAAAATTTTTCGTGAGCATACAATGAATAGACCAACGAAGAGTATGAGTGTACGACGTTTTACTAAGAAGGGAATGACTACCAATGAGTTTTGAAAAACGCGAAGGTTGCAGATTTGCATTGCGACCCAGTGGTCGTAAAACACAATACGGCCCGTAAAGTGATTTACGGACCGTAAAGTGCCATCGTCCTCAACCTATCAAAACTTCAACTTTCTATCAAATGTTGAAATGGTTAAATACGACTCAGAATACGGATCGTAAATCGAAATACGGCCCGTAAACTGCAACCGTAAACCACCATGGCCTACAGCAAACCTTTCTGTTTCTGATATGCTTAAATACGGTCGTGGAAGACGGACCGTAAACCATAATACGGCCCGTAAACTGGGTTTACGGCCACTGTGCATCCCGACTACTGTTCACAAAAATCAAATTTTTAAGTTAAGTATAAAGGACCCCAAGCTCATTTCATTTCATTTCTCATCTTCACAATTCAAGAATTCTCTAGAATACTCCAAAACACTTCATCCATAAGAATTCAAGAGAATCAAGGGAAAATCAAGATCAACAATGCCAAATTCATGAAAACAAGAGTGTGATACCTAGCTCAAGTTCATCTTCCTCAAAGAAAACCAAAAGAGGTGAAGTAGGGTTTTGGTGCTAGAGTAGAGACTCCACTCAAGGCTTGTTCCACCATCATCCAAGGTAAGTTTCATGAACATTTCATATTTTTTAAGGTATTGGAAGGTTAAGATACCCGAATTGTAGAAAAGCATAGCAAATGGGCCACAAATGAGTGAATGGTAGTGGAATTGAATCATGAATGTTAGTGTGTTGTGAGTATGAATGCGTTATAAACGACATGTAGACCATGAGATAAGTGTGATACATGAGAAAATACGATAGCGAACCCAAAACCATAAAGGTGGTAAAAATGAAGAGAAATGGTGGATCATGGTCATTGTATATGAATGATGATTGTTGATTGCTATATTGTAGGTGTTGTTGTGGGTGCTGGGAGTGGATATGGAATATGGGAAAAGTAGTATAAACAAAGGAAGTGCTGCCCAATTGTCTCTAGAAATAGTAGTGCATTCTTATAGTTGATTAACTAACGCTAGTACGAATCCTCTTTTGAAGGTAGAGACGTGACATTGAAGGAGAATAAGTGAACGCTAGATTGCTTAAATGAGAAAGGTATTTGAGGCTTAACTCTTCTTTCAAAAGGCATGAATCCTTCAAGTTTTCCATAATCCTTCTATAAGATGAAGCTTATGAGTCCTTCTATATATCGAATCACCTATAAGCATGATAATAATGACAATGAGCTAGAGTATAGAGATTCAAGAAATTATGGCACGATGTTCCTACAATGCTAATGATGTTATTATTGTTACCACTCGCCTTATGCCTTATTTCCTTCAAGGCGAGGCATGATACCCATGAAATGTCCATAACACAATCGGGGGTTCACGACCTTACGTCACCCCGACATAGTATGGTTGCCTTAAAGCCTAATGTATGCTCCTAACGCTAATGTATGCTATGACAATAAGATGATAAATAAAGCTAACTTGTAATATGACTATGGGATGCATGGAATACCAAGAAATGATAACATGATGCTATGGTATGAGATGTGTAAGAGTGATGTGTTATGATTGATTTTTTGATGATATAATTCCACCGCGCCACGATGGCCGGGCATGTCACCGCTAAGGCGGGCTGCATATGATTCCACCATGCCTAGATGGTCGGGCATGTCACCTCTAAGGCGGGCTGCGATGTTACACCGAGCCTAGAGGGCCGGGCATGATGACCACTAGTGGGCGGCATATGATGGTTACCCGGACGCGGGTTAACGACGAGGACTATGATGAGATGATTTATATGATGTGATGACATGTATACCATGATTATATAAGATGTGATATATGTAAGTAATCTGATTGCCTATGACACTTGTGCAGGTTATACCTTTGCCTCTCGACTCATGATCTTCCTATTATGTTTGTTTATTTCATTCCTGTCTTACATACTCAGTACAATATTCGTACTGACGTCTGTTTTCTTTGGATGCTGTGTTCATGCCCACAGGTAGACTGGGACGAGATCTTGCTCCAGATTCTTAGAGGCTGTTAGCTGACTGAAAGCACCCCATTGTCCTGGAGGTGCCTATGATGATTCTTTTGTGTACAATTGTAAATGTCATCTCATAGAGGCTCGTAGTTACTCAATGTGTGTCATGTGGTCTCATGGCGTTGTCATTGTGTGAATATATACATATATATTATTTTGCTAGCCTAAGGGCTCAGGTGTATAAAAACATTATGTTCCTAAAGGAAAATGGGTTTTCTTATAAATCAAGCATGAATCCGATAAATGATTGTTAAATAAGCCTAAGGAGTACTAGTACGAGCGGTGCTCGGCGGTTAGCCCCGGGTACTCGTCGCGGCCCCTAGCCGGGTCGTGACACAGCATAAGATGGGTTTTGCAGAGCGGTTCATTGATCAAATTTGGAAGTTGCTGGAAAATAATTGGTATTCTATATTGTTCAATGGGCAGACCACTGGTTTTTTCCATTCAACCACAGGAGTTAAGTAGGGTGATCCACTGTCACCTGCTCTTTTTATCATTTCAGCCGAAGTTTTATCTAGATCATTAAATACTTTGTTTGATGATTCTAGATATGTTGGGTATGGGATGCCTAAGTGGAGTCACAATATTAATCATCTTTCATATGCTGATGATACTATAATCTTCACATCAGCAGAAAAGGAATCTCTTCAGAAGGTGATGTTTGTGTTGAAGCAGTATGGGGACGTATCAGGCCAGTTTAAAGAAAAGAGTGCTTTCTATATGTTTCACAAGGTGGCAAGCAATTTAACTCAGCAGGTGGAACAAGTGACTGGCTTCTCAAGAGATTCATTTCCATTAAAGTATCTTGGCTGTCCTATCTTTCATGCTAGAAGAAAAAAAAGTTTTTTATAATGATCTTATCAAGAAAGTGAAGAATAAGCTGCAGAATTGGAAAGGAAAGCTCTTATCATATGGTGGGAAGGCTATGCTAATAAGTAATGAGTCACAAAGTATTCATCTGTATTTTTTATCTGCAGTTGTGCCTACTAAATACACTATCAATGAACTGCACAAGATATTTGTAAGATTCTTTTGGTCCAACAAGAAAGAAGGGAGAAGCAAGCATTGGGTTGCATGGGCTAAGATTTGTCTTCCAAAAGAAGAAGGAGGTTTTTCTTTTAGATCTCTATATGATGTGTCAAAAGCATTATTTGCCAAGTTCTGGTGGAAGTTCAGGACTGGAAACACTATGTGGGAAACTTTCATGTGGAACAAGTATTGTAAGAAGCATAGGCCAACTGAAGTATAGTGGAGGGGTGGTTCTCAAATTTGGAAGAGAATGCTTGAAGCAAGGGAACTGGTGGACCAGCATATTTGGTGGGAGCCAAGAAGTGGAGAATGCAATGTGTGGAAAGATAGTTAGACCAAATTAGGGTGTTTAAAATAGATGATTCTAGTACAGGCTAACATTTAATGAGCTTAACATCTTCATGACAGATGCAGGATGGGATTTTCAGAAATTACAAGTTGTCTTTCCTTTGGACATAGTGAATCACATTAGCTCAGAATTAGGATCTGAAGAAAGGTGTGAAGAAAAGGATAACCCTTGGTGGATGTTCACTGCAGATGGTAAAGTCTCAGTTAAAAGTGCATGGAATACTCTCAGACAACATGGTCAATATTCTGTATACTTTAAAAGAATATGGAGTAAAGTTGTTCCTTTCAAAATTTCATTTCTGCTATGGAGAGTGTGGAAGTTTAAGTTGCCTGTGGATGATGTTCTTAAGAGAATGCATATATCCACAGTTTCCAAATGTAGATGTTGTGGTCACTCTCAGAATGAAGAAACCATGCAGCACTTGTTTCTAATAGGTGAGTTTGCTATGTCAATTTGGTTATACTACAATGCAGCAGCTGGTGTCATAAGTCCTTTAGTGCAAGTTCATCAAGCAGTAGTGAAATGGTGGAATATGCAGGTTTCTCCTATAATCACAACTGTTTATCAGGCTGTTCCAGCCTTCATTTGTTGGCAGATTTAGAAAAGAAGGAATGCAATCATGCATGGTGGTAGTATGAGCAAGGCTAAGGTTATATGTGGGATTAATCAAAAATATATATAATATAGACCCTTATATCCTTGGTTGAATAATGTTCCTCAGGATTGGCCCCAGCTCGTCCAATACTTGGAAGGATACAAACTTCATACCAAGATCAGACTTGTACATTGGAAATGTCCTCATAAAGGGTGGTTTAAATGCAACACAGATGTTGCTTCAAGGGGTAATCCAGGACCAAGTTAAGCATCTTTTTGTGTGAGAAATGAGAGTGGAGAACTTATATATGCTATTGCAAGGAAGCTACAAGAAACAACAAACATTGGTGCAGAGGAAACTGCAATCCAGGATGGTATTACATATTGTATTACAGATCATCTGGTTCTTGTGGTTATAGAGTCAGATTCATTGACCATGATTAATATTTTATATGGGAGAGTCCATGGAAGATCAGTGTGGAAGTGAGAAAGATCCAACAATGGAGAGATAAGGACCATGTGCAACTTGCTCACATCTTGAGAGAAGACAATGCACTGGCAGATTTTTTAGCTAACATGGTTTTTGATTTTGCAGGTTCAATCCAAATACATAGATTTCAAGACTTACCATCTGCTGCTAGGAGGATTTTGAATAGTGATAAGAGTGAAATGCCATACATCAGGTTTTCAACACATAAGATCAAAGAGCCAGATTGATTCAAGATGACGATACAACAGGGTTAAAACTGTATAATCTTCTAAGGATAACTTACCTAGTGAGTGGTATTAACAGTTTCACTGTTCAAGCTGCTAGAAGGATTTCATTAGCTGATTGTTACAGGATTCATTCAAGTTTTCAACCTGTTGCCTATATTGTATACATGTTTTCCCATTCATTCCAAAGGGTAGCAGCTTATTAACATCATCAACTAAAGAGTGTGCCAATTTGCTGCTTGACTTGTTCCCATGAATTAGATACCATAGTGTCACGTCCCAGCTAGGGGCCGCAACGGGTACCCGAGGATAACCACCGAGCACTGATGTGGCGTGATTTTACGCCACAATCGATACTTTTTAACTATAAGTTTTACTTGTTTTTAAGCAAGTCTATGTCATTTTACGTAGTTTTTGTCATGTTTCAGGTAATACGAGGTCCCTAGAGCCTAAGTGTGGAAAACAAGCAAAAAAGTTGCAAAACTGGAAATAACTGGAAGTTCTGGAAAATACCGTGGAAAAATACTCTACGCGATCGCGCAGAGTACCCACGCGATCGCGCCCACGCGGGAATTGCACTCCACGCGTTCGCGCTGTAATGTAACGCGACCGCGCCCACGCGCGTTGTTAATGACACGCGATCGCGCAGGCTCGACACGCGATCGCGATTAAGGGAGCAGGGGAGCTGACGTCATCCATGCGATCGCGCAGACACATGGCGCGATCGCGTTGAAGGATTTTCGGAAATTTCGACCAGAACTCGGATTTTGACGATTTCTTCCATTCCAGTTCATATAAATAGAAAATTAGGGCAAAATATTAGACATCTTTGGCAGCTCCCACAAGTTGGAAGCTAGGTTCCTACAAAAATTGTTCTTTCTTCTTTTTAATCCTTGTTGATGGAAATCTCTTGGTGACAATTAAGATTGACACTCTTGTTGTGCTTATTTATTCATATGCATTGTTCTTAATCAAGGAAGTTTTTGCTATTTTAATTATTCTTGTTCTTGAATGTTTTCAAGGGATTAGCTAACCTTTGAACTTGCCCATTTACTTTGTTTGAAACTCGGAAGAGGAAAAACGGAGTTGGGATAGGATAATTAACATGATTTTGGGCGTTAACCCTCATCTAATGGAAATTGACCTAGGAATAGGCAATACCAATTGTAGCCATATTCGGGTGTTCTTAATGCTCCTAATTGCTTGAGGGATCTTCAATTGGGTAGTCTAGTTAATCTTCGGAAGAAGTTAATTTAGAGTCATTATCCGAGGCTAAATAACATAAACTTGCTATTATTTACAATTCGTGAAATAGATTGGATCGTTACTTGAGAAGTAGTTTCCCTCCTTCTATTCTTGTTGTCATTGATCAATTTACTTGCTTTCTAGATTAGAATTTATATTTTCATATTTTATAAAAACCTTATCAAAAACCACCATTGATGCGTTCGGGCATAGCTATAGTTAGTGATAATTCCTAATCTGCTTAAATCACCTACATATTGTTCTCTGTGGGATTCAACCCCGACTCATAGTTGGGTAAATTATATTTGCATACGACCGTGCCCATTCTAATTAATAGGGTGGATTTGGACGTTATCAAGCACCCCTTATTTCCTCACTTGTTATAGTCATTTACGCTTCTTTATCATTCATGATTGTACGAAAATCATTTTTTGGGTGGAAAACACAATTAGTCTATATATATATATATATATACAAATGCCTCATTAGGCCATCAAAATAATATATATAATATATAAATGCATGCTGTAATAAACTTGTGAGACCATTTAACCCACACTACGCATCTACGAGCCTATACTGACATACTATACATGTAGATGGAACAAGACTCCGTCATGCCCAAAATATACATATGTACCAAAAGGATAATCATAAGCACCTCCGGACAATGGAGTGCTTTCAATCAGCTGACAGCTCCTAAGAATCCGAATCGAGCTCGCCTCCCTGTCTCCCTGTGGGCATGAACACAGCGTCCAAGGAAAATGGACGTCAGTACGAATGTTGTACTGAGTATGAGAGGCATGAACAAAAACAACACATCAAGAAAGTAAATGAGGCATCAAGTATGGAGCAACTGTACCTGACTGGGAATCATATGAAAAGTAATGCATGCTGACTTACTTTTATGCTTATCATCATCTCATGTATGCATATCATATGTATATATATCTAAACTGCCTGACCATATAGGTGCGGTGTGACAATCAGTAACATTAGCCCGCGTCCGGGGTACCATCTCATGCCGCCCACTAGTGGTGTCTGCCCATGCCAACTGGCCATGGTGTATCGTATAGCTGCCCGCTTTCGCGGTGATTGCCTGGCCAACTAGGCCCGGTGTAATGTGATGATAACATGCTTATTATAAAATACTTATAATAATATGCTTATCATAATGTGCTTATCATCGTGCATGCATAAGGACTCTAGAACAACTGTGTTGTATCGAGGTGACGTACGGTCGTGAACCCTCGATTCCATTACAAATGTATATGAGCATTCTACCTCACCTTGAAGGGATTAGTATGTAAGGTGAGTGTATACAAGGAACAACATCATTTACTTTATAAGAACGCCATATCATATCTCTTGACTCATATAGCTATTCATGATCTTAGGCTCTTGGCTTTCCGGAGTATAGGAGAATCATGGAAAGGGAAAAGAATCATATCATGGGATTCATGCCATAGAAAGAAAAGGACTAGCCTCACATACCTTTGTCGCTTAGTTAAGCTATCGTTCACTTGTTCTCCTTCAATATCACGTTGTTACCTTCACGAGAGAATATACATTATAGTTAGTCAATCGACCATAAGAACGCATCGTTATTTCTAGAGAAAATTGGGCAGCGTTTCCTTTGTTTCAACTACTTTTCTCATGTTCTATTTCAACTCCCAAACATTTACAATAACACTCACAATATCGTATCGACATTCATCACTTATCTATATTTAGAAAAATCCACCATTTTTCTCCAATTTCTCCACATTTAATGGTTTTAGCTCAACATCATAATTTTGCTTACTTCATACCTATTCCATGGTCTATACGCCATTTATAACGTATTCATCATCACAACATATCAACGTTCATGATTCCACTCAACTATCATTCAATTGTGACACTATTCACTCAGTAATGGCCCATTTTCGATGTTCTTCTACATTTCAAGCTTCTTAGCTTTCCAATACCTTAAATAACATGATAAAGTCATGAAACATACCTTAGATGATGGTGGAACAAGCTTAGAGTGGAATCACTTCTTTAGCACCAAAACCCTTTTCACCTCTTTTGGAATTTCTTGAAGGAGATGACTTCCAATTAGGTTTCATACACTTTGTTTCATATATTTGGTGTTGATGGTCATTAATTTCCTTGGTATTCTTGTTGTTGAAGTGTTTGGAGTGTTCTAGAGATTTATAGGGAGGAATTTCGTGAAGATGAAATGAGAAAATGAACTTGGGTCCCTCCTTTTTAATAGCTAAAATATGATTTTTATGAATAGTGGTCGAAATGCACAGTGGTCGTAAACCCCACTTTACGGGCCGTATACTGGTTTACGGTCCGTCCTTCGCGACCGTATTTAAGCATATCAGAAATAGAAAGGTTGGTTGAAGATCATGGCAGTTTACGACTCAGTTTACGGGTCGTATTTCAATTTACGGTCCGTATTCCAAGTCATTTTTAACCATTTGAAGCATTTGACAGAAAGTTAAAAATTTTGAAATATTTTAGGACGATGGCACTTTACGGTCCGTAAATCACTTTACGGGCCGTATTCCATTTTACGACCACTGGCAGAAATAAAATTCTACAACTTTCTTAATTCCAAAGTTCATAAATCGTCATTCCCTACTTAATAAAACACCGCACACTCATGCCCTTCGTTGGTCTATTCATTGTTGGCTCATGAAAAATTTCTGAGGTGTAACACTCTTCCCCCCTTTTTGGAACATTCGTCCTCGAATGTTAAACACTCGGGATTCTACGAAAATTCCGCCAGAGTTTCCCCTGTAATTTGACACTACCAACCTGTCACAACAACCCATAATATCATCGCCTCACAGGGCTACATCACAATATCAACATATCCGTGGCCACACACGACCAAAAGCATAAAAATGAAGCGTACATACCTCAAATCATCGGTGTTTCGTCTTAGATCTCTCCGGGGGTTGGAATAAGTGTGGGTACTTGGATTTCATGCTCTCTTTTGCTTCCCAAGTCATTTCTTCCCGATTTTTGGTTCGCCACAATACTTTGACTGACGCTACCTTTTTATTTCGAAGTTTGCGCACTTTCCTATCTAGGATGGCAATAGGTACTTCTTCATAGGTTAGATTTTCCGTTATTTGCACATTGTCTACCGGGACAATCTTGGTGGGGTCTCCAACACACTTGTGGAGCATCGAAACGTGGAAGACTGGATGGACTGATTCAAGCTCCGAAGGCAAATCCAATTCATAGGCTACCTGACCCACCTTGCGGATGATTTTGTAGAGTCCAATGTATCTGGGACTTAGCTTCCCTTTCTTACCAAATCTCATCACCCCTTTCATTGGCGACACTTTCAAGAACACTCAATCACCAGCTTGAAATTCCAAGTCTCGTCGACGATTGTCTGCATAGGACTTTTGGGGACTTTGAGCTGTCAACAACCGATCTTGGATCACCTTGAATTTTTCTATTGCTTGTTGGATCAATTCAGGGCCCACTAGTTGTGCTTCTCCTATTTCGAACCATCCAATTGGAGATCTACATTTCCTTCCATATAAAGCTTCATATGGAGCCATTTGTATACTGGAATGATAGTTGTTGTTATATGCAAATTCAATTAGCGGCAAATGATCGTCCCAACTTCCACCAAAATCCAGCACACATGCTCGTAACATATCCTCCAAGGTCTGAATAGTACGCTCTGCTTGTCCGTCAGTCTGTGGATGAAATGCCATGCTAAGCTTCACTTGAGTGCCTAGACCTTCTTGAAAGGATTTTCAGAATTTGGCTGTAAACTGTGCCCCTCTGTCTGTGATGATAGATAATGGGATTCCATGGAGTCGCACAATTCCTTTGAGATACAGCCTTGCATAGTCTTCTGCTGAGTAAGTGGTCTTGACTGGAAGAAAATGGGTTGCTTTCGTCAGCCTATCCACGATCACCCATATAGAGTCATACCTACCACGGGAACGGGGTAATCCCACGATGAAATCCATGTTTATCACTTCCCATTTCCAAGTAGGGATTTCTATTGCCTGTAACAAGCCCCCTGGCTTCTGATGTTCAGCTTTTACCTGTTGGCAATTCGGACATTGTGCTACAAAATCTGCTGGGTCCCTCTTCATGCCATCCCACCAGTATATCAATTTGAGGTCATGATACATTTTAGTTGCACCGGGGTGAATAGAATACCGAGAATAGTGTGCTTCCTCTAAAATCCGTTGGCGCAATTTTGCCACATTCGGTACACATAGCCTGCCTCGATATTTAAGGATCCCATCTATGGAAACTTCAAATGGAGACTTTTCCTTTTCACGAGATAAATCTCGGTATCGGCTTAATTGAGAATCTTCATATTGTCGTTCCTTCACTTCTATATTCAAGGATGAAACTGTGGGGTCATTAATGCCGATGCCTGTACTACCCGAATCAATTGCACGTATTCCAAGACTTTTTAATCGATGGAGCTCCCGAACCATCTCCTTTTTTTAAGGAACTTCACATAAGCTACCCATTGATCGACGGCTAACCGCATCGGCTACTACGTTAGCTTTTCCGGGGTGGTACAAAATGTCCACATCATAGTCTTTCAACAATTCTAACCACCGCCTCTGCCGCAGGTTCAACTCCTTCTGTTTGAAGATATGCTGGAGACTCTTGTGGTCTGTATAGATATCGACGTGCACACCATACAAATAATGCCTCCCTATCTTTAAGGCATGAATAACCGCGGCCAATTCGAGATCATGAGTTGGATAATTCTTCTTATGTTTCCGTAACTGTCTCGAAGCGTATGCAATCACCTTCCCATGCTGCATCAATACACATCCTAGTCCCACACCAGAAGCATCACAATACACAACATAGCCATCTGGCCCTTCTGGAAGTGTTAGTACTGGAGCTGAGGTCAACCTGTCTTTCAACTCTTGGAAACTACGCTCGCATGCATCGTTCCACTGAAATTTCGCTGACTTCTGGGTTAGCTTCGTCAATGGAGCTGAAATAGATGAAAATCCCTCTACAAACGTTCTATAATAACTTGCCAAACCCAGAAAACTACGAACTTCCGTAGGCGTTGTAGGCCTTTGCCAAGTCTTCACAGCTTCTATTTTCTGAGTGTCAACTCGGTTGCCATCATCTGAAATAACATGACCTAGGAATGCCACAGAATTTAGCCAAAACTCGCACTTTGAGAATTTTGCATATAATTCCCGAGCTCGAAGAATGCCAAGAACAATTCTTAGATGATCTGCATGTTCTGTTTCTGTGCGAGAATACACTAGAATATCATCAATAAATACTATCACGAAGAGATCCAAAAATGGCCTGAACACATTATTCATTAGATTCATGAACACTGCCGGGGCATTTGTCAATCCAAATGACATCACTCGGAACACATAGTGGTCGTACCTCATTCTGAAGGCTGTTTTGGGAATATCTTCTTCTCTAATTCTCACTTGATGATAACCAGATCTCAGATCTATCTTGGAGAACCATTTAGCACCCTGTAATTGGTCATACAAATCGTCAATTCTGGGGAGGGGATACTTGTTCTTTATTGTTACCTTGTTCAGCTGTCTATAATCGATGCACATCCGTAGAGATCCATCCTTCTTTCTCACAAACAAGACAGGTGCTCCCCACGGCGATGAACTGGGCCTTATAAACCCCTTTTCGAGCAAGTCCTTCAACTGTGCCTTCAGCTCTTTCAATTCTGCCGAAGCCATTCGATAAGGAGGAATAGAAATGGGCTCAGTGTCCGGCAATACATCAATAGTCAAGTCAATTTCCCTCTCAGGAGGAAGACCTGGTAGTTCATCCGGAAATACATCTGGGAATTCATTCACTACCGAAATAGATTGAAAAGCTGGCGACTTTGCCTCGGTGTCATGAACCTGAACTAGATGATAAATATAGCCTTTAGCTATCATTTTTCTTGCCTTAAGGTAGGAAATAAACCTACCCTTTGGGGATGTCGTATTACCCTTCCATTCAAGTACGGGCTTTCCCGGAAATTGATCGAACCATTTTCGTTTGGCTATCGACATTAGCATAACATGAGGCCAACCAATCCATACCCATAATTACATCGAAATCTATCATTTCAAGCTCAATCAAATCGTCTTTCGTCTGGCGATCACATATCACAATGACACAATTTTTGTATACTTTTCTCGCTATTACCGGATTACCAACCGGAGTGAATACCTCAAAAGATTTAATGGGCTCGGATTTCACCCCAATACAATCCGCGACATACGGAGTAACATAAGAGAAAGTAGAACTCGGATCGATCAAAGCATATACATCACGGGAAAATACAGTTAATGTACCTGTGACAACATCTGGGGAAGACTCAAGATCCTGTCGCCCAGCGAAAGCATATACGCGGGGCTGAACGGCACCTGAGGTAGATGCTCCCCCTCTGCCTCTGCCTCTACCTGCTGTAGTCTGTGCTGTCGGGCGTACTGAAGAAGACCCAGCTGCTGATCCCGTAGGCTGAGTCCCAACTCTACCCCTTGCTGAAGGGCAATCTCTCATCATATGACCAACCTGCCCGCAGGCGTAGCAAGCATCCGAACCCTGACGGCACTGTCCGGAATACAGTCTACCGCACTGGCTGCACCGCGGTACTGAGGGTCTCCTCTGACTAGAATCTCTCCTAAACTGAGAATCTGAGGCCCTCGAACTCTGGCCCTGTCCTGTCTTAAAAGAACGATCAAACCTCCTATCTGAGAATCTGGGAGGCGCACTAGTCGCTGACTGACCTGAGTGCCTAGAATGCATCTGTCTCGGTCCCCCTCTATATTCACTGCTCGCTCCCATAGATCTAGCTCTCTTTCCTTGCCCTCTGTCATTACCACAATCACTTCTCTGCAGTTGTTGTCGTTCCTCAAGATTCTGAGCATGTGCCTGTATTTGGGAAATATCCATCCCGTCTTGCAAAGAGGCCGTCAGACAATCTCTAAACAAATGTGGCCCCAAACCACTCACAAATCTGTGTACACGATCGCCCATATCGGCCACCATAGTCGGGGCATACCTGGCCAGAGAATTAAACTGCATGCTGTACTCCCGAGCACTCATGCTTCCTTGCTTCAGATTCAAGAACCTGTCCGCTCTAGCTCGGCGGACCTCGGGCGGCAAATAATGGCAAATGAAAGCATCAACAAACTCCTACCAAGCGGGGGGAGGTGCATTTTCTGTCCTTGATGCTATCCAGTTATTATACCACAATACCGCCACATCGCGGAGTCTATAAGAAGCCAACTCTACCGATTCGGTCTCAGAAGCATGCATAAGTTTCAACGTCCTCAGCATCTCTTCAATGAAGCCTTGTGGGTCCTCACCTGGCTTCGACCCGAAAAATTCTGGAGGATTTAAGGTCAGGAAATCACGGGCTCTCGTACTGGCGGAACGATCACTCGGGCCCGCACTCTGCCGCTGTGCCTGGGCGGCAACCAATTGCGTCAATAGATTAATAGCTTCGGTCACTTGTTGACTCGAAGCAATTGGTGGAGGAACTGGGACTGAGGATCCTCCTTGCTCTTCTACATTAGGCGAGGCCTCATTTTGTGATTCACCTTCCTCTACATTCGCCGGAAGCTCTCTTTCTGCCCGTCTCTTCGTCGTAGCTTTGCCCTTCTGGGCAGCTGTAGCTTTTCCCTTTGGCGGCATTCTGAAATCACAACACGCTTTTAGGAAGAATAAAATCTTATGCATGGCTCTACCGCACGATCTCATAGGAAGAAAGATGGTCGTCTTCCTAAATGCCCTGTAGCCTCTTGTTTATTAGCGTGGCGCGCAACACACCATAAACAAGACTCTACTAGACACGGCTCGTAGACACTTCCTAGGACAGAACCGCTCTGATACCACTCCTGTCACGACCCAGCTAGGGGCCGCGACGGGTACCCGAGGCTGACCACCGAGCACCCCTTATTTCCTCACTTGTTATAGTCATTTACGCTTCTTTATCATTCATGATTGTACGAAAATCATTTTTTGGGTGGAAAACACAATTAGTCTATATATATATATACAAATGCCTCATTAGGCCATCAAAATAATATATATAATATATGCATGCATGCTGTAATAAACTTGTGAGACCATTTAACCCACACTACACATCTACGAGCCTCTACTGACATACTATACATGTAGACGGAACACGACTCAGTCATGCCCAAAATATACATATGTACCAAAAGGATAATCATAAGCACCTCCGGACAATGGAGTGCTTTCAATCAGCTGACAGCTCCTAAGAATCCGGATCGAGCTCGCCTCCCTGTCTACCTGTGGGCATGAACACAGCGTCCAAGGAAAACGGACGTCATTACGAATGTTGTACTGAGTATGAGAGGCATTGTCACGACCCAACCCCGTAGGCCGCGACTCGTGCCCGAACAGGACACCTTACGTACCCGATAATCCCAAACCAACTTGTGAACTAAATACACATATATAAAAGCCAAACAGAATCGCAAACTATCGTACATAAGCAGATGTAGCGCACGAAAGCCGATAAGGCCGTCACAAAATACATATTCCCAGAACATATATACACAACCCACATATGTGTCCACAGACCTCTACGAACAATAATAACAGAAACATAAGACGGGACAGGGCCCCGTCATACCCCTGAATAAGCATATACATATGTGATAGAAAAGTCTATACCAAAATGTGGCTCCGGACAAAGGAGCACCCCAAAACAGCAGAGCAGATATCCTAAGCGGGCGGATCTCTGAAGCGGGTATCTGTACCTGCGCGGCATGAAACGCAGCCCCCCGAAGAAAGGGGGTCAGTACGGAATATGTACTGAGTATGTAAAGCATGGAGTACAGTAAACAAGATCATAACCGGAATAGAAAGTACAGAAAATGAGTGCAAAGTCCAAAATATCAAAATACACACTTACAAAACATAAGTAATGCATGCAGAAACATATGCCAAATCCGGCCCCAATACGGGACTCGGTGAACAGAACGTGGCGCCACCCCGCAACTGGCGCCACAACACATCATACTTCGGAGTAGGGAATAGCTCTGTAACATATCATAACATATCAGATGGCCATATCATATCATATCATATTACCAACATCAGAACATAGATGTACATGGCACATCATACTCCGAACCCATGTACATGTCATACTTGCCCCCTCACATCGAGGCACGGCGAACAATGCAGTAGAATACGCTTGATAACAAATCCTGGCCCGGGCTCAGTGGGGGAAACATTGAGGCATCCACGAACGGAGTAGTGAGAAACTAAATGCAATAAAAATATCATATATTCCCAGAGACTCAATGAGGCATATCGAATGACAAATCGAAATGATGAAATCGCACAGAATCATAGTAAGCATATTTCGGATGTCATAACGGGTTGCGGAGGCATAATCTTTCTGAGATCGTTTCCAAGTTCCAAAACAGTTTATAGGACTTAATAGGATATTTAAAACCATTTTTTATTTAATAGCTAGAGGAGTAGTTAAAACATTTCATTTTATATTACTTGAAAATAAGACAATAGTACCATAAAGGACAAAGCGGGAATAGTGGGGCCCGCCTCGGGTCAACCGAGGTGGCGGACACAAATTCTATATAATAAACTTTATGGAGTCTCTTATGAGGGTTTTAAGGTAATCGGACTTTATTTACACAAGTTCTAGGTATTTAGACAACTTTCCTAACCATTTACAACAGAATTAGTTCAATTCCACTAAATGGAAAAAGGGCAAATTTAGACGCGGATTCCGAAGAGTAGAGTAGTCCCCGAGGTCCATATTCAAACCTAATACATCTAGGACATGCCAAGAGAAGAAAAGGTGGAGCTTTACATACCTTTCTTGCCTTTTGCGCTCGCCAAACCTCAAATCCCGTTTCGTCCAAAACCTACAAATGGTCACATTTACCAAATATTACTATAAGACTTTTGGCATCCCATCTTGAATTAGTACTTGTCTACCGAAATTTCGGCAGCACCTCCCCTATAAATACGACACCCCGAGAATTCAACTCGGCCAAAAGAATCAACAACAACCCAACAACAACATCAACAACAACAACAATCATTATATAACACAATATAGCATAACTAGTCCTCTTTCCAACATAGTGTCATAACCTTCATTCCGACTTCCCATTTCCAAACCAAACTCAATGTTTTCATATTCATGACTAATCAAGATCATAACAATATAATTCGGAAGCATTTCATATCCCTTCTACAAAAAATTCACGAAATATACAAAATATACCAACTTTCCACCGAAGCCATAATTCATTCAAAACTTCTAATCTTCAACCAAATTCATTCAACTTTCACTTCCAATATAAATTCCATCATAACCACAACTAGAATACAACATAAAATTCAACTCATCACACTTATACATTAACACACACACACGGCCACACATACATATGCACACCCACTTTGCAAACTTCCATATTTCCATAGTTTCTACTCATTTCCATATACTACAACACAACACAAAGAATCTTGAACTTGCCACAAAGGATGGTTTTCTTGCTCCAACGATTACACCACGTTAACGGGGACCCTTGAATTAGTGGGAATACTATGAGAAACAAATTTTTGGGGCAAGATTTTTGGTCTTGTTTTTCTCTCCCTCTTGGTCGAAACCCTCTCTATCTCTTTGCTCTTGTTTCTTTCTTTTCTCCTTAGGTTATTTCTTGAAGCTTCTAAAAGAGTATGACTCATATATACCCCTTTAAATAATTATCACATGGAAATTAATTAAAATCAAATGGGCTTGGCCATGTTGGCCGGCCACCCCATCTCTTTTGAGCCTCAATTTCTCTTATTTTTTTAGCCCAATAATTCATGGACCTTATTTGCAATTCCCGAAACTAATTTCCAAAATTCCAGTTTTGCCCTTGGCCTTCCTCCGTATTTCCACACCAATATTTCTCATGAAGAACACACATATATAAATTCAGATCAACACATGACCTTGTTTCTTACAAATCATAATTATTTCGAATTTTTTGAATATGCGAAAGTACGGGGCGTAACAGGCATGAACAAAAATAACACATCAAGAAAGTAAATGAGGCATCAAGTATGGATTAACTGTACCTGACTGGGAATCATATGAAAAGTAATGCATGCTGACTTACTTTTATGCTTATCATCATCTCATGTATGCATATCATATGTATATATATCTAAACTGCCCGACTATATAGGTGCGGTGTGATAATCAGTAACATTAGCCCGCGTCCAGGCTTTCCGCGTCCGGGGTACCATCTCATGCCGCCCACTAGTGGTGTCTGCCCATGCCAACTGGCCATGGTGTATCGTATAGCTGCCCGCTTTCGCGGTGACTGCCCGACCAACTAGGCCCGGTGTAATGTGATGATAACATGCTTATTATAAAATACTTATAATAATATGCTTATCATAATGTGCTTATCATCGTCCATGCATAAGGACTCTAGAACAACTGTGTTGTATCGAGGTGACGTAAGGTCGTGAACCCTCGATTCCATTACAAACATATATGAGCATTCTACCTCACCTTGAAGGGATTAGTATGTAAGGTGAGTGTATACAAGGAACAACATCATTCACTTTATATGAACGCCATATCATATCTCTTAACTCATATAGCTATTCATGATCTTAGGCTCTTGGCTATCCGGAGTATAGGAGAATCATGGAAAGGGAAAAGAATCATATCATGGGATTCATGCCATAGAAAGAAAAGGACTATCCTCACATACCTTTGTCGCTTAGTTAAGCTATCGTTCACTTGTTCTCCTTCAATATCACGTTGTTACCTTCACGAGAGAATACGCATTATAGTTAGTCAATCGACCATAAGAAAGCATCATTATTTCTAGAGAAATTTGGGCAGCGTTTCCTTTGTTTCTACTACTTTTCTCATGTTTTATTTCAACTCCCAAACATTTACAACAACACTCACAATATCGTATCAACATTCATCACTTATCTATATTTAGCAAAATCCACCATTTTTCTCCAATTTCTCCACATTTAATGGTTTTAGCTCAACATCATAATTTTGCTTACTTCACACCTATTCCATGGTCTATACGCCATTTATAACGTATTCATCATCACAACATATCAACGTTCATGATTCCACTCAACTATCATTCAATTGTGACACTATTCACTCAGTAATAGCCTATTTTCTATGTTCTTCTACATTTCAAGCATCTTAGCTTTGCAATACCTTAAATAACATGATAAAGTCATGAAACATACCTTAGATGATGGTGGAACAAGCCTAGAGTGGAATCACTTCTTTAGCACCAAAACCCTTTTTCACCTCTTTTGGAATTTCTTGAAGGAGATGACTTCCAATTAGGTTTCATACACTTTGTTTCATATATTTGGTGTTGATGATCATTTATTTCCTTGGTATTCTTGTGGTTGAAGTGTTTGGAGTGTTCTAGAGATTTATAGGGAGGAATTTCGTGAAGATGAAATGAGAAAATGAACTTGGGTCCCTCCTTTTTAATAGCTAAAATCTAATTTTTATGAACAGTGGTCGAAATGCAAAGTGGTCGTAAACCCCACTTTACAGGCCGTATACTGGTTTACGGTCCGTCCTTCGCGACCGTATTTAAGCATATCAGAAATAGAAAGGTTGGTTAAAGATCATGGCAGTTTACGACTCAGTTTACGGGCCGTATTTCAATTTGTGGTCCGTATTCCAAGTCGTTTTTAACCATTTGAAGCATTAGACAGAAAGTTAAAATTTTTGAAATGTTGAAGGACGATGGCACTTTACAGTCCGTAAATCACTTTACGGGGCAGTATTCCATTTTACGACCACTGGCTGAAATGAAATTCTACAACTTTCTTAGTTCCAAAGTTCATAAATCGTCATTCCCTACTTAATAAAACACCGCACACTCATGCCCTTCGTTGGTCTATTCATTGTTGGCTCACAAAAAACTTCCGAGGTGTAACACATAGCACCTGGTGAGAGCTTGAGGTGTCTTATAGTGGCATCAATCCAAAGCAGTAAATGGGGACAGACTTGCCAGATTGATGGAAGATTGATTGCAGCTGCATCACACTTAGCTTTTGTTTCTGTTTGCTTATTTATTCTCTTCTCTTAGTTAGGCTAATTTGATTTTTTTTATTTTGTTCTGTAACTTCTTTGTGTACATATGTCTCTTTTTATTAATAAAACATCACCAGCTCTGGCTGTGTGATCCTTTTAGCTAAAAAAAAGATTTTAGCTAATTCAAGTTATGAAGATCATTTTGGAAATTGAATTCAGGATCAACAATACCAGATGGAACCATGAAAAGTGAATTCACTATAGTACATTTGAGTATCGATGCTGGGTTGGTAAACTCGTAAATCAAGATGGAAGAAAAATTCTTCAGCTAAGGATTTTTTCAATAATACTTGTATGGAACTGTAAAAGAACATTAGTAGAATTGTATAGTGGTGGTTTGGGATATTACATCGACAATACTAAATAACTTTGTTGGAGTAATCGAGGTTGGGCGGTAATTTATGGTGGGAAGACTTCATAAAGGAGTGTTCATGTTATGCGCTTAATTTAGATGAGTATTTAGTTTTAAGGTTCGAGAAGGCAAAGGAAAACTTTAAGTTACTTGATCAGTTTAATCGTACTGCAAGAGTTATAAAATTTTGATATGCCTCTCAAGTGGATTTGGGTTATTTTCGGCTGATAATGATTGAAGTGATTGTGAATGGAACACAAAATTGAAGAATTAAGATAAGCGCACTACTCCCGATTTGGAAGGATTAACGTTCATCTTCAGAAAAAAGACTTGAGCTCCAAGTGAAGAGATTACTTAAGTTGGGTATGGAATATAGTGGCGTTATCTTTTATCATCGAGATGAGGTGTGATCGTTAAGTATGCTTAAAGAAGGAAGTTTACAGAATTTGACTAAGTGTTATGACGAAGTGCCATGGGATTTTACAATCAACGACTGGTGAGGTGCAAATTTCAGATGACTTGCATGATGAGATTGATGGAAGATTGACTTTTGTCTTACCAAGGTGGCTAATGTCATAACATTCTTAAATGAATGAGCTAGTGTTGGATTACTAAGAAGGAGACTTGAAATATCTTCAGTTTGGAAGCTAAATTCATATTTTCAAGGTGCGATTATGTTTGTGATAGTAGACCATGTCGAAGCGTTGCTGGCTGGATAACATGGTTGAGTATTTCAAGCATTAATGACTTGGGAGTATTTGTGCGTGGTACAACACATGGATTGGAAGATTTGACACTTTTGGATTTGCTAAAGGCGTAAAGAGGCATTACAATCATAGATTCAATAGTTGTGAAGCGGGAGTATGAGGCTGCAGGCCTAGAATCGAGGCGTTCATAGTGGTGAAAAAGTTAAGTGAAAGCAAAAGAAGGAGAATTCAATGTATTTTGATTTATCAAATTTGTTTATGTTGGCATGCTTAAGTTTTGATGATTGATAAAGTACGCACACGTAGTAAATGAACCAAGTTTCCAAACATGTTCTAACGAAACAAGACAGGTGTAGAAGCACAAACATACAGCAAAGTGTATGATGCATGAAATAGGTTCATCAACATGTTCCATTATCCATCACAAAAGAAGGCTTAAGAAAGAGCTGCGGGAGTGAATGAGAAGGGGATGATGAAACAAGTTCGTGAACTTGTTCCATCTCAGACAGTACAGAGATTCAGATGCAGACGAACCAGATAGATGAAACAGGTTCGTGAACATGTTCCAGCACAGGTCCTACACTAACTAGGATTTGATTATTTATGGTAAAGACATGGCGGTCAAGTTGTAGTCTTCCTTACCATTATTAAACAGGGTTCTTGAGACTCCTACAAGGAATATGAAGTCGATTCAAAAGGCAAGAATCTCAATTCAACACAAATCCTAATATATCTCATGGGCCTACTCGAAGAGGTTTTGTGTTTGCCGACCTGCTGTGCACTCGATGTTATACATATCCAAATCTTACCAAGAAGAAGGTTTGCGCACCCACAAAGAGAGAATTTAGAATATTGAGCGATCAAAAGATATATCAAGAATCCAGGCATGCGTCCCTAGTGCAAGAAGATAGATTGAAGGAGTTGTTCTACTGTATAATGTTTTCCAGTTCTTAAGTCTAGACTTTTGTATTGGGTTGGTTATCGAGTTGTATCTTTATCCGCTTTATTAGAAGAATTACAGTTAGATGCAAAACATTGTAAATTCAACTTCAAGTTCGGGATCGACATGAAGGTTGCTTACTAGTCTAGGAAGATTAGTGAGATAAGAATTAGAGGTTAGCTCCTAGGTTACAAAGTTTGTAACTTGAATTTGCAGAGACTCACCATTGTAGTGGAGTTTGGGGTAAATCCTACAGAGGTGTAGGTCATGTTTTTTATCACTGTTTTGAGCCGGGTGGTTTCCGCGTAAAAATCAATATGTTCTTTACTTACCTGTGGTTTATATTCCGCAAGATGCTAGCATAGAACAAGTAGAGTAAAGTGTTCCATCCCATAGGAAAAAATTGGACACGGCATAGGAGAGGAAGTAGGTCATGCAACTTCACAAGTGGTATCAGAACGACTTCTCCACAAAGAGGCTAACACCTTAGGAGAAGATCATTATGAATGCTGCCCCACCTATTGGACACAGTGAAGGTCAGTCAACTCACAGGCCACCATTATTCAATGGGCAGTGCTACGCCTGGTGGAAAGCACGAATGGAAGATCATCTACAAGCAGAAGACTACGTACTCTAGGATAGAATCACGGATGGTCCCAAATACCCCACCAAGAAAGGCACTGATGGAACTGACATCAAAAAGGAGAAAAGCTAGTATCTTGAAAGTGATTACAAGATGCTAAGAAAAATGCTAAGGCCAAAAATATCTCGATTTGCGGATTACGACCAGATGAGTACAATAGGATCTCTGCGTGTATAACAATGAAACAAATCTGCGATGCACTAGCCAATGCTCACGAAGGAACAAGTCAACTCAGGAAATTCAGGAAGGCTATGCTTGCCACTGACTTTGAAAATTTCAAGATAAAGCCAGAAGAAAATGTCTCTGAGATGCTCACAAGGTACACATCTCTTGTGAATGAATTGACATCACTTGAAGAAGTCATTACCACAGAAGACTTTGTGGACAAAGTCTTGAGGACTTTTCCCAAGTCGTTTAAGATAAAAGTCACTGCAATAAGGGAAGCCAAAGACATTGAACATATGTCTCTAGATGAACTGATAGGAAAGTTGATGACGTATGAGATGGATACGAAAAATTCCAAGGATGAAGAGACAATTGAGAGAAGGTATTTAGCTCTCAAAGAACTTGAAGGTGATGATTCTGAAATAGATGAAGAGAATGTGGTTCTAATTGCAAAGCACTTTAGAAAATTTCTTAGAAGTGAAAGGCAAAATGGTAGAAGTAACACCTCTAGAAAGGGAAGAAGTGCTAACATGCAATATGGTGGATGTTACAAGTGTGACAAGAATGATCATCCGATAAGGGATTGTCCCTTGTTGGAAATAAAATGGAGAAAGAGAAAAGCTAAAAAGAATAAGCATAAAAAGCAGGTTAAAGAGAAGAAACAAGGACACAAAAGGGCTATGGTTGCAACATGGAGCTCAAGTGAGGGCTCAGAAGATGAAGGTGAACACTCTGCTTTAATGGTAATCGGAGATGCAAGCTCAGACAGAGAAAAAGAGATTAAAGTCAAGATAAAAAAACTAGTACATGGACAGCGCATGCTCAAGACACATGACTGAAGACAAAGAAAGCTTTTGCTCACTCTCAGCACTAAAACGGAGAAGTGTAGCATTTGGAGGAGGCAAAAAAGGGCAAGTCAAAGGAATAGGGAAGATAGGTAGATCGGAGGATCATGTAATTGATAATGTTTACTATGTAGATGGACTGCAACACAAGATACTGAGCATCTCAGAGTTTTTTCATGTGTGATAAGGGAAATATGGTAGTATTGACATCTGCAGGTGGCTACGTTGTTGATCTCAAAATAGGTAACACAGTTCTAATAGCCCTACAACACAAGAATGTGTACAAAGCAAATATCATGGGAATACTTGATGATGACTTAAAATGCCTAAGTGTTATAGACTTTGACCCTCTATTGCGGCACAAGACGATGGGTCATGCTAGCCTTGGTCAACTAAACAAACTAATCTCCCAAGACCTAGTCATTGGTCTGCCAAACATTAAGTTCAATGATGACCAAGTTTGAAGTGCTTGTGCCAGGGGGAAACAGGTGGGATAATCTTTCAAGTCGAAAAAGGTAATCAGTACAACCAAGTCTCTGGAACCGGTCTATATAGATTTGTACAGACCAGTAAGAGTAATGAGCAGGGGAGGTAAGAGGTACATGTTTGTTATTGTTGATGATTTCACAAGACTTACATGGATACTGTTTCTTGCATCTAAAGATGAAGTATATGACGCCTTCATGATCTTGATAAAAAGGTTAGAGAGAACATTAGGGAACAAATTGACTTCAATTAGATCTGACCATGGAACCGAATTCAAAAATGCAAAATTCGAAGAATATTGTTCCACATTTGGTATTGACCATAAATGTTCCGCCGCTAGAACTCCACAGCAAAATGGAGTAGCTGAAAGGAAGAATAAGACCTTAGAAGAGATGGCTAGAACATTGATGCTTGCTAGCGATATTGCCCAAAACTTTTGGGCTGAATCCATAAACACCGCTTGCTACATTCTAAATAGATGCATGACTAGGTATCTATTGAATAAAACTCCTTATGAACTACTTAAAGGAAGAAAGCGTCACATCTCTCATCTAAGAACCTTTGGATGTCGATGCTTCATTCAAAACAATGGAAAAGAGTCTCTAGGGAAGTTTGATGCCTGAAGTGATGAAGAAATTTTTGTAGGCTATGCGCGTAACAACAAAGTATACATGGTGGTTAACAAAAGAACAATGCTAATAGAAGAAAATGTAGATGCTGTCTTGGATGAGTCAAGTGTTATTTATGAGAAACAGGTATAGGATGATGATGAGGACCCCATATTCATCTATACCACAAGAGCTAACAGTGTAACTGAAAATGCAAATGAGCTAGGTAAGTCACTTAATGTTTCAAGTCCTCCAATAACTGAAGAGCAGGTTTTGCAGATAGGGGGAACCACTGATGAAACCCCTGATGAACCTGGTTCACCAAGTGAGGTTCAGAATGAAAACTCTATAACCCCACAAGGAGTAGTTTCAAGAAGATTTAAATATCAAGGATCTCATCCCATAGATAATATATTGTCGGATCTAAATTCTGGGGTCATGACAAGATCCAGATTAAACAATCTATGTGTCTTTAATGCATTTTTATCTATTATTGAGCCTAAAAGGTTAACGAGGATTTGCAGGATGCAAGTTGGATTATTCCAATGCAGGAGGAACTTAATCAGTTCAAAAGAAATAAGGTTTGGCACCTTGAACCAAGACCAAAGGATAGAACAATAATCGACACACAATGGGTGTTTCGAAACAAGCTGGGTGAGCATGGAACAGTCACAATGAACAAGGCAAGGTTAGTGGACCCGGGGTATAATCTAGAAGAAGGGATAGACTATGATGAAACGTTTGCCCCTGTGGCAAGACTAGAAGCAATAAGGCTTCTTATAGCATGTGCAACCCACATGGAGTTCACACTCTATCAAATGGATGTGAAGAGTGCCTTTCTAAATGGGTACTTAAAAGAAGAAGTGTACGTCAAGAAAGCTCTAAGTTTCGAAGATGTTGAACATCCTGAGTATGTTTACAAGCTTGACAAGGTGCTCTGTAGACTCAAGCAAGTGCCAAGAGCTTAGTTTGAAACAGTATCATGATTTTTTCTAGCACATGGACACACTAGAGGAAAGATAGACAACACACTATTCTTAAAGGTCAAAGGAAAAAACTTGTTAGTTGTACAAGTTTATGTGGATGGCATTAACTTTGGAGCTACGAATGAGTCAATGACTGAAGAATTTGCTGCATTAATGGGAAGTGAGATTGAGATTAGCATAATGGGAGAACTGAATTTCTTCTTAGGACTACAAAACAAGCAAAAAGCAATGGGCACTATGATCTATCAACAGAAGAATTTTAAGGAACTGCTCAAGCGGCTCAAAATGAAGGATACGAAGGAAATTGATACTCCTATTGCAACAGCCACAAATCTCACCCTGGATGAACCTGGTCCACCAGTTGAGCAGAAACTATACAGAGGTATGATTGGCACCGTTCTATATCTCACTGCTAGTCAACCTGACATTGTATTCAGTGTGGGATTATGTGCAAGATTTCAAGAAAATTTGAAAGATTCTTATCTAAAAGTTGTGAAAAGAATCTTGAGATACTTGAAAGGAACAAGTGAGTTCGGGCTATGGTATCCTAGAGGTAGTGTATCGACCCATTTCATCGTTACGGTAAAATTTTCGAAATATCTGTAAACATGTCATCCTGGACCTTTCCTTTCACTACAGTAATTATGATGGATATCTAGCCTAGTGGTACCCATTGTACGAAAAATAATCAAGCATCGAAATTCGGGAGAAGGACCTAGCTAGACCACCCCAGCGCTCATCTGAGCGCTACAGCTATGGCGCCCCAGCGGCCATGGCCTCACTGAAGCTGTAGGTTGTGGTAGCCCCAGGATGCTGCAGCGGCCTTACGAGCGCTGCAGTGCTACCGCTGAAGTGGTGCGCGTAGTTAAAATCCCCTATATAAGAAATCATTTCGAGAATTGTCCCATTTTTCACAACCCTAAATTCCAGCTGCCCAATTCGGTGGGAAGCCTAAAAATCAGATTCTTAGTCTTGATGAATCTTTTTAACACCTTCAAACTCTCCTTCCACTTAGTAAATTACTCCTAACCATATTCACCTAGAGAATCATCAAATGGGTATTTCAAGTCTCTAGAGCTAAAGGGAAGTTGAATTAACGTTCTCTTTCACATGATTCCCATTAGGTAACCTTTCATGTTCTTTATCTAAATGGGTTGATAACCTAAATTCCTACCTTCTTTCCTCTTAAAAATGAGTTATTTCATGGATCTGGGAAATGGGTCTTTCCCAATATAAGTCTAAAAATTGGTAAATCACCTAGTGGGGTTGTAGATGGAATTTAGAATTGGGCTAAGATCCCAAACTTCCCTTAATTAGAAATCTCTTACAAGGGTTATAAATGATAGATTTATTCTTGGGCCTCATGTTTGTCTCCAAGTGATTTCGTGCGGATTGCGATGTGGTGATCGATTGAAAGAATCAACGGATGTTCGTGGCACCCGCTCGGCTATGAGGTAAGTTATGGTTTCCCTTTCGGTAGACTCCGGTTAGTTTCTCATATTCGTGTATTAGAAGGAACGGAAAATGCATGTGTAGGAATTGGAGATTTAGGATGGAATCTTAGGATGGTATTGATGTGTTATTATGTGTTCGGGCTTGTGGCCTATAGATTCTTAAGGATGTATGATGTGGCTTTCTTGGCTATCAGTGGATTTTATGTGACTTGGGAGTAGCGGGTGATACCTATTTTCTGTGTCTAATGATGAGAATTCCCGTAATATGTGATTATTTGTGTTATGCCATTAATGGTGAATTTATTTGATAAATGGAAGGATAAAATGCACCAACGATTGTGACTGAGTTCTAGATTGAGAAGTGTCGAATAATTGTGAATGTAGGGCATAAAGCAATTGCTCGTGCCAATTCTTGTAGTTGTCGATCATTCTTCTCAGGATTCTTTTGATGTGTTTGTTGGCGGCCTCTACGGCCCATTCATTTGTTCTCAGTAGGTGGTAGAGTTTCTGTGGATGATCTTGAATTGTTCATAGATGTCCCTCATCAAATGGTTGTTCAGATTGGCACCATAGTCTATGATGATGGATTTCGGTACACCGAAATGACATATCAGATTATTTTTGACAAAGTCAGCCATGACATTCTTGGTCACTGACTTGTGTAAAGTTGCCTCTACCCATTTAGTAAAGTAGTCGATGGCGACTAAGATTAAATGATGTCCATTGGAGGCCGAAGGCTCGATGGGTCCTATGACGTCCATTCCTCATTCCACGAATGGCCATGGCAAGCTCATCACATGTAATTTTGTGGGAGGAACCTTGATCAGATCTTCGTTTATCTGGCACTGATGGCACTTCTGGATGAATTTGCACGAATCATGCTCCTTGGTCATTCAGTAATATCATGTCCTCAAGATTTTTTTTGCGATGACGAATCCATTCATGTGAGATCCGCATGCCCTTGCGTGCACCTCTTTCATCAATTTTGTAGCCTCTTTGGCATCCACACACCTGAGTAACCCAAGGTCAGGTGTCCTTTTGTACAATACTTATTTGTTCAAAAAGAAACCATTAGCCAACCTCCTAATGGTCTTCTTCTGATTTGTTGAACTCTCTGGGGGTACTCTTCCTTCTCTAGGTATGTCTTGATGTCGGTATACCATGGTTGGCCGTCCGGCTCAGCCTCTACGTAGGCGTAGTGAGCCTGTTCTTCTCTCAGTGTAATCTCTAGAGGGTCAACGTGAGCACTCTCGAGGTGCTGGACCATGGAGGCTATCGTAGCCAATGCATCTGCAAACTCATTTTGAGCCCTCGGAGTATGCCTAAAATCGATATTCTTGAATATTTTGCACAATCTTTGCACTAGATTTACATATGGGAGTATTTTATAATTTTTGGTCGCCCAATTCCCTTTCACTTGATTTATGAGCAAATTGGAGTCCCCGATTACCAACAACTCTTGTATGTTCATGTCCAGCTCCATCCTGAGGCCGAGGACACATGCTTCATACTCCGCTATGTTGTTGGTACACCTGAAGTTAAGCTTTGGGGCCATCGAATAGTGTTGTCCTGTTTTCGATATCAACACCGCTCTGATGCCTGATTCTTATCTAATTGACTGCTCCATCGAAGAACAGTCTCCAACCTGAGTGTGGTTTTGTCACCTTCTCTTCCATAGTCATCACTTTCTTGTCTGGGAAGAAAGTCTGTAATGGTTCAAGTTCGTCGTCGATGGGACTTTCTGCCAGCAAGTCAGCTAAGGCTTGTCCTTTGATCGCCTTTTGCGCTACATATACGATGTCGAATTCACTCAGTAATATCTACCATTTTGCCAACTTCCCTATGGGCATCGGTTGCTGGAAAATATACCTTAATGGATCCATTCTGGATATGAGGTGGGTGGTGAATACTGATAGGTAGTGCCTCAGCTTCTAAATAATCCAAGTCAGAGCACAACAGGTTTTTTCTACAAGCGTATACCGTGCTTCGCAGGATGTGAACTTCTTACATAGATAATAGATGGTGTGCTCCTTTTTTCCCTCTTTATCGTGCTAGGCTAGCATGCACCCAAGAGCATTTTCTGATACTAACAGATATAGTAACAGAGGACTCCCTTGCCTGGTGGCACTACGATTGGGGGATTGGAAAGATATCTCCTGATTTTGTCAAATGCCTCTTGGCATTCTCCCGTCCAATTTGTGGGAGCGTCTTTCTTGAGTAATTTAAGGATTGGCTTCATAATCACAGTTGACTGGGCTATGAACCGCCCAATGTAGTTAAAACTTCCCAAGAAGCTCATGATTTCTTTCTTGGTCTTGGGTGGAGGCAAATACGGAATTGCTTTGATTTTGGTAGGATCTAGTTCAATACCCCTGCGGCTGACTATGAATCCAAGCAACTTCCCTGCGGGTACTCCAAATGCACACTTTGTAGGGTTCAGCCTCAGATTGAACTTGCGAAGTTTGTCAAAGAACTTGTGCAAGTGCATAGTATGTTCTGAGCTTTCCTTTGATTTTATGATGACATCGTCCACACAGACTTCAATCTCCCGATGCATCATATCATGGAACGGGGTAGTCATAGCTCTCATGTATGTAGCGCCAGCATTTTTGAGACCGAACGACATTACCCTGTAATGGTAGACTCCCTAAGAGGTGATAAAGGTTGTCTTCTCAGCGTCTTCTTCGCTCATGAGTATTTGATGGTGCCCGGTGAAACAATCCACTAATGACTGCAGCTCATGCTTTGCGCAATTGTCTATTAGAATATGCATGTTTAGGAGGGGAAAATAGTCCTTCGGACTGGCCCGGTTGAGATCTCGGTAGTCCACACAGATTCGAATCTTTTTGTCCTTCTTGGGTACCAGCACTATGTTGGCCACCCAAGTGGGGTAGGATGTCACTTCCACTATTCCATACTTGATCCACTTCTCTACTTTATCCTTTATCCTGATACTTATGTCTGGCTTAAAAGTTCGCGTCTTTTGTTTGATCGGGACAAAACCCTCCTTGATGGGTAATATGTGGGCCACTATTTCAGCGATCAACCCCGGCATATCTGCATATGACCAGGCAAAGACGTCCACATATTCCTTCAACAGAGTTATGAGCTCCTCCTTTTGTGGGGCTCCCAAGTGAGCACTGATCCGTGTTTCTTTGACATCCTCTTTGTCGCCGAGGTTGATCACCTCAGTTTCGTCCATATTTGGCTTCTTCTTTTCTTCTAATTCTTCCAATTCCTCTGCCAACACTTCTGGCATCATCGTCGCTTCGTTGTACTCCTCGTATTCCTGCTGGCTATTTTCCTCATTCGTTTCACGACATGTCATGACATTTTTGGTTGTTTTATAATGATTACTACTGAAAAGGCGAGGCAAAGTAAATTTAGGCTTATTTATCGTTCGTTATACATGATTAGTTAGAAATTTTTTATTTTATTATCTAATAAGTATGGCAGCTTTGCGCAGACCGAGGCTTGCTTGTGGCGTTCTGGGCCAATTCTTCAGGAGTGTAGCATCTTCCTGAACGAGTCATGCCTTGGGTCATAGTCGCCTGTACAATGATTGGCTTTTTCGGGTCATGCCCAATCTATTGTGTCATCTGGGCTATCATGGGTGCGGGAACCAAAGTCCTAAACATTGGTATAGCTTTGGGAACTCCCGGATTGGGGATCAAGACTTTGAATTTGGGACGTTCCTGGAGTGTGAGGGAAGCAACCGTCTGTTCAAGAGACTCGGTCATTTTGGGCGACAACGCTTCGCAAGCTTCCCAGTCTTCATCTCTCTCTATCATATGGACCCCGCTATTTTCATGATTCTGTAGTGGGTTCGTATTAACGTTGGGAGCCGCAGTTTTCAAAATGATTTCTCTTTTGTCGATCAGATCCTGAATTTTGTGTTTTAGATTTATGCAATCCTCCGTGCTGTGCCCATTCCCTCCTGAATGGTAGGCATAAGTCTGATCGGCCCTGTAGAATCTGCTTTCGGGCTGTGCTAGTTTTGGTAGGACTTTCTGAATCAATCTCGCAGTTAGTAGTCTCTCAAAAAGTCAAGCCCTCGGTTCGAGGAGCGTCGTGCATTCTCTTAAAGGTCTTTTCTCGAAAGCTGGATGTGGAGCATTATATGCTGGCAGTGGTGGTTGATTTTGGTAATTTTGGGGTTGATAGGCTTGGGGTGGGTTGTTTTGCGGTGGTGGTAGTTTTACTGGGGTGGTGGTTGGTATGTTTTTGTGGTGGTGGTTGATAAACAGGAGCGGACACACGGACACTGGACGGAGCCGTGTATGCTGGTACTATAGTGGTGAAGGCTGGTTGTGTGTAATATACGGGTGCTGAGCTGTATGGAGGGACAGAGTAATTCACGATGGGCGGAGTTTGGTGAGAAGATGGTGGCCATTTTGGGTTTTGGTTCGGAATGTGGGATATGCTCACCATGTCCTCTTTCTTTTTGCGGAAGATTCCCGCAGCGGCCTATCCAGACGCTTTGTTGAAGATATTGATGATCTTTCCAGATTTGAGACCATCTTTTATGGCCTCTCCCATTTTTACCAACTCAGGGAATGGCCTCCCGGGCATGGACAATATCCTATAATAGAAATCAGGCTCTTGTGACTTGATGAACACGAAGACTAGGTCTCCCTCACATATTAGCTGCTGCACATGGGCTACTTCGGTCCTCCATCTGTTGGAGAATTCTCTATAGTTCTCTGCTAACTTTTGCTTGACCTTCTCGAGGTAGTAGCGGTCCGGCACAGTCTCGATATTAAAACGGAATCTCTCCATGTAGGATTCCGCCAAGTCTTCCCAAAGGAGCCATTGGAGCATGTCTTGTGTGGCGAACCATTCGGCTACTTCGCCGATCAGGCTACGACTGAATAGTCGCATGAATAAAGGTTCATTCTTCTTTACTCCGACCAACTGGTCGAAGTACGAACGGAGGTGTGCTTTGGTATTCCCTGTCCCGTTGAACATTTCAAATTTCAGGATTTTTGGAACCTTTCTGGCAGGTCCAAATCTGGGCATGCACAAGTCGTCGTACCTTAGGCCAGTGGCTTTTCTTGCGGACCTATTTGATTTTTCCAGCAACTCCTCCATCTTTCTCTTCATGTCTTTCTCGCGTCTGTCTTGTTCAGCCCTCCAAGTCCTTTCCATTTCCTCATAATTATCCAACTCCTTGTGTCTCGGGAGAGATTCGTTTGAGATGTTACGAGTGAAGAAGGGCACTTGGTGAGTGGGATGGTTAAACGGGATAGTGGTGGTTTGCCCACCCAGCGAGGCTAGTGCTTGTGCTTAGCTTACCGGATTGAAGAATACCGGCTGAGAGATTTGGTACGAGGGTACAGAGTGGGTGGTTTTTGGAACTTGGGTGTTCTTAACTGGTAGTGGGGTACAGTAAGAGGGGCCAGCATGGTTTGGATTGGCGGTGTTTAGTGTAGGGGGTATGGTTCCTGGTGGGTTAAATAGGAAAGTGGTCGGGCACTGAAGAGCTCAACAAGGGGAAGGGAGGAGGGGGCCTCTTTCCTTCGGTGGAGGTATTTTTCTCAGCATCGGCCGCTTCCCTCCTGGTTACCTTTTCCTGGAGAGTGGCGATGGTAGTTAACAATGTTGCAATCACATCCTCCTGGGATGTTACCTCTTGTGATTCCTGGGTGTCTCTATTGCGGAGACCGAGCTTATTTCTTGCTTCTTCGGGGGTACCAGTCATTTTGCTTTTCCTTTGTCGGGGAGGGATGCTAATGCAGCCTTGGATCTCGTGAAGTATGCCAACTTTCGATGTTGCTCTAATTGGCCCCTTTCTATAAGATAAGAATAACTCAACAGTAAAGAAAGTTAGTGTCTGGACATCAAATATAAAGGCAAGATATCACATACGGGTGTTTAAAGCGCAAGTAGCACACAAGCCATATATTGAAGCTTGAGTACTTTTGATTCGATGTTCTAAAGGTATGGATGTTATGGGCCTTTTATGTTTGGGTGGATCTCAGTCTGGTGGTCTTGCGGTTGACTTACTATGGCGAACCCTTTGACCTATCAAAAAAGTTTAAGTGAGCAGGGGGGAGGGGTTATAATTTAAATCATGAAAGCACCGAGTCTTACATTGACTGCCTACATATCCCGCCGGGGGAAATTAGGCCATACGTAGTTTGATTACAAAAGAAGGATATATATTTCTTCCAAAATATACTTTGGCTAATCCTAACTACAGACATCCCTAGAACAGGCCAGACTAGGGCTTCCTGAGTATCCCTCCATACGGAAATCAGGTCGGCCCGATTCCATTACATTTATGAGGGTGGGGGTAACATTTGTGCAAAAGAGGGGACACCTAATATCTACCCAAAAGTATTGCTCTACAAGTCGCTGTCCTTACGAACATTGCTCTCTCGTGACGATCTTTCTTCTCCTCAAAACCACGGTGGGAGTAGGACCAAGATTTGTCTGATCCTGATCATATTTTGAGCTCATGTTTGAAGGCATGACATCCTTCAATATCATGTCCCTTGGCTCCAGTATGGTATAAACAGAACTTGATTCTATTGGGCCCTAGTAGTGCTGGCTCGTAAACAGGTTCCACGGGTCTGATCTTGTTCAACGAGGCCAAAGACGAGCCTATGATTCCTTGAAAACTTTGAAATAGTACCGCCAAACTTGAGTCTCGGGGGTAACTTCCTCTCCTGGGGTAATGGGGTTATGGACCAATAAGGTATGCGGTCCCTATAATGTACCGATGATCCTGTCGTCGATCAAACTAATAATTCTTTTCCTTAATACCAAACATTCGTTCAAGATATGGCCCGCCTGATTGACGTGGAATGGGCATCTTTTGCCGGCATACACCAAGTCATAAATTGGTAGCCTAGCCCTAGTAGTGCAATCCATCCCCGCGGCCATCATTTTTCTGAAAACTTCCTTGCAAGTGACGGGAAAAGGGGCTACTCTGAACGGGGAGGATCGAGTTCTGAAGGCTATGCTCCACGGGGCAGGTGTAGGAAGGTTCGCCCTTCTGAAGTTTTCTGATGCCATAGCAGAGGCAGCAGGCATCAGCATGGGCGAAGGCGCATAGAAATTTGTTCCCTCCTCAGTGGGGGCATAATAACCAAATTCGTCATCCGCATTGTTCCCTTGAAATTCGGGAAACATACCAAATGGGTTCTCCCCTCCTTCGGCCCTTACATCGACAGACGCTGTTTCTTTCATGTCCATAGCCTCTTCCTCTTCCTCTTCCTCTTCCTCTTCCTCTTCTGGTTCTTCTTCTTCCTCCTCCGACTCTTCTTCCTTAATGGACTCGGGATCATTTTCTTGGGGCTCTGTTTCTTCCTGTGGATTCGATACGAACACCCACGGATCCGACCCGGCTCCTTATTCCCCATTTTTCCGCTCCGGAGTTTCTTCTGTATGTGTTATAGGCCTTCTCTCTAATAGTTTGTAGTTTAGCACCAATTCCCTAACTTCTTCAGGGACATTTCCATAGTATTGCTCTTGGGCTATGCCTTCCAGCGGATTCCCACCATGCCCAGTAATCCATCTACCTCCTCAATCTTCTTTCCTATCTCATGGAGGTGTTTTTCCATCTGTAGCACCTTGTCTCGCAGCATCTCAGCTGTCTCCCCTAAAGTCCGCGCTTCCTGGCCTCCTTGATTCGCCATCATAATAAGTCAACCTTTAGTGGAGATAAATTCAGGGAAGTTTTAAGCCTCATAGTTTTTCTTTCGGGTATTGTAGTTTACACTATTGGACCAATCGTACTCAAGCTTTAATATATGATAAAACACATAGCAAGTAGGCCTGTGAAGCACGTAGCAAGAAAGTATGTAATTTGCAAACATTTATACTAATCGTGTTCCTAAGGCTTTTTGAGTTAAAACTTTCTTAATCGTTTGAAGTATGTAAGTGTCATTTGTGAAGATGATCCATTTCCCCAAAAAAGTCTTCATAATTTAATAAATAATAGTGATAATATCTTCCCCGAAGGGATTACAAAAATGATGATAAAGCCGACATGGGGCTTATAATAACAAAAGCAGTAATCAGGGAGGTCCTTCAGCGGCTGATGTTGAAGCTTGGCTTGTCCTGGCCTTCTTGACCCTTCGAAGGGTGGTTTGAATGCAGAGGCGTGCCTGATATAGCTCCATCCTGACAATCACTGGGTCTGTTTCTTCCAAAATCCTGGCTAAATACTCGTATATACCTTCCAGGCATTCTTTCATACGCTCCTCTTCTTGGGCTTCTTGGGGAGGTGCCGGCCCTGGTGTAAGTGCACATGCCAGGTGTCCATGTAGCCACGCATAATACCCCTGGTCACACCCTGCTTCGAACCTGTCTGAAGCTAAAGTATCTGGGCCCCAACTCACCCGGCCATTCCATTCCCAGAGAATTATATCGGCGTTCTTTATTTTCTATTATGTGTGCTCAATGATGAACTGCTCGGGGTTTCCGAGCTGAGGTGTCATTTGCCTCCTACCGAACTTCCTCAAAACATAAGATGGATAATAAGGATGAATTTCTCAAACTCCAGCTAGTGGCATAAAGGGGTAATTCTTGACTCGAACCACCATATTCTCGGATATAAAGTCAGGAAATATCCAATGGATCCAATCTTCGGTCAAATCGGCGAAGAAATCAACCTAAGAATTTTTGGACATAAACCCAAGAGTGAGATAGTAGTCTACGAGGCGGTCTACCCTGCTCTGTCGACTCCAACCCTAAACTTCCTTGGCCATGTTGATATGTTTGATAATCCACCATTGCAACAATAGATTACATCCCTGGAAGTATCGGAAATGGTTCCGGCGTTTGTCTAGAGCTCATTAAATGTCAGGAAATATGATGGGTGCCAGGTCAATATACCTTGTTTCTTGGTATTTGGTTACATCGTGGAAGATTGCATGGGCCAGGTAGATCACGCGGGTGTCTATGGCCAATGACCCATCCTGTGGAAACACCATAGTGCCTAACAAGGCTATGGCGAAGGCTAAAGGCGTGACGGTCTCCCATTCTTCTCGACTCTTGAATTCCCTGTTATATAGAGTGTACCCGGTGACGTCCCCAAATCTCCGGTATAGATCCCTGAAGGCTACGGTGGGCCTTTGTGTCCAGGATGCCTCAGTTAAAGCAAGACACTTCATGATTTGGCCGACGGTGGGCCTCTGTGGAAATAATAGACTATGATCTGGCTTGTGCCGCCTCCTTATATAGGTTCCATTACTTTCTATGGCATCCCTAATTTCTTCTAGGGTCGGATTCATCTCAATATCACCGAAATGGAACAACATTTTCTTGTCATCCCAATACCCAGCCAACACCTCTATTAGCTCTGGGCGGCCCTTCATTGTCATGATAGAGAGTAAGTGTCCTAAGGTGCAACTAATTGTTCTCTGGTGGGCATCACCCAACCATTCATACCAAGCTCTTAGCAACTATGGAGCCTTGGTAACTATGTCAAAATGGATTCTGCGCTCCATCTACAAAACAAAACACGGTTAAGGTTCCCACATCCCCGTAGGATCAATGGTTCATCACATAGGCAAAAACATGCTTCCACATAGCACATAAATGGGATGCGGTGTTTTTTGGATCATAGACCATTCGAACACAATGTAGTATATCTTGATGAACCTTAGGTAGGTCGGAGATACCCAAGGCTCGTCTAAGAATAAATGCTCTAGTTCAGTCGGGATTTGGCGTAGCTCTATCTTAGTTTTCACTAGAATGGGTTTTTACAAAAGACTAGGAACCCGAGCGGACAACTGGGGCTGAACCGTTAGGGCTGTTGGAAGACCGCGAACCAACCCTACCTCATAACAGTTACAAGAGAAATATTTTGGTTTTATACTGAAGGAATGAATGCGTGCTCCGTGAAGTCGCCTTTGGAACAAAGTGTAAAATAAATACCACGAGTGGCAGAGTTATGATATGCATGCAATAACAGTGAATAATTGCGAGAAAGTAAACACGTAAACAGTTAAGGAAAATATAACCATATTATATTGTAATCCTTATGGTTAGAACCTTTAAGTCCCCAGTAGAGTCTCCATCTGTAACGGTTCGCATTTATGTGGGTGCATAAAAGCTACTACGAACTTGTTCGTGCTCTTTCGGACTTTGTTTTAAAAGAGTCGCCACCTAATTTTTATATGTATGTATGAAAATGTTTTTTTTAAAGCTAAGCATGCATGACATCCACCTTAAGAGGCACTCAGAGGTACATATTGATCTCATTGTCTTATACTATCCTCATACTTTTGTTATTTTGTTATTCAGGCCTTACATACTCGGTACCTTATTCGTACTAACGTCCTATTGTTTGTGGACGCTGCGTTCATGCCCGCAGGTAGATAGGGAGACGGACCATACCCCTAGGCCACTTCATCAATTATTATACAGGAGTGCTCTTTTTGTTCAGGAGCAGTGTTTCAGTTGTTACTATTCTTTTGTGTATATATGGGCATGGCAGGGTCCTATCCCGTCCTTATGATGCTATGCACTCCATATAAAGGCTCATAAATAGATGTATATACTTAGATGTCCTGTAACCTCATCGGCTCATATTTTTTTGTATATCACTCTTGGCAGCCTTGTCGGCTTGCGCATATGGGCATAGTTGATGATGATTATATAGATGTGCACTTATCTTTTGGACTCATGCCTTACAGATTATGATAGTTACGAGTTATCTTTGTGGTCCACCTAGATATGTTTATGAGATGCATGATAAGAGGTGCTCAGGGGGGTTTAGCTCCGGGTGCCCGTCATGGCCCTCTAGTTGAGTCGTGACAAATGTGATATCAGGACAATTTTTCCTTGATTTGTCTTCGAGCCATGTCCAGTAGAGTCTTGTTTATGGGTGTGAAGCGCGCCACACTTATAAACAGGACGCTGCGGGGCATTTAGGAATGATTGACCTTTCCTTCTCATCTTTGATCATGCAATAAAGCCATGTTACCAAGATTTTCCTTATTTTGATAGTGTGCTATGATTTCAGCAATGCATGTGAAGAGAAAAGCTACAGTAGCCCAGAAAGGCAAGTCAGTAGCAGGAAGGAGAACTGAACGGGCACCACCTACAGATTTAGAGGAGGGCGAGTCCCAAAATGAGGTTCTGACTCGGTCCTCTCATACTCTGCTCGCTACCGAGGAGTATAGAGGAGCCCCAGATCCTGCTCCAGCACCCCCAGTTCCTCCTCCGGATGCCTCAGGCCAAGAGATGAGAGAGGCTATTCAGTTGTTGAGACAGTTAATAGCCGCTCAGGCTCAGCGACAGGGTGCGGGTCATGGTAATAGGACTGTTAGCGCCAGAGTATGTAATTTCATTAATTTGGACCCTCCAGAATTCTTTGGGTCAAAACCAGATAAGGACCCGCAGAACATCATAGATGGGATATTGAGGACATTGCAGGTAATGCATGCTTCGGATGTTGAGTCTGTATAGTTGGCCTCGTACATATTAAGGGATGCTGTTGTTTATTGGTATAATACCTGGATCTTTTCTAGGGGGGTTGGCGCACCTCCAACTGAATGGCAAGAGTTTGTAGATGCTTTCCTTCGGCATTATTTGTCGCCAGAGATTCGACAGGCCAGAGCTGATAGGTTCCTGAACCTCAGACAGGGGAACATGAGTGCTCGGGAGTATAGTCTTCATTTTAATTCACTGGCAAGGTATGCCCCAGCTATGGTAGCTGATATGGGAGATCGTTTCCACCGGTTTGTGAATGGTTTGAGGCCACACTTGATTGATGATTGGTTGACGCCCTCACTTCAGAAAGGTATGGATATTTTTCGTATTCAAGCCCACGCCCAGAATCTTGAGGAAAGACAGTAGCAGCGGAGGAGTGAGCGTGAGCATAATAGGGGTTATAATAAAAGAGTCAGATCCTCAGGTGTTGTTATTGAGTTTAGAGGGGGTCAGAGGTAGCAGTATTCTAGGCACTCAGGCCATTCAGCGGCTAGTGCATCTCCATGATTTGTAGGCCATAGATTTGATCGACCTATTCATTTCGAACCAGGTCAGAGTTACAGAGCCTCGGGTTCTCAATATAGGAGTGATTCAGGACAAATTAGGCCACCTTTACAACGATGTGCGCATTGTGGTAAGCTACATTCGGTACAGTGCCGCTTGGGTTCAGATGCTTGTTATGCCTGCAGTCAGGCAAGCCATATGATGCGTGACTATCCATCGAAAGGTGGTAGTAGTATGGTTCAGCCCACAGGGTCCGCAGCTGGTTCTTCATCATCTGTACGCCCTTTGGGGAAAAGCTCATAGGCAACCGCAGGTCGTGGTAGAGGTAGAGGGGGAGCATCTGGTTTGAGCGGTCTTCAGAACTGTATTTATGCACTGCTTGGATGACAGGATCTTAAGTCTTCGCCCAATGTTGTCACAGGTATACTATCAGTATTTTCTCATGACCTGTATGCATTGATTGATCCAGTTTCTACCTTGTCGTATGTTACTCTTTACATTACTGGTCGGCTTGGGGTGAAACCTGAGTCAATTAAGCCTTTCGAAGTGTATACACACGTTGGTGAACCAGTGATGGCTAGACGGGTATATAGAAATTGTGTGGTTATAGTCTGTGATCGTCATACTATGGCAGATTTGATTGAGTTAAATATGGTAGATTTTGATGTTATTATGGGTATGGATTGGCTGGCTTCATGTTATGCCAATGTTGATTGTAGGATGAAAATGGTTCGATTCCAGTTTCCAGGAGAACCGGTCCTAGAGTGGAAGGATAATACAACATCGCCAAAAGGTAGGTTTATTTCCTATCTCAAGGCAAGGAAGACGATTGCTAAAGGTTGCATTTATCATTTAGTCCGGATTCAAGTTACAGAAGCAAAGTCGTTGACTTTTCAGTCTGTCCCAGTAGTTAATGAGTTTCTGGATGTATCCCCGGACGATCTTCCAGGCCTTCCACTAGAACGGGAGATTGATTTTGCCATTGATGTGTTACCAGATACTAAGTCAATATATATTCCTCCTTATAGAATGGCATCTACAGAATTAAGGGAGTTGAAGGAGCAGTTGAAAGACTTGCTCGAGAAACGTTTTATTAGGCCTAGCTCTTCACCATGGGGAACACATGTGTTGTTTGTAAGAAAGAAAGATGGTTCGTTATGGATGTGCATCGATTACAGACAGTTGAATAAGGTGACAATAAAGAACAAGTATCCACTCCCAAGGATTGATGATTTATTTGATCAGTTGCAGGGTGCCAAATAGTTCTTAAAGATAGATTTGAGATCAGGGTACCACCAGGTGAGAGTTAGAGAGAAGGACATTCCGAAGACGACCTTCAGAACAAGATATAGTCATTTCGAGTTTCGGGTAATGTCGTTCGGATTGACTAATGCACCAACGGTATTTATGGATTTAATGAACAGTGTATTCAGGCCTTTCTTAGGTTCTTTTGTGATTGTGTTTATCGATGACATCCTAGTATATTCTTGATCCGAGGCAGAGCATGCATGTCACGACCCAGCCCCGTGGGCCATGACTACTGCCCGAGCTGGACACCCATATGTACCTGTCAAACATTATCGGACTGATACCATAGGTCCTCAATTAATCACATCGTAATAACATACGCAAGCCGACGAGGCTGCCACTACAAACCAGAATATTACGCAAGCCGACAAGGATGCCACTACATACCAATATACTACGCAAGCCGACAAGGCTGCCACTACAAAACGATAATATATGCAAGTCGGCAAGGCTGCTACAACGATAGAACACCCATAATAACCATATAGACACAACTGATCAAGTCTGAATACGACCCACATACATGTCTACAGACCTCTAAGAGTGTCAGCAGTGAAATATGACGGGACAGGGCCCCGTCGTACCCCTAGACAAACATATACATATATACAACAGAAGATCTGTACCAAAATCTAGGCTCCGGAACAACGGAGCTCTCCAAGATAGCAGAAAGGGAATCCTAAGCTAGCGGATCACCAAAGCGAGTATCTGCACCTTCGGGAATGAAACGCAGCCCCCCGAAGCAAGGGGGTCAGTACGGAATATGTACTGAGTATATAAAGCATGAAATACAGTAAAAAGGACCATAACTGAAATAAGGTGTGCAGAAAACAAGTACAATGTCCAGAATACCAAATACTTGCCCTTTGAAACATAAATCATGCATGTCAGTATCATATATCATATCAGGCCCCTTATGGGACCCGGTAAACATGGTCGCCACCCCGTCTTTGGCGCCATAACACAGCATAACACCATAGTACGGCATAACTCCATAAACACAGCATAACCCCATAACACAGCATAACTCCATAAACATAGCATAACCTCACAACACAGCATAACTCCATAAACACAGCATAACCCCATCATATATATATATATATATATATATCATATTTCGGCCCTCTAGTGAGGGACTCGGGGAACAATGCTGTGAGACTGTGCACGATAACATATCCTGGCCCGGGACTCAGTGAAAGACATATTGAGACATGCACGAGTGGAGTAGTGAGCAACCATATGCAAATTAAAACATTTTCAAAGACTCAATGGAACAATCAAAACGAACTGTCATTTGAAAATCAGGACAATAGTCATATCAAATACCTTTCGGATGTCACTGTGGATTATATCAGAATAGAACTTCTGGAATATTATCCAATGTACAGAAAACTTAATAGGGAAGCTCAATCACTTAAGAGTTCTAACATCAAGAAGTGAATAAGAATCATAAATCACACTCAAAACTTATGAATAGAATTACCCCAAAGTTCATATCATTCATCGCTTAGATCTAAGACATGCCAAAAGAAAGAAGGGACAGCTTTACATACCTGTTAGCGACTATTCGTAAATCCGTTCGCCTCGTCGCTCTTTTAGCCTATTTAATATAAGAGTAACGTTATCGTTAGTAATTATATTTTCTAGTTCATAAATCCGTAGGCCGTCTCTTATAGAAGTTATTCTTTAACTTATATTTCTCGTTTAGGGTTTTTCATTATTCAAGGACTTAACGAAAATCGGGCAGCATTTCCCCTATATATTCGCCTAACCCGAATTTCCAGTTACCCTCCTGTTAACACAGAAACACCAACAACAACATATGGATATAATCATATCTTCAATTCTTTCAATTCAATAAGAATAACAACATGTTCATATCAACACAACTTTAACCTTATATCTAATCCGTTCATTCCTTTACCATATAATTCATGATAACATCAACCATGTTGTCACTTAAAAATCAATTCACCATGCCTAATTAAAGCAGCCCCCTACATGGCTCAATTTACATTTCAACATCAACATATACAACTTCTTACATTCATCACACATTTACCAATTTATACAAGTTTAAATTGTCTCCAAAACGTGTAAAAAAAAAAGATTAGCTCTTACCTTGATAAGCTTGGCTCCTTAATATTGTTAATCCCTTGAATGTTCACAACACCACAACACTTTAATTTTTCTCCATCATCCTCTCAATGCTCGGCCAAAGCAGCCATGGCCGAGAGCTTTTTTTTTTCTTTTTTCAATTTAATTGTTGTTCTTGTTTTGTGTTCAATTGCAATGTGAAGAGATGACTCATTACCTCATTTGGTGATATACATATAAGAGCCTCCTAGGCCCTACACGTGCCCCCCCTTATGTGTCATCTATTTTCCTTTTTTTATTAATTAAATATCGGGTGGGGCCCACTTTGGTAATTAATCTTAATTAATTTAATTAATCACTAACTCTTGTTTAATAATCTAATCACAAATAATTAATCCCTAATCTTCAATAATATTTTTACACTAATTAAAATTTATGTTTTAATTTAAAATTTAAAATTAAAGATTTCTATTTCGTGTCCGAAATGATCCCGTCTTTAACTTGAGTCGATTCTCTTGCGAACAACTCGACGTATGAAAATACGGGATATAACATCCTTCCCCCCTTTAGAACATTCGTCCTCGAATGTTGAATTGGTCCCATAAGGCTCTATAAAAATTTTAGGGAAGTCTCCCTTATCGTCATAACATATAGTTTCATCGGGCAATCAATATAATCAAGTGAGGACTTTAAGTTACCTGTAGGCGTAGGGAACAAGTAAGGGTACTTGTACTTCATCTCCTCCTCGGCTTCCCAGGTCATCTCTTCTCTATTGTTGTTTCGCCATAATACTTTGACGGAAGCCATGTCCTTAGTTCGCAACCTCCTAATCTGCCGATCAAGTATGGCTATAGGCTGCTCCTCGTAGGATTACTCCTCTGTCACCTAGACATCATCTACGGGAAATGCTCTGGAAGGATCGCCTATACATTTGCGAAGCATTGACACGTGAAATACTGGATGCACTGCTTCCAAATCGGATGGTAGGTCCAACTCGTAGGCAACCCGGCCTACCCTACAGATAATCTGATACGGCCCAATGTACCTCGGGCTTAGCTTCCCTTTCTTGCCGAATCTCATGACATCCTTCATGGGTGACACCTTCAAAAACACCCAATCACCAACCTGAAATTCTAAGTGTCGACATCGATTATCTGTATATGATTTTTGTCGACTCTGAGCTGCCCGTAATCTCTCCTGAATAAGCTTCACTTTATCGACAGCCTACTGAACCATATCTGGGCCTATTAATTTAGTCTCACCAATATCAAACCAGCCAATAGGCGACCTGCACTTCCTTCCATACAAGGCCTCATACGGCGCCATCTGAATACTCGAATGGTAGCTATTATTATAAGCAAACTCGATAAGTGGAAAATGATCGTCCCAGCTACCTCTGAAATCAATAATACAGACCCGTAACATATCTTGTAGTGTCTGAATAGTACGCTCGGCCTTTCCGTCAGTCTGAGGGTGGAATGCGGTGCTAAGACTCACTTGTGTCCCAAATCCCTCCTGGAAGGATCTCAAGAAGTTAGATGTAAACTGGGCTCCTCTATCGGAGATAATAGCTGTGGGAACCCCGTGAAGTCTCACTATCTCCTTAAGGTATAACCTGGCATAATCCTCAGCTGAATAAGTAGTCTTGACTGGGAGAAAGTGGGCTGATTTTGTCAACCTATCGACGATAACCCAAATAGAATCATATTTTCGCGGAGTGAGAGGTAAACCTGTGACAAAGTCCAAGTTAATTACCTCCCATTTCCATGTTGGAATCTCTATCTCCTGTAATAATCCATCGGGCTTCTGATACTCGACCTTAACCTGTTGGCAATTCGGGCACTGAGCGACAAACTCTGCTATATCTTTCTTCATGCCATCCCACCAATACAAGCACCTGAGGTCATGATACATCTTTGTTGACCCTGGGTGAACAGAATAACGAGCATAGTGTGCCTCTCCCATAACCTGTTGCTGCAACCCTGCAACCTCATGTATACATAACCTGCCTCTGTATCGTAACACTCCATCAGGTGCAACTTCGAATGGGGTCTCCTCCTTCTGAAGAGCTGCATCTCTGTAATGTACAAGAATAGGGTCCTCATACTGGCGTCTCTTTACCTCTTCTATGATAGAGGACTCAGCAACTCCCGGAACAGAAACTCTGCCGTTATCAGAATCAGCCAAACGAACTCCAAGGTTAGCTAACTGTCAAATCTCACGGACCATCACTTTCCGTTCTAGTTGTACGTCTGCCAAACTACCCATAGATTTACGGCTGAGTGCATCTGCTACAACATTTGCCTTCCCAGGGTGGTATAGAATATCAACATCATAATCCTTCAGCAATTCTAGCCACAGCCTCTGCCGCAAATTCAGCTCCTTCTGCTTAAAGATGTACTGGAGACTTTTATGATCTATATAAATATCAACATGTACGCCATATAAATAATGTCTCCATATCTTCAAAGCATAAATTACTGCTGCTAACTCCAGATCATGAGTAGGGTAATTCCTTTCGTGCTTTCTGAGCTGCCGGGAGGCATAGGCTATAACTCTACCATGCTGCATCAACACACAGCCTAACCCAATGCCTAAGGCATCACAATAAATAACATAGCCATCTGGTCCCTCAGGAAGTGTTAGAACTGGAGTCGTAGTCAACTTATCCTTCAATAATTGGAAGCTTTGCTCACAAGCATCGGTCCACTGAAACTTAGATGATTTCTGTGTTAGCCTTGTTAGAGGCGCTGAAATCGAAGCAAACTTCTCTACGAATCTCCGGTAATATCCTGCTAGTCCCAGAAAACTACGTACCTCAGTAGGTGTCGTAGGTCTAGGCCAAGTCTTGATAGCTTCAATCTTCTGTGTGTCTACTCGAATACCATCAGCTCCAATAATATGCCCAACAATGCTACTGAAGTCAATAAGAATTCACATTTAGAGAACTTAGCATACAATTTCTGGTGCTGGAGCACCCTAAGTACCGTCCCCAAATGATCTGCATGCTCCCCTTCTGATCGTGAATAGACCAGAATATCATCAATAAATACAATCACGAACAGGTCAAGGAATGGCTTGAACACTCGGTTCATCAAATCCATAAATACTGCTGGAGCATTGGTCAGCCCAAACGACATCACTCTAAACACATAATGCCCGTATTGAGTCCTGAACGCAGTCTTGGGAATATCTGCCTCCTTTACCTGCACCTGATGATAGCCTGACCGCAAGTCTATCTTCGAAAATCATCTAGCACCCTGCAGCTGGTCAAACAAATCATCAATCCTGGGGAGGGGATACCTGTTCTTTATTGTTACTTTATTCAGCTGCCTATAATCAATACACATCCGCAGCGACCCATCTTTCTTTCTCACAAATAATACCGGTGCTCCCCAAGGTGATGTACTGGGCCTGATGAAGCCATTTTCTAATAAATCTCTCAGTTGCTCCTTCAACTCTTTCAGTTCTGCAGGTGCCATCCTGTAAGGAGGAATAGATATGGGCTGAGTGTCTGGCAATACGTCTATAGTGAACTCTATCTCACGCTCAGGAGGAAGGCCTGGAAGTTCATCTGGGAATACATCTGGAAATTTGTTAACTATCGCCACTGACTAAAGAGTCAGCGCCTCTGCTTTCAGGTCATGCACACGAACCAGATGATAAATATACCCCTTTCTAACCATCTTCCTTGCCTTGAGGTATGAAATAAACTTACCCCTCGGCGATGTCGTATTCCCTAACCACTCTATAGCTGGCTCTCCTGGAAACCGAAACCGAACTATCTTTTCTCTATAATCAACGTTAGCATAACAAGAAGCTAACCAGTCCATACCCATAATAACATCAAACTCATTCATATCTAACTCTATCAGATCTGCCTTGGTGCAACAACTATATATAATTACCCAACAATCTCTATATACTTGCCTTGCTATAACAGAATCTCCTACCGGTGTAGCTACCTCAAATGGTTCTATCAATTCAGGTTTAATCCCAATTCTACTAGCAACAAAGGGCGAAATATACAATAAGGTGGAGCCTGGGTCTATCAATGCATATACGTCTCGGGAGAAGATCGATAGCATACCTGTAACCACATTTGGTGACGCCTCCTGATCCTGTCTACTAGCCAAGGCATATATGCGGTTCGAAGGACCGCTAGAACTAGAAGCTCCGCCGCGACCTCTACCACGGCCTGCTGGTAACTGAACACGCTGCCTAATAGGACGCATAGCTACAGAAGAAGATGAACCAGCAACCGACCCAGTGGGCTGAACCGCACCGCCCGGACTACCGCTATATGGACACTCCCTCATAATAGGGCCTTGACGGCCACAAGAAAAACAAGCACCTGTAGCACGATAACCTTCTCCAGAATGATGCCTACCGCACCGAGAACACCGAGGAAAAGGTGGCCTCGACTGACTGAAACCTCTGTTCATCTGCGAACCCAAAGCCTTGGAGCTCTGACCGGCTCCTGAATACCCTGTACTATCAAATATCCTGCCTGTAACCTGTGGGGGTGCACTCCGTGCTGGCTGGGAAGAATATCTACTATACTGCTGAGGCTACCTGCCTCGGAACTCACCAGAATAACTGGTCGATGTAGCTCTCTTATGCTGGCCCCTGTCATGATATCTATCGGGCTAACGCCCTCTGTATCAATCCCCTACCCCCTGTGCATATGCCTGTACCCGAGCAATATCCATACCTGGCTGAGAAGCCATTACCATACATCTATCAATCAAGTAACGATCCAGCCCCATCACATAACGATGCACCCTATCAGCCATATCAGCTACAATAGTAGGCGCATATCTGGCCAACGAATCAAACTCAAGACTGTACTCTCGAACGCTCCTGCCATTCTGTCTCAGATGTAAGAATCTATCAACTCTAGCTCGCCTCATCTTTGGGGGCAGAAAGTGGCCAAGGAAGGCCTCTACGAACTCATCCCATACTACTGGAGGAGCGTCCTCGCCCCTAGATAACTCCCACGACTCATACCAATTAATAGCTACATTCCGCAATCTATACGAATCCAACTCAACAGACTCAGTCTCAGAAGCCCTAATTATCCTCAACGTACGCTGCATCTGCCGAATAAACTCCTGCGGGTCATCCTCAGGCTTTGACCCGAAAAACTTTGGAGGCTTACAACTTAAGAAGTCATGAGCCCTCAAACTATCATGTTTGTCTGCACGGTCAACCCCTAGCTCATGCCTGCGAGCCTGCCCTGCCACTAATCTGGTCAACAACTGAACTGCATCCCTCATGGCTCTATCCTCCTCCCCTGGCTGAGGAGCTGGAGGCTCAGGTGCTGGAACCTCGGGAGCTAGCGGTGGAGCCGCCCCCTGACCCGGAGCTATCGCTGCCCTAGGTTCCTCTGGAAGTGGCGGTGTAGCAGAACTCGCAGACTGGAACACAACCTCAGGCATAATCTGGGCACGGGCCCTAGCAACTCTCCGAGTCTGGCTAGTGTCCCCTGCTACCGATTTACCCTTCTGGGCAGCTGTCGCTTTCTTTGAAGGCATAGTTATAAACATAATAGTCTGTTAAAAATGAGTTATCCTGATAATATAGCTCTATCGCACGATCTAGGATAAGAAGGAAAGATTACAACCTAAATGTCCTGTAGCCTCCTGTTTATAGATATGGTGCATAACACACCGATAAACAAGACTCTACTAGACACGGTCTGTAGACACTCCGAAGATGAACTGCTCTGATACCACTTTTGTCACGACCCAGCCCCGTGGGCCATGACTAGTGCCCGAGCTGGACACCCATATGTACCTGTCAAACATTATCGGACTGATACCATAGGTCCTCAATTAATCACATCGTAATAACATACGCAAGCCGACAAGGCTGCCACTACAAACCAAAATATTACGCAAGACGACAAGGCTGCCACTACATACCAATATACTACGCAAGCCGACAAGGATGCCACTACGAAACGATAATATATGCAAGCCGGCAAGGCTGCTACAACGATAGAACATCCATAATAACCATATAGACACAACTGATCAAGTCTGAATGCGACCCACATACATGTCTACAGACCTCTAAGAGTGTCAGCAGTGAAATATGACGGGACAGGGCCCCGTCGTACCCCTAGACAAACATATACATATATACAACAAAAGATCTGTACCAAAATCTAGGCTCCGGAACAACGGAGCTCTCCAAGACAGCAGAAAGGGAATCCTAAGCTGGCGGATCACCAAAGCGAGTATCTGCACCTGCAGGTATGAAACGCAGCCCCCCGAAAAAAGGGGGTCAGTACGGAATATGTACTGAGTATATAAAGCGTGAAATACAGTAAAAAGGACCATAACTGAAATAAGGTGTGCAGAAAACAAGTACAATGTCCAGAATACCAAATACTTGCTCTTTGAAACATAAATCATGCATGTCAGTATCATATATCATATCAGGCCCCTTATGGGACCCGGTAAACATGGTCGCCACCCCGTCTTTGGCACCATAACACAGCATAACACCATAGCACGGCATAACTCCATAAACACAGCATAACCCCACAACACAGCATAACTCCATAAACACAGCATAACCCCATAACACAACATAACTCCATAAACACAGCATAACCCCATCATATCTATATGTATATCATATTCCGGCCCTCTAGTGAGGGACTCGGGGAACAATGCAGTGAGACTGTGCACGATAACATATCCTGGCCCGGGACTCAGTGAAAAACATATTGAGACATGCACGAGTGGAGTAGTGAGCAACCATATGCAAATTAAAACATTTTCAAAGACTCAATGGAACAATCAAAACGAACTGTCATTTGAAAATCAGGACAATAGTCATATCAAATACCTTTCGGATGTCACTGTGGATTATATCAGAATAGAACTTCTGGAATCATATATATATGTATCAGGGTATATCAAAGACTCAATGGAATAATAGTCATATGTCAATATAGTATGAACATCTCATAGAAGTCTGGACATTAGTTATCATAAAGTTCCTAAGAATCGGAACTGATATACATCGACTATTATCCAACGTACAGAAAACTGAAGAGGGAAGCTCAATCACTTAAGAGTTCTAACATCAAGAAGTGAATAAGAATCATAAATCACACTCAAAACTTATGAATAGAATTACCCCAAAGTTTATATCATTCATCGCTTAGATCTATGACATGCCAAAAGAAAGAAGGGACAGCTTTACATACCTGTTAGCGACTATTCGTAAATCCGTTCGCCTCGTCGCTCTTTTAGCCTATTTAATATAAGAGTAACGTTATCGTTAGTAACTATATTTTCTAGTTCATAAATCCGTAGGCCGTCTCTTATAGAACTTATTCTTTAACTTATATTTCTCGTTTAGGGTTTTTCATTATTCAAGGACTTAACGAAAATCGGGCAGCATTTCCCCTATATATTCGCCTAACCCGAATTTCCAGTTACCCTCCTGTTAACACAGAAACACCAACTACAACATATGGATATAATCATATCTTCAATTCTTTCAATTCAATAAGAATAACAACATGTTCATATCAACACAACTTTAACCTTATATCTAATCCCTTCATTCCTTTACCATATAATTCATGATAACATCAACCATGTTGTCACTTAAAAATCAATTCACCATGCCTAATTAAAGCAGCCCCCTACACGGCTCAATTTACATTTCAACATCAACATATACAACTTCTTACATTCATCACACATTTACCAATTTATACAAGTTTAAATTGTCTCCAAAACGTGTAAAAAAAAAAGATTAGCTCTTACCTTGATAAGCTTGGCTCCTTAATATTGTTAATCCCTTGAATGTTCACAACACCACAACACTTTAATTTTTCTCCATCATCCTCTCAATGCTCGGCCAAAGCAGCCATGGCCGAGAGCTTTTTTTTTTCTTTTTTCAATTTAATTGTTGTTCTTGTTTTGTGTTCAATTGCAATGTGAAGAGATGACTCATTACCTCATTTGGTGATATACATATAAGAGCCTCCTAGGCCCTACACGTGCCCCCCCTTATGTGTCATCTATTTTCCTTTTTTTATTAATTAAATATCAGGTGGGGCCCACTTTGGTAATTAATCTTAATTAATTTAATTAATCACTAACTCTTGTTTAATAATCTAATCACAAATAATTAATCCCTAATCTTCAATAATATTTTTACACTAATTAAAATTTATGTTTTAATTTAAAATTTAAAATTAAAGATTTCTATTTCGTGTCCGAAATGATCCCGTCTTTAACTTGAGTCGATTCTCTTGCGAACAACTCGACGTATGAAAATACGGGATATAACAATGCAGATCATTTACGTGTTGTCCTTAGAGTTCTTCAGGCCCGGGAGTAATATGCGAGTTCTCTAAACGTGAGTTCTGGTTAAATTTTGTGAGTTTTCTAGGGCACATTATTTCAGCTGATGGTATTCGGGTGGATGCCCAGAAGACTGAAGCTGTGAAGACTTGGCCAAGACCTATAACACCTACTGAAGTTCGTAGTTTTCTGGGCTTGGCAGGTTATTACAGAAGATTTTCAGAAGGTGTTTCTGCTATTTCTCCACCACTGACGAAGTTGAATTAGAAATCAACTAAATTTCAATGGACGGATGCTTGTGAGCACAGTTTTCAGGAGTTGAAGAACAGATTGACTTCGGCCTTGGTTCTGATACTTCCAGAAGGATCGGAGGGCTATGTTATTTATCGTGATGCTTCAGGCATTGGGCTAGGTTGTGTGTTGATGTATCATGTAAAGTTATTGCTTATGCTTCAAGGTAGTTGCAGAAACACGAGAAAAACTACCCCACCCATGATCTAGAGTTGGCTGCGATGATTCATGCATTGAAGATATGGAGGCATTACTTGTATGGTGTTCATGTGGATATTTATGCTGAAAATAAGAGTCTCTAGTATATTTTCAAGTAGAAGGAGTTGAACTTACGGCAGAGACGATGGTTAGATTTATCAAAAGATTACGATGTTAGTATCTTATATCATCCTGGAAAGGCGAATGTAGTAGCTGATGGTCTTAGGCGCAAATCCATGGGTAGTTTTTGTGATGTTCAACCAGAGAAAAAGGAGCTAGCTCGTGAGCTTCACCAGTTAGCTAGCCTAGAAGTTCGATTATTGTACTCTGGCGATGCGGGAGTTACTATTTAAGATTTAACAGTCTCGTCTTTAGTAGTTGAAGTGAAAGAGCGCTAGTATGAGGATCCCATGTTAGTTCATTATAGAAATACATCTCTTCAAAAGAAAGAGTCTCCATTTGAGACTTCTGCAGATGGAGTTCTCAGGTACCGAGGTAGACTATGTGTTCCTGATGTTGTAGGGTTACGTCGCCAGATTTTAGGGGAAGCCTATTGTTCCCGTTATTCTATTCATCTGGGAGCGACAAAGATGTACCATGATATTAGGTCAATTTATTGGTGGGACGGAATAAAGAAAGACATAGCAGAGTTTGCAACTCAATGTCCTAACTGTCAGCAGGTAAAGATTGAGCATCAGAAGCCCGGTGGATTATTTCAAGCTATTGCAATTCCGACTTGGAAATGGGAAATAATTAATATAGATGTCATTACAGGCTTTCCTCATTCTCAGCATAAGTATGATTCCATATGGGTAATTATGGATAGACTTACGAAAGCAGCTTATTTTCCGCTTGTCAGGACTACATACTCGATTGAAGATTATGCAAAGCTTTATATCAAGGAGATAGTACGACTCCATGGTGTTCCAGTATCCATTATCTACGACAGGGCTGCGCAGTTTACAGCTAACTTTTGGGAGTCTTTCCAAAAGGGTTTGGAAACTCAGGTGAGTCTTAGCACAGCATTTCACCTCCAGACTGATGGACAAGCTGAGCATACCATTCAGACTCTCAAGGATATGCTACAGGAAAGTGTGTTAGACTTTGGAGGTAGTTGGGATGATCACTTTCCACTTGTTGAGTTCACTTATAACAACAATTATCATTTCAGTATCCAGATGGCCCCGTATGAGGCTTTATACGGGCGAAGTGTAGATCACTAATTGGATGGTTTGAAGTAGGGGAGACTAAGTTAGTAGGGCCAGAATTGATCCAACAGGTCGTGGAGAAGGTCAAGCTTATTCAAGACCGATTATTGACAGCTCAAAGTTGATAGAAGTCTTACGCAGACAATCGCCGACGAGACTTAAAATTCCAAGTTGATGACTGGGTATTCTTGAAGGTGTCACCTATGAAAGGCGTCATGAGATTTGTTAAGAAGGGTAAGCTTAGTCCTCGGTATATTGGGCCTTACAGGATTGTTCGCAGAGTGGGCCAGGTGGCATATGAGTTAGATTTACCTTCAGATCTAGAGTCAGTCCATCTGGGTTTCCATGTATCTATGTGCCATTATTGTTATCATTGTTGTGGCCCTGTGAGGCATTGTATATTTTGGGCTGTTGTGACAGGATGTTAGTAGTATAGGTACAGGGGAAGCTTTGCCAAAATTATTGTAGAATCCCTAAGAGTCTAACATTCGAGGACGAATGTTTCTAAGGGGGAAAGGATGTTACACCTCGTAGTTTGTTACATTAAGATTCGTCGTGTCTTAGTGGTTCTAGTCATGGATACCGGAGTTATCAAGGTTAAATGATATTAGACGAGTTTATCTTATAGTCATAAGGGGTTAAGTTCATGTTTAGCAGGTGTTGCAAGGATTAGAGGCTCAATGACTCGACACGAATACATTTCGACGAAAGTTGAGATTTGCGGTTGGATGTACAGACCGTATATGGTATACGAACCGTAAAATTTATGGACCTCACCATAAAATTGAATCAGCGGGTGGTGGTATTCTATTGGTGATTTACGGTCCAAATGTACGGTCCGTATATCTGAGGCGGTGGCAACCTATTTGTATATATATTTCCCACCCTTGTTCATTTTAGCTCATTTCAACATTTCCCTAAGTCCATGAAAGCTCTAGAAATCTCTTCTAAACATATCTAACAAATTCCCAAGAAGAATCAAAGATTAAAAGTGCAAAGTAAGTGATTCAAGCTTAGGATTTTATATTGAATCCTAGTGTTGCTTCTTGTACTGACCTTGGGAAGAATTTAAGGGTGAAGATCGAGCCTAAATGGCCGGGCAAGATACTATATATATGTATGTATGAAAATGTTTTTTTTTTAAATCTAAGTATGCATGACATCCGCCTTAGAGGCACTCAGAGGTACAGATTGATCTTTTTATCTTATATTATCCTCATACTTTTGTTATTCTATTATTCATGCCTTACATACTCGGTATATTATTCGTACTGACGTCCTTTTGTTTGTGGACGCTAATTTTATGCCTGCAAGTAGACAGGGTGACAGACCAGACCCCTAGGCTGCTTCATAAGTGATAATACAAGAGCGCTCCTTTTGTTCCAGAGCGATGTTTCAGCTAGTACTATTCTTTTGTGTGTATATATATGGGCATGGTGGGGTCCTATCCCATCCTTATGATGCTATGCACTCCATGTAGAGACCCATAGACAGATGTATATAGTTAGATGTCCTATAACCTCGTCGGTTCATATTTTTTTGTATATCACTCTTGGCAGCCTTGTCGGCTTGCGCATATGGGCATAGTTGATAATGATTATATAGATATGCACTTATCTTTTGGACTCATGCCTTACAGATTATGATAGTTATGAGTTATCTTTGTAGTCCACCTAGATATGATTATGAGATGCATGATAAGAGGTGCTTGGGGGGGGGGGGGGTAAGCTCCGGGTGCTCGTCATAGCCCTCTGGTTGGGTCGTGACATAAACAAACATTAGCAATATGGCCTGACTGTTCTTTGTGGAACGGGAACCTCTCGTGACTAATGCAGGTGGCTCCCACACTCTTAAGCTTGTCAAAGAATTCTTCACATGTCTTGGTGAGACGCAGTAAGGGAAGCGGCGGCCTTGAGTGAAATTGCCCGCCAAGTTGGCGATGCTGGGCGAATGAACTCTATTTGTACCTCAAGTTCTCCCTCTTGATTTGCGGAGGCGACGGAGGCGGCCTCTCTTAATGGCCAAGTCGGTTCTAGCAAGTGAGATTCTGCTTCATAATCTTTGTCTCCTTGTCCCTCGTATAGGGGTATGTACCCGGGAGGTATTCCTTTGCCTTTGTCCAAAAAGCTCTCAAGATGACACTTTATCTCAATAGGTTTTTTGGACGAGCTTTCCGCCGAGTCCATCAACTCATCGGCCTATTCGATCTTGGACCTAACCACCTGGATTTTTTTTTCTAGGTCTTGAATCTTCCTTTTGATGGCAACATGTTCCTGGGTGTTTGTGGCATCCTTTTATAGGTTGTGTTTCCACCAAACAGTATATGGGGGACCTGATTGTGTATCAGTTCCCTTATGTAGTGCAGTATGTAAAGGACAGGGGATGTTACCTGCTCAAGGGATTAAAAACCACGTCCTACCCTAGTAGGATTTCAACTCCACTACACGAGCAACTTTAGATTACAACCTATTGTAAGCTAGGAACTAACTCCTGTAATCCCTCAACCCTTACAATAGTAGCAACCTAGGAACTAACTCCCGTATCCTCTCAACCTTTGCAATACACCGATTGCAAACACCTCCACTTGACTAACTCTAGCCAAGGAAACTAAGGTTGACTGCCTCTGGCCAAACCCAACTAATACACTTTAGACTAAACACTAGCCAAGGGTACCACTTAATAGATTGAAAGGTAAACTGCCTAACAACTACTAAGAATTTGAAATACCTACAACAACTTCTTATAAGGGAAGAGTAGGTTTACAAGTTAAAGCACATGAAACAAAGCTTAAAACAAACTAAGAGAATAAAGCATCTTTAGTATTGGAAACAGATCCTTCAGTTTGTGATTAGCTTTGTTGAACATTGGAAAGTCTTGTGAAGTCTGCACCTTTTGAGTGATTTATAGGCTTTTCAAGTGATACACAATATGTTGCAACATGTTGTATATATAGTGGGAAGCATGTAGGATGGATAGAGATCACTCATTCAATATTTGACCTAAAGCATGGGCTAGCTCAACTGTTACACATGTGTGTAGTGAGTAGCTCGGCTTTACAGTTGTCTCTGCTTACCGTGTAAGATGCACAGACAGCAGATCACAGACCAGGTCTCTATCTGGTTCTGAATCAGTTTGACAATCATCAAAACAAAAAGCACGTCGACGTATCACATCCATTTCCACCTTTTTGGGAAATGTAACTAAGGTTAGTATGGGTTTGTAACCATTTTGGTGTTTTTCTTTGTTTTTCTTTAGATAGTGGTCGGTACCCGAGATCAATCGATACTTAAACAAAACATATGAAACAAACAAAGAACATATTTACATAGCAATATATCATTAAACATATACTACTCGCGTTCCTAAGGTTCCTAATTGCTTGAAACATAGATGTGCCATTTTTACCAAATCACTGCCCCATAATCATAAATTTCATTAATAATATTCTTCCCCAAAGGGGTACAAAAGATAAGTAAAGACAGAAAAGTAAATCAAGAGAAGTGTCCTCCAGTAGCTGATGATGAAACCCTATCGGTCCTTGCCTTTTTGGCCTTTCGGAGGGTGGTCTGGATATGGAGGTGAGCCAATGTCAATACGGCATCCATCAATAATCCCTTCCCTGTGAAGCTTATTGGAGCAATGTCATCCAAAGTCTTCTTCATCCGATCGTCGAGCTCAGTCAAACAGTCATGGGTAAATTCCAACTCATGCTTCAAGCTTGCTATAGTAGCTTGATCGTGTTCTATTTTCTCCAAATATTTAGCATCCCTATCATCGGCCCTTTTTTAAATCAAATGGACTCGGATCTCGGCTTTGAAATCCTTGTCTTCAACACAACTGTAGAGGATGGGTTTAGGAGTGAGAGTGCCTTGCAAGTTGGCCCTCAACTAATCTCTATACTCTTCTTCACAACCCGGATAAAACCTGTCGGAGCTAAAGTGTCTAGACCCCAAGATAAGCGACCATTCCACTGACGAAGACAATCACCGGCCCTCGAAATCCTATCACCGTCATAGTCAATGATGAAATCCCCCATGTTTCCAACTTGGGGTATGATTTGGGTCCTCCCAAATTGTCTCAAGACTATGAGGTGCATAAGGGTGAATCCCTCGAATTCCCATAAGTGGCAGGAATGGACACTTTCTACCTTTGACCACAACCATGTCGGATACGAAGTCGTCGAACAGCCACTGCATGCCATCCTCCCTAAGTCTAGAAAAGGTGAAGGTTCAACTCCGTTTGGTCTGATCCCCAAAGTTTGGACAGAAGTTAAACAATCCATCCTTTTTCGCCAGCTTACTTAAGTATTGGGTACCCCCGACTTTGATCATGTGTTTGAGGATCCACCATTGTAGGAGTAGGTTACATCCTTGGAAGTATTTATAATGGTTTCTACAAAGGCTTACGGCTCGGTACATATCAGCTAGGATGATGGGGTTTAACTCAAAGTATTTAGTGTCTTCTTGTTGGGTTATGCCGTAAAAGATGGCATGGGCGACTGAAATGATTTGGATGTCTATGGCTAAGGTTCCATCTTTGGGAAAGACCATGAGTCCCACAAAGCAAATGACAAAGGCTAAGGGTCGGGTGTCTTCCCATTTGGCATAGGTTTCGAATTTGGCTGGGTGTTCCACAGATCCAATTGGGTTACCGAATCGTTTATATAATTCTCTAAAGGGTATGGTTGGGCCATGTGCTCAATTAGCATGGTATAAGGAAAATATTTTAAGTATTTGGTGGTAAGTAGGCTTTTCTGGGATTAGGACGTGGTTGTCAAGTTTCTTTCTTCTTTTCAGACCCAACCCTACGCTGGTTATGACATCCCTCAACTCCTCCAAAGTCGAGGTCGTTTCTCCATTATCCCCAAAACAGAAAACCATCCTATCTCGGTCCCAAGACCCGATAATTACCTCTATCAACTCCCTACAACCCCTCATTGTCATTATAGAGGTTAGGTTTCCTAAATCGCAAGAGATCATCTTTCTTCCTTCTTGACTCATTCTACCCCACCATATATGTAGCAAGTCTGGTGTATCAATAACCATATCAAACTGCAAATCAATCGTCATCTACAAAAACGAAGCACGGTTAACATCCCCCCCCCCCCCCTAATAGGAAACGGTTTAGCACATAGGCACATTACATGTTTTCAATTAGCACATAAATGAGATGAGGTGTTTTTCGGGTCATAGACCGTACTTGAAACGAGGTGGTCTCCCTATCGGGTTTAGATATGTCTCAAATATCCAAATCTGTCACACCCCAATCTCATCAGGGCATGATGGGCACCCAACTCTTACTTAGAGCTGAGCGAACCCTCTAGCATTCACATGATGAAACCGGACATATAAAAAAAATTGAAAATATAATAAAGTACTTTCCGTCAAACCATAAAAATTTGCGAACGATACTCAATTAATAAAAAACCGATTAAGTCAAGCTGCCATATCGGCCTCCATGGTCGCTTTACTCAACGCATGACATCTTAACATACTAACCACAGGACACTGTCTGCAAAGTCTCTAAGAGCAAACACCTGAATCATATGAGTCGGGACAAGGCCCCGACGTACCCATACACACATATGATAACCATAATGACTCGGCACTGCTCCAGGAAGAAAATGGAGTTTGCCAATCCCAGCTGATAGCCAACCATCCTAGCTGAATACTTTTACTTGCAAAACAATCTGGGACTGTGTGGCATGAACACAGCGCCCCCAGGCAAAGGGACGTCAGTACGAACAATGTAACGAGTATGTAAGGCAATAGTAATCACAAAGAATGAGATATAAGCCATAATGAAAGTATGAGAAACCACTTGTAATATGAATAGCCCCGAAGGCAGAGAATAACCATGTAAGTAGCCTAAAAGCCAATGACTAGAAATGTAAATATATACCATACCCGGCCCTTTAGTAAGGGACTCGGTGAAATATAAATATATACCGTACCCGACCCTCTAGTGAGGGACTCGGTAAAGTAATCATATATATACCGTACCCGGCCCTCTAGTGAGGGACTCGGTGAAATAATCATATATATACCGTACCCGGCCCTCTAGTGAGGGACTCGGTGAACAATGCAATGAAACTGTGCACGAATACATACCCGGCCCGGGACTCGATGAAAGATATATTAACAGCATGCACGAGTAGAATATCATGAGCAACCATATGCAAACTATATCATCATCTGGGACTTAATAGAATGATTAGAATGAACCGACACTTGAGAATCAAAGACAACTGTCATGTCAAGTACAGGTGAGAACTAGAATTCATTGGAGTCATGTATGTTCATCGTTCACTCGTTTATGTAATTCATGCCAAAAAGAAAGAAGGGATAGCTTTGCATATATATAGAAGCAAATGAATGCAAGTGAGACTCATAAGATTATTTCTGAAACTCTTTGAATAACCTGGAAGCATAATACCCTCGAATGTCACTATGGATTATAATGTCAAAATAGGACTTCAGGAATCATAGACACGTATCAGGACATAATGAAATAGCTTCTGGAAATCAAGAACATTAGCCATTCTAGTATTTAAGAATAGAAGCTTCTTTGGAGTTTATACGTTCGTCGTCTGTTTGTTCCATATAAACCATGCCAAAAGAAGAAAAGGGAATAGCCTTAACATACCTTGTCGCTTCTCAAGTTAACCATAACTTAGGTCTCGGGCTTCACCAATCTACAAACAATACCAAATATGCCAATAATAAAATTAGGATACTTTTTCAAACCAATCCTTAATTACTTAGAAATCTAACAATATTCGGGTAGCATCTTCCTTAGAAACTTAATAATCCTCGTGATTCCAATTTATCCCAAAATATCAATCCTAATGCCAACATCAATATCAACAAATACATGTCCAAATAGAATCAAATCCATTCTTAAATCACTTCCAAAACATCTCAATATACATTCCTATACCGATGCTTGTATACACTTCTTTATTTCCGTATATACATAGTATAACAACAACAACTACAGCCAATCCCACGATATTCCAGCCCACAAAACAATTCATAACAACCACCAAACAGCCCACATGATAACAATAACAATTTATCAGATTTTCGATATAGTTTTCGTAATTCTTTCATCTAGCAACGTAGATATGACTCGGATAACTCAAATACATCTAGGAGAGAGGATTTCTTACCTTATATGCCAAGAAGTACTCTTCTTCCATCTTACTTTACTTTGAAAAATATCTGGCTATCTCTCGGGGGAAACCGATACTATAATCATGAAATCAACGTCAGAAGATGGCTATATTTATATTGAAAAGATGAAGAGATTGTAACGAAATTGACGTACTGCGTTAGTATAGAAAAGAGGGAGAAACGTTGCTGCACTAGAAAATTTTGTAAATAATGTCATTGCCTATTTTCCATTGTTGCACGCGTTAGAGTTTTTAACGAAGAAAGTTGCAATATATTTTATTTATGAACTTTTGTTCAACAAAAGTGAGATATATGTGCATATCTAATACCAGTGGATTATGGGGTCCACACAATTAACACTTTCATGCTTACAATGCATTCTCTTCCAAAACGTGTCCACTAAATAAATTTACACCTAATAAGAGTCATATATTGGAATAAATATCATGATGCCATGTGGATTTACACTTATCCACTTTGTCTCCCACCACAATTTGTTAATTAATTCATTAACCTCACACCAAAATCCAACATTGCTCCAATTATTCACATAATTAATTTCTTGATCTCAATTCACTTAAATAGTAATCATTTTTAACACACTCCATATACTCATTATCATGCTCATGTAATATAGCACTAGTCCATAACCTCTTTTACAACACACAAAATATTATTCTCAATCACCATCATCGCACTTTTAAGTCCTAAATCATTTTGGGACCTCATCCTTTTATACACCGATCTCTTTATTTGCAAACTTGAATATCACCAAAATTCTCCGGTGCGAGTGGTTCGAATCATAGCCTGAAGGTACGAGTATAATATTGATGAAACTTATACTATTCGACTTGTGCAACTTCTAACCTGCACGACTCTTACTTATCACTTGTTAAGCATCGTATAAATTCTTATAACCTCAAAAATTAACCTTGCCCTTGAACTTATGTCGATTAACTTACGACAAATCACACGTACAAAAGTACAGGATGTAACAAAATCCTTCTAGTTTATCTTTGGATTTTGCTTAGCTCTAACCTAGGCATATGCAAGAGCGGGTTTTTCGAAGTAACCTTAGACCCGAGAGGACTAGTCGGGGTGAACTGTTGTCGGTTGTTGGGTGACCGTACACCAACTCCGCGTTCAACGTGTTCCAAAGAAGGGGTGTTTCAGATTTTTTTTAGTGAAGGCTAGACCGCGAGCCCGCGTATCTCCTTAAAACCATGCTTTTTGCCAGGAGTAGCAGAATTTATGATATGAATGCATGACAATTTATATTTTGCAGGAAAGTAAATAAATACGCAAATATTCACAATTAATATCACATTATATTGAAATCCTTATGGTTAGAACCTAGAAAATTCCCATCGGAGTCGTCATCTGTTACGGTTCATTTTTACGCGGGTGCATAAAAGCTACTAAGAGGTTGTTGGTGCTCTAATTAGATTTCATATTTTTAGAGTCGCCACCTAATTTTATAATGGAAATTAGGAAAACAGAGTAAAAGGGTTTATCACAACAAGAGAAAACCTTTTAAACCAGCGTTCGAGGTAAGGGTTCTGGAGATCTCCCAGGGAAGGTTTTAAACACCCTAGTATTAAGGATCCGTAGAATACGGTTGACCTACGAGCTTCAATGTGTGATCATTGTGGTTATTTGCTTAAGAATATTCCTTTCTTGCAAAAAATTGTCATGCTTATCATCAATTCTATTTTTGGGCAAAATATTACTTTTGAGAAAGGGGTTTGGTTTAAAATGCATATAAGGGTTCAACTCACTTCATTTCCGGACCAAAACACACTCGGGATTTCTCCCAAGTAGAGTTGCTACTAATTTGGTCCTAATGATATGGGTTTAGTTCCTATAAGTTTTTATTACTTATATAGAAAAATAAATGGAGTATATCTCCTTTATAACAGTAATGTAGGTATAGGAAAAAGAGTTTTGTTATTACAGTTTTTTGTCCATTGAAGCTCATATAATCAACTATATTTTACAACCAAAGCCATCTCGTTTCAAACTTGGGTCCAAATGTATTTCCTCTTGTTTTTATACCTTAAGGTTTGGGCTTTTGGCCCAAAAAAGTTTTAAAAGAAACAACCTTAAGTTCACAAGTTTGAAAAGTTTGTTTTTTATACTTGTGCCATTCTGAAAAATCTGGTTTGAATTCAATTATACCCAAAATACTTTAGGGAACTTTCATAAATACAAGATATGTAAGAGTTAATTATATAATATACAACTCATTTAGATATTACAAATTATACAACTTAAAGATAAAAACAAGGAGAATATTGTTATGAATCAAAAGCTAAAAATAAGGAGATACCTATATTAGTGATAACATAATTAAGTGCATATAAAAACACAATAGTTGCTTACCTAAAAAGCTCCAGTACAATCTACTAGCAAGCTAATTCATGAATTTTAACCAAAAAAAAAAACAAGTCAATTCATGAACAAGTATATTATTGTATTTGTTGTATATTATATATAATATTTTGAACAAGTGTGTATATATATATAATTCCATCTATATATTGTATATTGTTTACTATTTATGTTATTATAGAGTACAATTGGTTGGCACGTATAGTAATATATTCATATATTAGGTATATTGTAATAGTATATACTATATACAAAAGGTATCATTATACTATATATTATATATAATATACAAACTTAAATATACTAATTTCTACTATTATATCCACAAATATTTTGTTATTATCTTTTCAGTTAAATTTGTCAATTTGAATATACCATTTATTTTTTTGGTATATTTTCATGTAATTTTCTTATACCATATACCATATCTTTTCATGTACTTTTCTTAATATTAATATATTCAAATAATTTCTTTTAATCACAAAAAATAATTGCATTTGTCACCAAGTGAAAATAAAAAAAGAAGAATAAAGAGGAGGAAATATGAGATTTGAAGTTGATTTTGTTTTGTTTATTTGAAAAATTATTTATTTGAAAAATTACATTCTCTCTCATGCCCTTTTCATAATTTTTTTTTTTGGGTGGGTTGAGAGAGAGAAAATAAACAGTGGATATCCATTAATGGTAGTAACTCTTAAAATTAAGTATTACTGATAGTTTAGGAATGTAAAAAGTTGTATTTTTGTAATTAAAAAGTTAAAATTTTGAATAAGTTGTATTTATGTAATTTTTAGAAAATAGTTGTAATCTTTTTAATTACCATTTGAAAAAGTTGTATTTGTGTGACTTTCCCAAATATTTTTCTATATTATTGAAGAGCCTTGGTCGAAACCAAGGGCAAGAATGTAATTTCGTCCTCCTTCCATGGCAATAAAATTAAAATTTAGACCACATTTGATAAAATCCGTGCCCTTTTCCAGAAACTTCATCATTTCCATGATTTGTGTCTCTCTTTCCTTCGTCCCTTTCGCCAGAAACTTCTGCCCACATGATATTGTTGGGTTCTCTTCATACTTTGTATCTTCATCTTTTATCTTACGGTACTTTTTGTGGGTTCTGATTTTTTGAATTATCCAAGTGTTTCAATCTTGCTAAGCAAACCCACCACCAGAAAGCTAAGCAAACAAACAAAAACAAGAAGAAGAAAGGAAGCAAGCAAAAGAACCCACCAGAAAATCGGACGAAGCAACACACAATAGCTCGGCAGTACAATGGAAAAGAAGCCAAAGAACAGTGAAGAGAGAGTTCAGGAAAATACTGACAACAACAATGAATTGAAGGAATAAAATTGGTAAATTTGAAGAAAATTAGGGCATGGCACAATTTAGTTAGCCAGCTTTTAGCATCTAAGTGCTATGTTTTCACATTTATTTCAATCGTTTAACTTGATAAATTAATTTCCATATGCATCCTGAAGAGTTTACGTTCTTCCTCTATCTATCTGTTGTATAGTAACTGTGATCTTAACAATTTGAATGAGCAAATAATATAGCGTCTGACTGTCCTTTTTCCTTACAATTCTGTAGATTCTACCTGGAAGCGTTGTTCACTTTGTTACTGGATTTTTTAAGTCAATGGATGGCTTAAAATTGTGATTAACAAGAATAAGTAAGGTTATACTTCTCTACTGATTTAGCAAATACGTTGGCTTGATTCATTGATGGTTTAAAGTTTTTCTTTACTTCAAATTTCAAAACGGAATGCTTAAGTCCCTAAGAGTGATGGTAGTTCTGATAGTTAGATTCTTAAGACTGAATAAAAATTAAAAGATAAAAGTCTGTTTGTCAAATTAGGCAATGTGGCACGATTTTAAAGTGAAGCATCTTTAAACTGCTACTGTTATTTTTACTACCAACAACTATTACCTTATTTGAGTTCTCCAATTTATGAATTGTAGTAGAACATGTAAGCTTTTCTTAAAGAAATGGATGTCAAGAAATTTATCTGAATTATTTAAGTTTGAAGCTGATGAGGAGTCACAAAGTTTTTACTTCATTTGGAGCTGCTAGGATATTTATTTATAACTCTCTACCCTACAGATTATGTTGGTATTAATCAATTGAAGCAGGTAGTCAAAATGAACTAATTGTTCGAAGTTTCTGACAAGCTAGACCTTCTTAATCTCCTAGTACCATCACTTTTTCAAAGTTCACGGCAAGATTTTTAGGAATGAGCTATATCTTTTCTAGCCTTGGCATTAGAACTTTCACAAAATGCATGTTGATGGATTTTCATGAAACTCATCCCTGCTAATCTTTACCTCCATTAGGTCTCCCATAAAACCTATATGATCTGTTAGCAGATGCGGAGCAAATTTTTCCCATAAAACCTATTTGATAAATTTTAACAGCTAGAGAATACCTTCATTCGGAATTTCATTCTTGCCTTATTGCCGCTATTATTTGATAGAAGAAACATTTATCCAATCACAATTACAATGAAATCTAAAGCAGCCATTTTTGAAGAAAAGGAAGACAGTGGTGCCAGTTCATCCTTGCTCTTTGGCACCAAAATTTGGAAAGCCAGCCTTGAGAGGAGGGAGGGAGCAAGAGGACTATAATCGTATTTGTACATTCTGTGCAATCCTTTTTTTCACATCAACTATGCAATTATTCTATCTTTGATCCAATTATTAACATGCAAAACTTGCAGAGTTGTATAGAAGCTTATCAATTTTTAGCTATTCTTCATTTTTTATATGACTTCGATTCTCGATTTCTTAGCATTTGTAGTGCTGGTATGCTTGTGTTCTGCTCCTTTTGTTCAGCTTCTTGATTTAAAATGTTTGGAAGTATATGAAACTTAGGTTGGTGTGAGTGGATGTTTGTTAAATGATCAGCAAATCCACTGGCACTATATTTTATGGATTCGTGAGTTTCTATAACTCATGTTTTGAAGGTTGTTTCTTGTTGGACTTTGCATGTCTGCCTTTTCTACTTGATTCGTCAAACACTTAACTCTGTGGTAAGCTCATTTACTGTCTAATTGTGTTTATATCATAGAAATTCTGAGATATGAAGCTCAGCAGGCAGATGGCCAGCCATATTATTGGTTAACATGATAGACTAACAGTCAAGTGTATTCATTAAATTCATAGAATATAATGGATTTCTATCATATGTATGTAAATTGTTGTGTGATTATTTTAGCACCTCAGCCATTTATTTTTGAAGAGTCTGCAAATATTTCTTAAATCTCAAGCACTAAGGAGTACATGCTATCCAATTAAACAAACAAACTTTGAGTAAGCTTTATTTTGAACAAAAAGATGCAGTGGAAATAACTGAAAGTTGACTTCATCCTATAATGATCATACTCAAACTTTTCCATCATATAACTGTTGTTGATAGTAATTATAAGACTCTTTTCCTCCTTTTACCATAAGGTAGATGTTACCTGATTCACATAGGTTCAGGTAGGATTTTTTTTGTATTGAGTTCATGGTAATGTAAGTCCATGTGGCCTAAATGATTGCTTTTGACTGGTAGAAGCCATTATGCGAAGAGATACAATACCACTTTCTTTAACTGAACTCTACAAACAATTCCACTTCGCCCTTCAATCAGGCTCTAAAATGTTCCGCCTCTGCCCATTGCATCTCTTCTCTAGAATAGTCTTGCATGGCGTGGCAATTGAGGTTTGCTCCTCTTTCAATTTTTATCCAAAATCTTGATCCTTTCTGTTCCCTTTTATTTACATTGTAAAAGACAACTGCGATTGAAATTATGACCCATGTTTGATTTAATGCTTTAGCCTTCAAAATGTTGGTGACTTTAGTAAAATATGTTGTTTCCCATGTTTAGCTCTCTTTCTGATATAATGTCATTTTTATCAGTACTTTCATTTCTAAATAAAGTGCGTTCTCTTTTTTGGTTGGTTCTCCTGTGAAAAGCATACGAAGTCCTAAGGTTCGAAAAGGTTACCTTTGTTTATTATTGAAGAGTTCATTAGTTGAAGTCCAATTGAATCTAAAGCTGTCCAGTCCCTGCAAAATTTAGGACTGATGCAACTGCACTAACCACATAGTATTTCAAGTACGTTGTCCTTCATTTTTTGCTTTGATTGTCTGAGAATGCTGTGCTTTCTACCTGTTGTATGCGTAGAGCAAAAATAGACAGAAAATGGAAGAAGCTGGAAACAAACGAGAGAGAATGGTGGAACATATGATTTTACTTTTAGTGAAGTATAAAAATGTGTTGTCTAATACTTATGCAAGCCACGTATCAACTGCGCTTTGAGCTAAATGAACATGAGTTAAGTAATCTAGGAAAAGGGGTGTTATTTAATTTGTATCAACATACTCCGCTGAGTTGTTTTAAGGGATAGACCATACTTTTTGCTCAACTTCTTAATGTTGATGGTATGTACTTCCAAAAATCTTGTAACTCAATGCTGGTCAAGAAGGATATTGATCCAGATACTATAGTAGTGTGCAGATCTCTCCTGATCTTATTTCCTTGCATGTTGAAAGATTGCAAGGTTGCATATTTCTGATTATTAACAATCTTTGCAATCTTATAAAGTTTTCTAGTTCACGGTAATTGATTTTGCATCACATGATTTATTTTAAGTATGTTTCTGATCAACTCCACTTTTTGTTTCTTTACTGTTTTCTCTGTATAGAAAATACTATCTCCAAAACATTTGTATATAATCTAGGCAAATACTGTGGGGAGGTTGGGGGAGGGGGGGAGGGGTAGAGGTGTGAGGCGGTGGGAATGGGGGCTACGTGGTGGGATGAGGATGTGGGGTGTTGGAGAGTAGGAGGAGACAAGCAATGTGAAATGCTACTTGTAGAACTTTAAACTACTTTTGTTGCTGCCTTCTGTTGCTCTTTCTTTCTTGGACATCATTACAGCCGCTTTCAGACATTGTGATATTAGGTTAGTTGTTCTATTCATTATTTTGCTATGAACTACATACTAAACTCTCAGTATTTATAACCTCTAAGCTATCCCTAGCAAAGTTAGTTGTCACTTGCAAAGTTACTACCCGTTTCTTCACAGTTTTTCTTCTCTTTCAAAGTCTGTCTGGCTTTAACTTCGACATTCTTTGTCACTGTAATAGACCTATTTAAAGGGGGTGCCATTCACTTGAACAATACAATAATAATTGCATAATTTTGTAATTTTGTAATCATATAATGAAGCAAAAAGACTATGCTGCAGGGACTTTCTACTTATTTCTAGAATCTTTTCTTTTAAAATTTTTCCTTTATCTATTATGGTCTGGTTAAGTACTTTGTTTAATGATTTCTGTTAATTACTATTTGACTTCAAATTTCATATGTGGATTCTATACTGTATCAAGTGTTCCATTATTTAACTGTTTCTTTTAGTAGCTTAACCAGGGTAGTGAAATGCATTTTGTATTCATGTTATACAGGTTAAAAATGATACTCAGAATGTGAGAATTTTGGTGCTTTACCCTTTATCAGCATACAACTACTTCAGGAAATCTCTCTGGTAAATAAGTGATCAATTTCTTGCAATAATTTTCTTATTGTCGGAGAATGGTTTTTTATTATGTTAGTTTTGACGTATGACTATTTGAGAAGTTCAGTTGTGTTGGCTAGGGAAGAAATTGCATTCATCCTTCGTGAAATATAGATGCTTACAAACTCTATGTTTGTGGTGCAAGAGTAATCCATTGGAAAACTCAACACTTCTCTTGGAGTTTTTGGAGTTTTTGATGTTGTAACTGTAGCAGTGAATTTGTTGATCTCTTATGTACAGCTGATGTACCTTCTCGGTTCTAACCATCAGTAAAATACTTTACCTTATCATGCATTTACTTAACAAGTTCAAATCCCTGTCATGGTTGACTTACAATAGCTTGATTGTATTGGCATTAAATCTTCTATTCCCATGTGAATTAAGGATGCCTTGACAATTCTACTTTTGAATTTCTTGTAAAATTTAGTTTATATGAAGAGCTGAAAGTGCATTCAATATCTTTGCAACTGGTCTATCTAGACCATCATATCTTATGGTTGTGCCCTTTCTTTGTGAACTTAGGAATCAAAGTGGTCATAGTAGTGGTTAGTGGCCACTCATTTTGATAATCAACCATTTCAAGATTGTCATGTTCAATATTTAACTGTGATTCAACCCTTTTTTTAATAGTATATTTTTACAAACACTTTCTGACCTTGTCTTTGGTGATGTTTTGGACATTCTATTTAATTTTAAGATACTTAATTTTAAACCTCCTTCACGTTGGGCCCGTGCTGGCAATATCTAGTGGATATCTGGTCGTCTTGTAAAACTTGGCTCCTAACCAAGTGGCATTAAGCATATCTTTGTAATCATAATATTATGTGTGCAGCTTTCGTGTGCGTACATGTTGCCGTTTAATTGAAAGATTTTGCAGTCGTTGCATCCTCCACGTTGGCCCTGTGCATTCTGCCCTAGTTCTAAGATAAGGTCCAAATATCTCCAATTTAGCCAAGTCAAAAATGACCCATTCTTTTCCCTAATTTTCATTAAGGGCTTGAGGCCCAAAACGATACATCTTTTGGTTCTAAACTATCAAGCTATATATGTATATTTTCAATTTTTCAGTTCTTTTACTTGATTGATTTGTAAAAAAAAAAAATTGGAGTTTACCATTTGCATGCAATTTGTAGTAAACCGTGACATATTGTTGAAAAAAACCATTTTTTGAGAAATTATTTGGCGATCTACGCTAGTTCCCTAAGGTTCTAACACATTGTTTTGGGTTCCAATGTACTACAAGTTGTCTACATATACAATACATACATATGATTTATGAATATAAAAACAAAGGAAAAGGGAAAGAGAAATAAGTTGGTAGGCCTACCCAAGTCCACTAGTAGCCATTTTCACCCATGATTGGGTCTTCATAAATGTCTTCTTGGTTTCGGACTCAATGAAATAAATGACTTGGGCTCCTGGCCCAACAGGTTTTCACAAAGAAGATGGCCCAAGAGGCTCGTCGTATTTCCCATGCAAAAAAGGAGGGAAAAAGAAAATGCTGGTTAGAGAGCGTCTAGACTTGATAACTCATTTAATATGAACTAGGGAATATGCACTCAATACATACATATATACATATATTAGCGTATATCTTAGTCTATATGTATACAAACAAACCAATTAAAGAAAATCAAACAAACACAAATCCAGACGTATAGCGATATAAAACTGGAACAAAGAGCAGGCCCAAACAAGGAAGAAAAAAACAATATCGAACATAAGCCCAGTTAACATAGAATGAGCACTAAGCCTAGCACAGCAAACTTTCAGTCTGGAAGCCCTTTTCTAATAAATGGCATTTCCATTCCAAAACCCTTAGTAAGATATACAAGGAATATACCTTTTTTGTATGGCCCAGTTATTTTAATGGAACAAATTTTGTTTTATGAAAAAAAAAAAAAAGGAATATACCTGATATACAAGTCTATGTATCTACCAAAGGCATATAAAGGTTGTATACATCCTGTATATCTATGTATACACTCCATTCATAGCAGTTTTCAAAAGACAAACAATAGCATCTTTAGAATCTATTCCTTATCACTAAATATTCAAATGATTATGTCTAGATTTTACTTAAACACAACTACCTAAGCTACAACTACCTAGGCTTGTCTTGTTTTTACACATTGACAGAGAAAGAGAAGGAGAAAACAAACAGTAATTAGTCTCATGTGTGTCAAAATTAATTCTTAGCCTAATTTGCACCAACATCATTGCAATATAACAAATACTAAATTCAAACTCCAATTCTGAGGATAGGCAGTTAAAATGTCATGGTAGAGAATCCACATAGACTCGCATCTGTTTCAAAAATTTACTAACTCACACTATGCATTTATTCAATTTCTGAAGGCAGCATATAGCATCAAAGGGACAGAGAGGTAGGACATGCAGTGGTTCAGATCTAAAGACACAACATTATTCAACCAATGCCTCAATAATTCAATATGGTCATCATTTAAAATAAAGAGCTTCAACAGTCAACATACTTCACACAGGCAGTGTCAATACAATAGTGCAGACAAGTATGAGGAAAAGGAAATGGTATAGCAGTTGAGTTGGTAATGCAAGATTCAGGTTGAGGCCAATCAAAGAACTTCATTTAAGATCCAACATATAGGCAGACAGGCAGGCAAACTCACAGGATAATCATTTGGGACATATGTTGTACTAATTGGTTACCTACATGATCAGCAAAGGGGAAAGGTCCTTTCTCTCATTCATGCTATTTTAAAAAAAGGTCAGGTAAAATGCAAAGTTACAGAGCACAAGCAGTAACAAACACAGAGTTAGCATGCTTGAGATTAACTTTGTGCAAGTGAGACCTATTCAAATCATGTGTTAGACTTTCATTCATACTTAAGCAGTTTTCAGCACCAAACTATATCCTATATATTTCTACTACATGAAATAAGATTATGGGTTAATGTCACGACTCAATTTGACATAAGTCGTGCGGGCACTTACCTTCCCCACCTCGGTAAGCGAACCCTCAACCCAACGATAATAAGATATAATTAAATAATCAAGCAAGCGGAAAAGAAAAATGATACGTAAGTCTCACGAAATTTTATAATAGAGATAGTGCGGAATAATAATAATACCTCCAGGGTCTAGTCTGAGTAATACAAGAGCATCTAAAAGGATTAAATACATGTCTGGATTAATAATACATAAAACTGTCTATATCTCTGAATAGGAATAAGACATAAATGATAGAGAAGTCTTCAAGGCAGCGAACGGCCATGCTCACCCTGGAAACTCGAAGATAATGCTGAAGCGACTATCAAACACATGAAACAGAAGCAGATCCAACCTGATACTCTACATTCATAAAGGAATGCCTCAAGTGCATGTCAGTACAAAACAACAGTACGGGTAGGTATCATTGTCCAACTAAGCATAGCTAACACAATCCAGATAATAAAGTCAGATAGACAGATAAACCAACAAGTATAAATCAAACATAATCGAAGCCAAGTATGCGTCATCGCCTAAGTAGAGCATCTAATCCTCAATGTGCCAAGTCTCAATATATCAAGTCCGAATCCAACATCACAAGTACACACCAAAACATCTCAATGTAAGCCATGATGCAATGCAATGCAATAATGTATGGATACAATGCAATGCAATGCCATGCAAATGTTATGTACACATGTACTCCGGACGGAAATATCAACATCTCGGTAGCACAACCTAAGGTGACTCATGAAGTCTAAGTGCCACCCGTCCCAGATCTTTGCCCAACAGACAGACGGGACCTCGAATCTTTGCCCACGGGGTTCTCACCGACACCACCCTGAGAGACCCACAGAATCCATGCACTCACTCAATCCATGATTCCGGAACTAACATCGAATATCGGACTTCTCACGTCACTCTCATTATAAAACCGAGCCAAGCTCATCATAGTGTTTCATCTAGTACCAACAGTGTCTCAACAATATATCATGAAGAATGAGAGTGCGTGCAATGCATGTATCAACATCAATAATCATGCACAATATCACAAGTACCAACAAAGGGGTATGCCAACAATTTATCAATATCACAAGTACCAACGGTGGGTACGCCAACAATATCATAACCAAGATGGAACAACAGATTCCAAAATATACTAACAACACGTGGCATCAACCAACACAATAGGACAATCAAGTCATAACACAACGGGGTGGCTAGCCCCAATCACGCAACAAGGCCCAACCTAAGATAATATCCAACCCAACTTCATACCCGAAGGTTTACATGCTTTCTCCGACAATATAATCTAAATATATTCTTCGCTATTCGAAGTCTCACCAAGGGTAATCCATGACCTACCTGGATGGCCGAACAACAAACACCAACAAATCACTGTATAGCCTTGCCCTTCCGTTGAATCTCAGAACCAAAGTAGTCTAGGCATATTCGAAATCTAAATTAGAAATCATGAAGAACAATACTAATATTGCTACCATTCAATTTAGGTCAAATTCAACCCTAGAATTTGGGAAAACGGGGCCCACAAGGTCAAAATGGAAAAATCGAATACCAAATATCAAATTAAGCACTAGGTGATCATAACCCAACCACTAATTGCTAATTTAACTCAAGGATTAGCCTAATTTCTAAGTTGAAGCAAAACCCCCAAATTTGGGCATAAACCTTGACTCTTTGATTCCAAAATTCAACGCTAATAATGGAAGATATATGATTAATAACCTTAGATTCATCAAAATCTAGCATGAACCCGATCAATTTCATCATTAATAAGGCTAGATAGAATATTCATCAAAACCCACTTTTAATCTTCCATAACTAAGGGATTGATAAGAGAAAGAGGAATCAATGATGATTAGGAGTAATGAAATAGTAAAAGGATTAGCAAGATATACCTCCAAGAGTTTTCTCCAATAATCTCTAAGAACAGATCATGAGAGCTCTAATTTCAAAATAAGAATAAATGATAGACTAAGGGCTCATTTAAAACACACATAATGAAATAACAGGCCTGTTACCGTCACGACGGTAACAGGGCCGCAACGGCGGCGCCGCAACAGCGCCCACAAAACCGCCCCAGCGGTATGGGCCAAAAGATACTTGGCCGCCCCAGCGGTCAACTAGCCGCAACAGTGGCACCGCTGGGACGGCACTAGTGCCGCTAATGCAGGCACCAGGTACCAGAATTCGCCAAATTTTCCTAAGTCTCAACCGAAATCCCGAACCACTCCCGAGGCCATCTGCTCATACATAGACCCATACAAAAATACACTACGAACGCACCTGTGGCCTCAGAATTTCCAACGGAAGTTTCGTTGACCGAGTCAACCCCCGATACCTCATTTCTAATTCCCAACCCAAGTCTCAAAATGCATCCGAGTGCACACAACTTATAAACGACTATCCGGACCTCTCGCAATCGACAAATTTTCGAAAAAGGTCCGTTTATCCAAAAGTCAACTTTGGGTCAACTCTTTTTCAATAAAAGCCTATATTTCACAAAGTTGTCCGAATCCGATCTAGGCACCTCGGGAAGGGTGTCAACGGTCTCCTCGGGTCACAAGTGAGCTAATCAATGCACGGGAAGGGGCGAAAATGCCGAAAAGATTATAACGACCAAACAGGTCGTTACATCATTTACTAATTGAAGCATCGCTCGTCCTCGAGCGAATAAGAGAAAAGGAGCAGAAAATACCTGAATCCGTAAACAACTGGGGATATCGACTGCGTATGTCGGACTCGATCTCCCGAGTAGTCTCCTCAATAGGGTGGTGCTTCCGTTGCACCTTCACAGAAGTAATCTCTTTTGACCTCAACTTTCGAAACTACCTATCCAAGATCGCAATAGACTCCTTCTCATAAGTCAAATTCTCATCAAGCAATATAGAATCCCAACGAACAATGTAGGTACCGTTGGCATCGTACTTCTTTAGCATCGAAACATGAAAAACGGGATGAACTTCCGCCAAGCCTGGCGGCAATGCCAACTTATAAGCTACATTACCCATACGGTCAACAATCTCAAATGGACCAATAGACCTGGGGCTCAACTTGCCCCTCTTACCAAACCTCACAGCACCCTTCATGGGTGAAACCTTTAATAGAACCTAGTCACCAATAGCAAACTCCAAATCCCAGACCTTCCGGTCCGCACACATCTTTTGTCGACTCTGAGCTGCCAAAAGCTTGGCCTGAATAACTCTCACTCTATCAAGGGACTCTCTCAACAGATCTGTACTCCAAGATCGAGCCTCGAACCCATCAAACTAGCCAACCGGAGATCTACATCTCCTATCATATAAAGCCTCAAATGGCGCCATGCCAATAATCGAATGATAACTGTTATTGTACGCAAACTCTACCAATGGTAAGTGATGATCCCAGTGACCACCAAAATAAATAACACACGCTCTCAACATGTCCTCGAGCACATGAATGGTCCGCTCGGACTGGCCATCGGACTGGGGATGAAAAGTTGTACTGAAATCCAATCGGGTACCCAACTCCTATGAAATGCCCTCCAAAATCAGGAAGTGAAGATAGTACCCTGGTCAGATACAACAGAAATAGGAACCCCGTGCAATCTCAAAATATCCCGAATATACAACTTGGCTAACTTTTCCATAGTATAGGAAACCTGAACTGGAAGAAAGTGAGCGGATTTAGTCAACCGATCAACTATCACCCAAACAGAGTCAAACTTGCCCAGGGTCTTCGGAAGACCTGTAACAAAATCCATGGTAATCCTCTCCCACTTCCACTCGAAAATGGACATCCTCTGAAGCACCCCACCGGGGCGCTGGTGCTCATATACCTGCTGACAATTTCCACACTTAGCCATAAAATCAACTATATCTCTCTTCGTCCGACGCCACCAATAATGCTGTCTCAAATCACGATACATCTTAGTCGCCCCGGATGAATGGAATAGCGAGAGCTATGAACCTCAGACAAGATCAACTGAATCAAATCACCAACATGAGAAACGCACATGCACCCTCGAATCCTCAAAATACCCTCAAAATCAATCACGGCCTCCTTAGCCTCACCCCTCAAAACTCTATCTCGAATTTTGCTCAACTGAGCATTCTCAAACTAATGAGTCCGGATCCGATCCAATAAAGACGAGCTCGCCTCTATACAAGCTAAAATCCTATCTGAGGTTGAAATATCAAGTCGAACAAAACTATTGGCCAGAGTCTGAACCTCCATGGCCAACGGATGCTCGAAAACAATCAATCGAGCTAAACTCCCCATACTCACTGTCGTTCGACTCAAGGCATCAGCCACCACATTTGTCACGACCCAACCCCGTAGGCCGTGACTAGTACCCGATATGGGCACCCAAACACATATATCCAATGCTATCTCAACTGTTATCAAACGCATTCAAGTATAAAGCAGAAGCCGTCAAGGCTATATTTCAAATTTAGATAATTTCCAGAAAGATTTTGGCAGAGTTTCCTTTGTTTTACCGACTATCCAAAATAACCCTGCGCACAGAAAATACCAACAAAGGCCACACCGGCCAACAAAGCAACATATAAACGTATGCGGACCGGCCGCCGCGGCGAATGGGGTCGCCCCAAACACAACATATACACACATCCGTACAGAAAGACCCTAACCCACAAACATATCTACAGGCCTCTAACAGACATACAGAGTCATATGACGGGACAGGGCCCCGCCGTACCCGGAGTTGCCATACATACAGAATATACAGAAGACAGAAGATATATACCAAAAGTACACGCTCCGGAACAAAGGAGCTCTTCAAAATAGTAGAATCTGAGCCCTAGACTGGCGGCGTATCTTCAGGTGCGTCTGTACCTGCGGGCATGTAACGCAGCCCCCGAAGAACTGGGGGTCAGTACGAAAAATGTACCGAGTATGTAAAGCAGAAACATAACAAACATAATCACAGTCTGAACCGGAAGCACAGAAATATAGCGGACAGAACCATAAATCGAACGGACGGACAGGATCATGGTCCAGACGGACGGGCAGAATCACAATCCATACGGACGGACAGAATCAGAATCCAATCAGACAGACAGAATCATAATAGGGCACAAGAACGTGGTCGCCACTCCTGCCTTTGGCGCCACATCATATCGTATTTCAGAAGATTTCACATCTTCGAACATCTTCGTCACATAACACATCATATCATAACCACGGTAACCCCGGAGACAGATCACACGCCGGGAAACCGGACACATCATACTTCGTAACATATACACGGTAACCGGGGACGACATATACCACAGTACCCCGGAACCGAACACATCATACTTCGGAATTTATACATGGGACCCGGCCCCCGACAAGGGACTCGGCAGCCCATCCGCACGATATAAACCGGTGAAAGGAATCATAGCACATGCACGAACTGATTAATGAGAAACCACATTCATACAGATCATTATACAGACCCAATCAAACTGAAGTAGGCCACATGGCGAGTCAAATCGAAGTATTCGGATAGCGTTCATAAAATGCGGCTATATCCTGCTTGGGAAGGCACGACAGATTATTACCAGAATCAGATTTTCAGATGTCCAAAACCCTTTCGCAAGATTTATATAGCAACAGTCACATCATGGTCAAAATGATAGTTCAGATATTTCCTGTGAAAAAACGGACAAAAATAAGGCAATTTAGGCCATACAAGAGGTATCGGGGCTCCGTGGGCCCACCTCGGACCAACTCGAGGTGACATGCGTAAATTACTGATAAAAGATCTTATGAGGTCATCCATAATCATTCGGAAGTATTCCGACTCCGTTTGAGAAAGTTTCGTACAAAAGTTCACTTTAAAGGCATTTTATAAGAAATTAATTTCAATCGTACTGAAGGAATTGGAGCGGATTTCCATCTCAAATTCCGAGGAACGGAGTCGTATTCAAGGCTCGCGGCCGAGCCTATTACATTCAGAACATGCCTAAGAATAAAGGGGAAGCCTTTACATACCTCGATAGCGTCTTACGCTCGCTTGGCGTTGATTCCAATTTCGTCTAAAATCTAGAAATGGTCAAGTTTACCATTTGTTAGTTTCAACTTTTCAATAGTCCAAACTTAACACATACTTGCCTACCGAAATTTCGGCAGCATTTCCTCTGTATACATGACCTTCCCAAAAGTTAAACACAGCCAAACAATCAACACAACCCAACAACAATATTCATAATAACGACAAGTAGCTCAAAATACATAATAGGGCACAATTTGCCAACTTTCCGTTCCGACCTTACACTTTCAAACCAATCTTATTATTTTCATATTCATCACCCATCAAAGTCATTACAACACGATTCGGGGGCATATCATATTATTTTCACAAGATATACATAAGATATACAAACATACAAACTTTCCATCAAGCCACAATTTATCAACTTTTCTTAACCTTCAACATACAAGTTCATAACACATTTCCATCTTCCAAATTCATCAACATTAATCATAATTTGCCTCTTGATACTTTCATTTCCATTTTTACGTAAACCATAACAAGGTTGCATAATTTCCTTCAACAACTTAGTAACCATTTTTCCATGACAACAAAGACTATTATCTTTCCATTCATTTCACCATAACACACTTACATACTAACAAGATTAAATTCATATTCCATAACCAACATAGTACCACACGGCCACATACTATATTCTCCAACTTTCACTAATTCATTCCACTTTCATTTCTAATACAATTCCCACATTAACTACAACTAGATTTCAACATGAATTCAAGTCACCATTGACATGCAATACAAGCACATATATACGGCCAACACACATCCAATCCCAACACACAAAATTTTCATGATTTTCACTCATTTACACACACTACAACCTACATATACCTTCCATAACACAACAAAAGCATAAGATCCTTACCTTTCTTCAAGTTCTTCACTTGGAGGTTAAAATTGCTTTCTTGCCAAAATACTTATATCACTTTGTAGAGGACTTTGCACTTAGTAATAATCCCACAAGAAATGGATTTTTGAACCCAAGATTAGGCTCCAAATTTTTTTTCTTTCTTTTCTTTCTTTCCTCTTTCTCACCCGAACCCTTTCTCTCTTTTGTTCTTGGTTTCTTTTGTTTTCTTTCTTGATTTTTCTTGAACCTTCTTATGATAAGGTTGCATATATAATGTCACATGGTAATTAATTAATCACCATGGACTTGGGCTAAAGTTAAGTGGCCGGTTGGGCCTTGGATTTGGGCCTCACTTTCTTATTATTTTGTGCCCCAAATTGATGGCTACATTTTATAATTCATGAAGCAAGTCTCCAAAATTCCAATTTTTCCCTTGGCCTCCTTTCGTAATTCCACACCAATGTATTCGTAACCGATACAGTCATACCAAGTAAAGTCTAAATATGACCTTATTCATTACAAGTCAAGTTATCTCAAACTTTTCGAATATACAAAAATATCGGATGTAACAACATTGGCCTTCCCGGGATGGTAAAGAATAGAGATGTCATAGTCCTTTAGGAGCTCCATCCATCTACGTTGCCTAGAATTAAGATTTCTCTGAGTAAACACATGCTGAAGACTAGGGTGATCGGTGAAGACCTCATAATGGACACCCTACAAATAATGCGTCAAAATCTTCCAAGCGAAGACCACGGCCAACTACTCTAAATCATGGGTAGGGTAATTCTTCTCGTAAATCTTCAACTGACGGGAAGCATAAGCTATCACTCTACCCTCCTCTACCAACACAGCACCCAAACCCATACGGGAGGCATCATAATAGACCGCGAAATCCTTACCCTCCACGGGTAATGGTATGATCGGGGTTGTCGTCAAAAGAAGCGTAAGCTTTTGAAAGCTCTCCACACAATCATCTGACCACTGGAAGGGAACCTCCTTCTGAGTCAATCTGGTCAAAGATGAAGCAATAGTAGCAAAACCCTTCATAAAGCGACGATAATAGCTGGCCAAACCCACAAAACTACGAATCTCATTAACAGTAGTGGGCCTCGCCCAACCCCTCACAACCTCAATCTTCTGTGGGTTAATCATAATCCCATCCTTAGACACAACATAGCCCAAGAAATGCTACAGACTCCAACCTGAACTCATACTTAGAAAACTTAGCAAACAGGCTATATTTTTTCAACAACCCAAGAACAGAACGAAGATGGCTCTCAAACTCCTCTTTACTCTTGGAATAGACCAAGATATCATCAATGAACACAGTCGCGAAGGAATCAAGGAATGGCCTAAAAATGCCATTTATCAAAGTCATAAACGCAGCCGGGGCATTGGTAAGCCCAAAAGACATCACCAGAAACTCATAGTGTCTATATCTCGTCCAAAAGGCTATCTTCGGAATATCCTCCGCCCTGATCATCAACTGGTGGTAGCCTGAACGCAAATCGATCTTCGAAAACACTGATGCGCCCTGAAGCTGGTCAAATAGATCATCAATACGAGGCATAGGGCACTTGTTCCGAGTAGTAACTTTGTTCAGCTGGCGATAATCAATGCACATCCTTATGGTCCCATCTTTCTTCTTCACAAATAACAGAGGAGCACCCCCCAAGGGGAGACACTCGGTCTAATGAACCCCTTGCTTAATATATCCTGTAACTGCTCCTTAAGCTCCCTCAACTCGGCAGGTGCCATCTGATATGGAGGAATAGAAATAGGGCGAGTACCGGGATCCAAGTCAATACAGACGTCAATGTCACAATCGGGTGGCATACCCGGCAGATCCGACGAGAATACCTCCCCAAACTCGCTTACGATAGGTGTTGACACCAAATTTTTGACCTCCCCCGATATATTTTTAACTGCCTAGAGTCCCCAGGTAATAAATGAATGAGCTGAGCATTTCTAGGACTTAAATGGTTTTTTATAAATCATCCAAATTAATTTTTCTCCCTTAAATTGATAAAAGGATTTTTCCGGACCCCGCGCATCGCGGGAGATTAGTGCACCGGGCTGCCCTTTTTTAAATTGATAAAAGGATTTTTAATGCGTCATAAATTTATTTAGGAATTAATGAGTATTTATAATAATTATTCTTATAATTTTGTATTAAAAAAAGAGAGGAAAAGAAAAGGGTTTTATTTAGTTAAGTTATTTTAAAACTATTAAATATTTCTTGCAAATACTTATTTTAATATTTTGTAAAAGTCTGAGAAATTTGTATAATTAGGCTATTTCCACCCTTCTAATTTCTGATTTTTATATGTAATCCACATGATTTATAAAAAATAGGCATAATTGCCCATAAATGTTTTAGTTAAGTCAATCAATTAATTATGCAGTGATTAATGCAAATTAATTTTTTATAAATATGTTTTCTTATTAAAAATCACGGTTATTTTCCAAAAACAGGTCTGCTGACACTTTGTTTCATAAACTAGTTTAATTTATATATTTATTATTGATAATTATATAGTTTAACGTCTTAATAATATTATTTAATCTATTAAAGGCCATTTTGGCTCATAAATAATTTTGATCGATTTCTTTAACTATTTTTATAAAATAATTGCGGCTTAATTTTATATGATTAATACGTTTTCATTTTTTATGTTTTCCTAAAATTACTTGTTTTACATGTTCACAAGTATACATCAAGTATACATACACATATACACGAGGTATATGCATATATAAACTTGAAGTATACAAAAGGGCCCATTTCATAAAAACATAAATATGGACCGAGTCCAGCCCAACTAGGCTGTGACCCGGCCCAGATGTTTAAACGTCCAAAATATCAGACCCTCTACCTCTTTTCTTTTAATTTCCTTAACCCCACCCCCGCTCCTCTCTCTCTCTCTCTGTCTCTCTCTCTTTTACCATTTTAGCCAAAACCCTAGCTGTCGCCCTTAATTTCTTACCTCTCTCATGCCAGAAATGGCGCGTGAATCAGTCTGGGCTGACATGCACAGTGTATGTATGCCTACAATGGTGAAATATTGACATTCACACGGTTTTTTGTGCATTTGCTTTACTTGAAAATGGTAAAATCCTCCCTTTATTATTATCTTTTCAAATTTTTGTTGAAATCATCTTTATTTGCTGTTTTTACAATTTGTTTTGATAGTATTTTGTGATTGGTCCGTGTTCTTTTGGCCAGATCGACCCAAAAGGGCCAGATCTGGCCGTATATTCGTTGATTATCGATCTGAACCGTTGGTTTGTTGTTTTAACTTCGTCCCACATCGATGTTTGTTGGTTGTGGTCAAAATTTCGGGATTCTATAAATAAGAACCCTAGTCTTTGCACATAGAGGATCTGGGTTTTTGAAAGAAAAAGTAAAAAACTGGAAAATAGTGAGGAGAGGGGTTTAAGAACAGAGTTTTAGAAAAAGGAAAGTGAAAAACTTGGAATTTTCTTTCAAGAAACTTTCTAGTAAAATAATTTTGAAGCCTAAATGAAAGGGGTTAGGCATTAGTTAAAAGTTTGGTTCTCATTTGCTTTATTTTCTTTGTATGTGTGGTTGCGTCTATTGGTTTGGAAGCACAAGAGGCTATCAAATCCATTCTTCCCTTGGCTGCGCATACAAAAGGTAATCCTCAATTTAATTCGTTTCATTTTTTAGTTTTAGCATTTAGATTCTGCTTATGTTGTTTGGTTTGAATGTATTTTTGTAGATTAAATGTGATTATTTGCCTCTGTCTTGTTGGGAATGTGTTTAATGCATGATTTTTCCTAGATAAATTGAGAAAAGATAAATACAAATGCTATGATTAGAGTTCTTGAAAAGAGAAGAATGGCTTTTGAACCGCTTTTAACCTTATTTCTATTTATAAGATCTTGAGATTTTTTGAAGTTGTAAGTAAGATGCTAGGCAGGTCCCTTTCCCTCTTTCTTTGCCTTTCATTTTCATTATTACTAGTTTACTAAGCATGATCTTGAATAGAACAGAGGTCATTAATCTAGGTTTAGTTCTAAAAGAAAATAGGGGAGGTGAGACATCTGATTTGCAGCATATTGTGACATGATTGAGACTGATAACAATGTGTGTGTGTGTGATTACCATCTAGCCTAGTTATTTTCTGTCCATCATGAAGCACTCTAATTGTGAAGTAAGTCGACTTGCTAAAAGACTTAGTTGGATTATTGAAATTTGACCTGTGTTTCTGAACATGATCTGTGGTATTTTCCTCTTCCTTTTTGGGATTTATTGAATGAAGGAGGTTCAGCTAGAAGTATGCATTTATGGTATTAAATTTTTAAGTGTGAGGGTGAAGTGACTCATTGCCCCTTTCCTTTAAAAATAGTCCTACACTTAAAGCAAAATAAGAATAGACCAGTCTATTTGTTGTTTGCTGCCTGATAATGGAATAAAGGGGAATTAGGATCATGCCCCCCCCCCCCCCCCCCTTTAAGTTTATGGTTTGCTTGTTTTGTCCATGACTATGACTGTATTAGTACTGTCACCCAAAGTAGTTTGTGTGTGATCAATTATGATATATGAAATGTTGGGTGTCTATAATCCATGGCAGAAGTCCTAGAAGTGGTTAAGAGCATGATACTTAAAATATCAAATCTTATTTTTTTTCTTGGTCTGTTAAAAGTTATTTTTCCGTATGTGAACTTGTCTGCTTGTGCACATGGTACATGATGCCTCAAATGCCAATCCTGTTTTCCTTGGTTTCCTCAAAATTGCTCTACCTTATGTGAACTTATCTGCTCTACTCTGATACATTGTTCTACCTTGTGTGAACCTATCTGTTTGTGCACCTGGTATTCAACTTGACTCAATAGTCTATGTCACGGGATCGTGTCTAGAAATGGCGGCTTACCTGCTTAAGTATGTAGAACTTAATAAGAAAATGAGAGTAACAGAAGAAACAATAGAATCACAAGAACATGTCATTCTCTAGAACATAACTAAGACTGTTTCACTTGATAAATGACTAATGAATTAACTACCAACTTGACCACCCAGTCATGCTAAAGCTAAGAAGAGTATAGAATGAAGAATGGAATGAGGATAATGTTAAAAGAGGTCTGCTTCTCTTGTTTGTGACTCTTTGTTGACACTGCCTTGTTGATTGGTTCTACCTAAAGAATGAAATAATAGGGTAAGGAAAGTAGGGGGTTGACATCTTACTGTCAATCTGTGACTGTTTCTTCTATATGTGAGTCTGAATTTGGTAAAGTCATGAAAGTTAGATTTGAGAGCTTGAAATATTGAAAGAAGAAAGGGGGAAAAAAGAAGTAATATGATTATTTTATTTTTTGCTCAAGTTATAAACAATCTAGGCTAAAACTTTACTTTGATACATGACTACCCTCTTTGATCTTCTATGTGTGTGTAAGGCAATTCATTTGTTGGTAACTGTCTATGCATAAAAGGTAGAAACAGATGGAAAGAAGTATCATGATGGCAATCCAAATAAGAGAACTGTAAAGAAATGAAATAAGGGTAAATGGTCTTTAAGAATGAAAAAGGGAAACAATTTGCCTATTTGATTTGTGAACTGCCTAATGTTATCTAATCTATAATTGAAAAGGAAGTAACAAAAGGACATGATTGCATGATATAAGGCTGGAAGCCACTTAACTAGACAGGGAAGGTCTTTTAAAGACACCTTAGGAGAAATTTGGGAAAAGGTCAATCATTTGCTTGACTCGTAGTACCTTTCCTCCCAATAAGAGGCTGTCATGGCCTCCCTCTCAAGTTATGGGGTGTAGCCTCTTATCTTTTACACTTACAGATCACTTGGCCACACTGTTGAAGCTGATGAATCTAAAAATTAGCTTGCTTTACCTGTTGTGTCTGCCTCATCATGCCTTAAGAGGAGTATTTAGATTAGTTTGGTTTTGTAAGTAAAATGGGAAAAAAGTTTCTTTTATTCCGAATGTTGCCTGTCTTGACAAATAAAAAGGGAAGAATGCTCCCCCCCCCCCCCCCCCCCCCCTGTTGCAAAGGATCTGATGACACTCAATAGCTTTAGTAAACTAGTTTGGTAATTTGGATATTATGTGTATCTTGTGTGAATGTGCAACCATAACTTGTTGTTTTGAAAGTTATGTTTTTCTTGCCCTTTTACCTTGAGCCTCAGTAAGTGATTCTTAAAGGGCAAGATGGCCCATAGTACCATTACAATCATGGTAACAGAATAGGTTAAGGGAGGGGTATATTTGGCCTTTGCCTTACACATATGATTTCTCTGAATCCTAGTCCATGCCTTCCTGCTATCTTGTTTCTCTTTTCTGAATTAAGTTATATGAGTCTTCATGCAAAGAATCATATAATAGATGAAGTCAAGTTCGGCCTAGGCATGTTAAAATAAAATTGTTTTCCTCCTGTGCATGTGAAATTAGGAAACTGTGAAACTTAATCAATTTTTAAAGAAAGGTAAAGCACTAAGAGTCTTGTCATAACCAGGTGCATCTCTTAAGTCAACTAAAACTTCTTGCCAATAAAGTAGTGTCAAAGAAAGTGCCGGAATAGTTCAAATAATGAAAAGCATAGACACTTTAAGACTGCCATCTGCCTATTTGTTTATGTCATTTAAAATGAATATAATTGATTAGACTCAGGATTCTTATAGCTCATATAAAAACTCAATGGTTTAGAAGGAACCTGTGCAGTTGATTCTACAGATAATTTCAGTTTGGTCTTCACTGTTATGCTTGACCTGCACTATGTCCTTTGAAGATGTGTACTGATGAAAGGTCTTAGGTTGTGCTTGTTTGGTTGTGGCTAAGATATAGTTGTTTGGGACTGTAATATGCACCTACTTACTTATCTTGTCTTCCATGAGAGTGATCATGCAGAGTTTAGAACGTGTAATTTTGAGGAAAATCAAGTATTCATTTGCAGTATCCATGAACCATTAGGAGCCATTTAGGATCTAGGTTTATACAAGTTGTAAACACACCTTATGAATGTTGAATCTATTATGATGACACTATGTTTAGAGAAGGATTCCCCTTTTGGTTTTCACATACTGTGCCACATCTATTTGATCCCATGCTGCTGGGAGCTATATGTGATTATCTTGCTGAGATTGATTTAGTTAAGTTGAGTTTGGACTGTGCTATGATCATACAAATTACTTATGTCATATGTCTCAGTTATGCTTGCCCTCACTGATCTCAGTTATGCTCTTAAGACAATGCCTATTCAATACATATGTATGTTGGGTATATCTCTTTTTGCCTTTAGGCCATGTGATGATGCATGTGAGGCTGTGTTCTCTTGGATTGGTATGAGATGTATGTTGGGTAAAGCGGGGTCTAGTTTGAACCCTTCCCGGAAGACTAGCCATGCCGGAGGTTTATGAAACCTCTTGGAACTTGTGCGGCATTCGGATAAAGGGGGGTGATGACGGGACTTCCCACCACCTAATTTAAGAGGCTTTGAGTTTGAAAGCTTAGAACACATGTGTCTCACATATACATATATTATATGTTCACATATAGGATAAGACCAGTAGAACAGTAGCATGCTTTGCGTACATGTGTATATATTATACATGTAATAAGGACAGAAAAATATAAACTAACCGGGGTCCTTTGAATCCCCCCCCCCCCCCCCCCCCCACTGCGTGGTCACTCGGGACAAGGTCCAGCCACCTTACTGGGCTAAAAGCCCATACGTCTTTCAAAAACATTCTTTGAGTCCAAGAAGAAAAAGGGAAGCTAATATATTGAAGGCCTGGTCATGGGTAAAAATGATACGAAGGCCCGGGCATGGGTAAAAATGATTGGGGTTTGGTACACCCCATTTCTGTCTATTCCTATAACATTGCCGTGTATATTCTGGTATTCTGATTGCTTGTAAACCCACAGAGTTATTGGAACCCTTTTATTACGAATTAGGCATCTTAGGAAAACAGTACATATGCCGTTTAGTTTGACTCTAGCACCTGATTTTTAAACTTTTGGGGACGCGTACTGATTTTGAAAAAAATACTTCAAAAAATGGTGGATGGACGTTACAGGTTTGATTAAGTGATAAACTAAGAGGTTTTTCTTAAACACGTTCAAATGGCAAACAAATCTATGAAGAATTATAGATAAAAAAAATAGATTAGGCAAAAAAGGGGCCTTCTCGAAGCATTTTTTGAAAGGCATTTTTGAAAGGTTTGGGTAAAATGACTTTGTATTTTTAGGCTGCAGCCCATTTAAATTTTTCTCAAAAAGAAATATATATTCATTGACTTATTTTTGGGTTGAAACATCTCTTCAAAAAACAAAGAATACCCGACTCTTTTTTATAAATTTGTGGTCAAGATAATTTGGTCAAAATTTGCTTATTGAAACGAGTTGGAAATAGGGACTGTTGGCTGAATAAACCCATATATCACGAAATTATAGAAAGCCCAAAACTAAAGCCTTTTAGTTTAATGAAACACTGGGCCTGTTTATTTCATTAAAACTAGTCAATATTTTGGGCAAAGGCCCACGATTTTTGAAAAGAGACCAATCATTTTGTTATAGAAAGAAATGAATTTTCTGTCTCTTAAATAAATGTTAGGAAATAGTATGCAATAGAAGGCAAGTATTTTAAAAGGATATATAAATAGGATGTATTAATCACAAACATAGTCCGCCTTTTTCCTAAACACAAATCACGCCAGGTATATAAACAATTTTAAGAGTCTAAACAATTAAGGTCACATTTGATTCATACAGCTTTAGGTAAGGATATTTTGAAAAACGCATTCAACGGATTAACCCGGTTCATGTGTGAGTAAAGCATGGAAAAAATTGGAATACTCAAAACCTAAATAATAAACTTTCTGCTCTTCCTTTACTATAAGTAAAACTATTATCCTGATATATAAAAGGAATTATTTATACTTGGATATCATAAATCCAAACTTAAATACCCTGTATATAAAGGGGATATATTCAACTTTTTTTTCAAAATGATATGCTATATGACAATTCTTTTGCAGGAATAAACACTAAATAAACAGTTCATGCAAATACTCACACATTGGAACTCGAAGGTCAACCGTATATTACGGATCCTTAATACTAGGGTGTGTAACACCTTCCTTAGGGGATCACCAGAACCCTTACCTAGAACTTTGAATTAAGCAGGATTTTTCACGGCGCATGAATAAACCCTACAGAGTTGGTTTTCCTAATTTCCTAAAAATTAGGTCGCGACACTTTTAAACAAAGTCCGAAAGAGCACCAACGATTTCGAAGTAGATTTTCCGAGCGCTAACCTCATCCGCGAAAATGCGAACCGTTAGAGATGGCGACTCTGCTGGGGACTTAAAGGTTCTAACCATAAGAGTTCCAATATAATGTGGGTATATTTACCTTAACTGTTTATGTGTTTACTTTCTCGCAATTATTCACTGTCATTGCATGCATATCATAACTCGGCCACTCCTGACATTTATTTCATATTTTGTTCCAAAGGAGACTTCACGGAGCACGCGGTCGTACCTTTACTAAAAAACCAAATACTTCTTTTGGAACCGTTATGAGGCGGGGTGGGTTCGTGGTCGTCCAATAGCCCTGATGGTTCAGCCCCAGTTGTCCGCTCGGGTTCCCGATCTTTTGTGAAAACCCACTCTAGTAAAACTAGGATAGAGTTAAGCCAAATCCCTGCTGAACTAGAGCATTCAAACCTAGATGAGCTTTGGGTATCTCATACCTACCTAAAGCTCATTAAGGGAGACTACCTTGTGTCCGGACGGTCTATGACCCGAAGAACACCGCATCTTATTTGTGTGCTATGTAGAAGCATGTCTAGTGCCTATGTGATGAACCATTAACCCTGTGGGGGTGGGGGAATCCTAACAATGTTTTATTTTGTAGATGGAAGGTCGTATTCGGTTTTACATAGTCCTCAAAGCCTCGGACCTGCATATAGCTTGGTGGGGATGGACAGGTGATGGACATCGTAGGACTGTCGATTGCGTTTTGGGTAACTTGCCATCAATTATAACTATGAAAGGTCGTCCGAAATTGGTATAAGTGTTGGCCGAATATTGGGATGACAAAGAAATGCTATTTCGCTTTGGGGACATTGAGATGACACCAACCTTGGAAGAAATCAGGGGCGTCATAAATAGTAATGGAACCTGTCTGAGAAGGACACATAAGTCAGAGCGCGACCTATTATTGCCTCACAGGCCATCCTTAGGTCAGATTTTGAAATTCCTTGCCTTGACCGAGGCACCCTAGGCACACAGAAACACGGTGGCTTTTAGAGACCTATATCGGAGATTTGGGGATGTCACTTGATACGCTTCGTATCAAAGAGAGTTCAAGAGTAGAGAAGAGTGGGAAGCTGTTAGACCCTTGGCATTCGCCATAGCCTTGCTAGGCACCATGGTATTCCCCAAAGACGATTCGCTGGCCAGAGTCACCCGAGTGATCTATTTGTCTTAAACTCTTTTCTACGGCATGACTAGAAACGAGGAAACTAGATATTTTGACATGGCCCCCATTGTCTTGGCTGACATCTTCAGGGCTCTAGACAAATGCCGAAATGGTTTCTGATATTTCCAAGGGTGTAATATGTTGCTACAATGGTGGATTATCAAACACCTCAATATGGCTCAAGAAATTCAAAGTTCGAGCCGGCAGAACAAGATAGACCGTCTCGTGGAACACTGTCCGAATTTTGGAATGGTGTCCAAAAGTGAGTGGGCCAAGTTCTTCGCTACTTTGACCGAAGATCGAATTCAGTGGATATTTCCCGAATTCCTATCTGAAACCATAGTAGTGTGGGGTAAGAATTGTCCTTTTGTGCCACTAGCTGGGGTTCGAGATATCCGTCCTTACTTTTCGTCTCGAGTTTTAAGGAAATTAGGCAGAAGGCAAGTGATACCTCAGGTAGAAAATCCTAAGCAGTTCATCATTGAGCACACGGGGCAAAAGATCAAAAATGCCAAGGTGATTCTTAGAGAGTGGAACGGTCGCGTGAGTTGGGGCCCGGACACTTTAGCTCTAGACAGATTCGAAGCAGGGTGTGACCCAGGGTACCATAAATGGCTACGCGGACACTTGGCTAGGGTACCTATCCCAAGGGAAGCACCCTCCCACGACTCCTAGGAAGAAGATCACCGGAAAGAATGCCTGGAAAACACGGACGAACACTTAGCCCGGATTCTAGAGGAAACAGATCCAGTGATAGTTAGGATGGAGATGTACTAAGCACGGCTGCAGATTCAAACCACCCTTCGGAGGGAGAATAAAGCCAAAACTAGCTAGGCCTCGACATCAGCCGCTGGAGGCCTTGCTGATTTACTGCTTTATATTGAGCCCTTTGTCGGCTTCATCATCCTTGTAATCCCTTCGGGGAAGATACTCTATTATTATTATTATTATTATCATTATTATTAATATTATTATTATTATTATTATTATTATTATTATTATTATTATTATTATATGACGATTTTTTGGGGCAATGGTTCACTCTCACAAACGGCACTTGCATGCTTCAATCGATTAGGATAGCCATAACTCAAAAGGTTTTAGGAATGCGAGTGTTTCATATGTCTACTTGCTATATGTGTTATCATATATTAAAGCTTGGATACATTTGGTCCGATGACCTGAAACCATGTGTCAAAAGGAAAACCAAAGGTTTAAACTTACCTAAATTTATCTCCATTTAAAAGGTTGACTGGCCATGGCAAACCAAGAAGAACAAGAGACACGAACTCTGGGAGAAACAGTGAAAATGCTGAGAGACAAGGTACTACAAATGGAGAAGCACCGCCAAGAGATTGAGAGGAAAATTAAAGAGGTGGACCGATTGCTGGAGATGGTTGGGAATCCACCCGAAGGAATACCCCAAGACCAGTACTATGGGAATCTCCCAGAGGAAATAAGGGAGTTAGTGCTAAACTATATACCTCTGGAGGGGAGGCCCATGACTCCTAGAGAAGAGATTCCAGGGGGAAGAAAGGAAAGCCAAAGAGCTGGATCAGATCATTGGGTGAAAAACCCATAAGAGGAGTCGAAGCCTCAACAGGAAGCCTCTGAACCGGTAGAGGAGGAAGAGCCGAAAGAAGAGGAGGAAGATCCTCAGAATATGGAGGGAGAGGAATCAGAGCCTGTTGATGTGGAAGCCGAGGGGGAAGAAGAACCATTCAGGATGTTCCCTGAGTTCGCAGAATTTGAGAATGAGGCAAATGAAGAATCTGACTACTATGCCCCGACCAATGAGGGGTCTAACTTTTATGCACTATCACCCAAAATGGTGCCTGCCACCTCCACCATGGCATCTGAGAATTTTGGGGGGATAGGCCTCTGTGAACCTGCTTGGTGGGGGAATTTCCTTCAAAGCCCATTCCTCGCCATTCAGGGTGGCCCCATGACCTGTCACCTGTAAGGAGGTGTATGAAAGGATGGTCGCCACAGGAGTTCCTTGCACCACCAATGTTAGGTTGCCTCCACCCGAGTTGGTGTATGCATACAAGAGATGTTCGTTCCATTGCAACCAGGCTGGTCATACCCTTAATGAGTGCTTGGGTCTGAGAAGAAGAATTTGCAGCCTAATTGAGGATAGGATCATCGAGACTCTGTGGGTGCCACACACCCTACTAGTCCATGATCCTATCATCCCTGGGGAAGGAGTCACTGCTGGCACACAGGTCTGGCGATATGACTTTATGATCTTTGAGGAATCATACGACCGCATATTCTCGACCCTAGCTAGTTTGAGAAAGATTAGACCCGTGGAACCCCACGAACCCGCACCCTTGGGGCCTAATAGGAGTAAATTTTGCATGTATCATACAGGGGCTATGGGGCATGATATAGAATAGTGTTACGCCTTCAAGCTCGAACTGGAGCATAAGATCAGTACCAGAGAGATCTTGGTCATCCTTCTACCATAGTACTAAGAAGGAAAGAGAACAAAAGAGAGCGAGTTCGTAGGGACAGCGACTCGCGGAGCTGTATTTTTGGGTAGATAATTGGTGTCCCCATTTTTTGCACATAAAAGGTTACCCCCCTCCCCATAAATATTGTAAGGAACTGCGCTGACCTTACGTCCCTATGGAGGGATACGCGGGAAGCCCTAACCGGGCCTGGTACGGGGATGTCTCTAGCTAGGTTTAGTTTAAAGGATACTTTAGATATATGTATCCTTCTCTTGTAAAATGAACCACTATAGGGCCTGACTTCCCCTGGCGGGATACGTAGGCAGTCTATGTAAGACTCGGCCCCTACATAATATAAATTACAATTCCCCCCCCCCCCCCCCCCCCCTCTAATTGATTAACATTTATAGCAAAGAGAGAGTTTGCCATGGTAAGTCAGCCATAAAAGCCCATTGGACCAAGATCCACCCAAACATCAAAAACCGATGAACACCCGAGCCTTTCAGACGGAGGATTAAAAGTGTTCAAGCTTAATATGTGACTTTATGTGCTATGTACCCTTTAAATATTTATGTATGATATTTTGTTTTTGTATTTTATGACCAGTAACTAACATTATCTACTGTTGAGTTATTTTTGTCTTAAAGAACGAGGCCGATTAGCGTAGTATTGAAAGCCGGCATAGTTCACAAGATCAAAAGCTGCGTTAGCATCCCTATCAGACAAAGGCAAAGAGAAAATGACTGGTACTCCCGAGAAGGGAACTGAGCTCGCCCTCCATGAAGGAGATACTCAAGACCCACAGAAGGTGTCATCTCAAGAAGATGTGATAGCGACATTACTGACTGCCGTGACGGAGCTCCAAGAAAAGATAGCCAGGAGCGAAGCCGCGAAAACAGGCAAGGACGCCTCGATGGAGGAAAGGAGGCCTCCTCCTCCACTCCCTTCCCTGAGCTCGCCAATGCCCGATCATTTCCCTGTATACCCACCAGGAACCATCCCACCTCTACTAAGCTCCACCAACCCAAATCACATTGGAACTTCTTACCGCACCCCTTCCTCAGCCAAATACACTCAAATCCCGGGGACCACCCACTCAGCCCCTTCTTACCAAGTTCCCCATTTTGTTGGTCCGACAGACCAATCGCGTGCACCAGCTCCGCCAATTGGGCAAACCACAACTGCCTCGCTCAACCACACTACCCACCAAGTCTCGTTCTTCACTCCCAACATCCCCAGCGAGTGCTCTCCGGGGAACAACGAACTAGACCATTTCGAGGAAATGGAAAAGGCCTGGAGGGTCGAACAGGACAAGCGGGTAAGAGATGTGGAGAAAAAAATGAAAGAGTTACTGGAAAAGTCCAACAGATCTGCAAGAAAGGATACGGGCCTAAGATACGATGACTTATGTATGCATCTAGATTTAGACTTGCTCGAGTGATTCAAAATCACGAAATTTGAAATGTTCAATGGAGCGGGTAATCCCAAGGCACACCTTCGATCCTACTGTGATCAGTTGGTTGGAGTAAAGAAAAATGAACCCCTGATCATGCAACTATTCAGTCGTAGCCTGACTGGAGAAACCGCTGGATGGTTTGCAACTCAAGATATGTGACAGTGGCACATCTAGGAAGACATGGCGGAATCCTTCATGGAAAGGTTCGGCTTCAACGTCGAAACAATGTCAGACCGCTATTACCTGGAAAAGGTCAAATAGAAATCAACAAAAAACTATAGGGAATTTGCCAGCAGGTGGAGGGCTGAGAAGGATCGTGTATAGCCTCCGATGTGCGAAGGGGAATTGGTCTCCATGTTCATCAGGTCCCAAGAACCCAATTTTTACGACAGATTTTTGTCCATGGCCGGAAGACCGTTTGCTGAATTGGTCAAAATGGGAGAGGCTATAGAAGATGACCTCAAATCTGGGAAAATAGTTAGCGTATTCAACAAAGCATCGGGGCAAGCCGCTGCAGGAACCTTCTGCAAGAAGAAGGAAGACGTGGCCAGCATATCCCACACACTAAATCCAAGCCCAAAGGAACCACTGTATACCCCTCATAAATTATCCAATGCATGTGTACTACGCACAGCCTAACTTTACCACTATTGTCCAAACTTACACGGCTCCGCCTAGTGTCCGTGTATCCGCACCCACCTACCAAGCACCACCCCAACAGAATTATCGCCTAGATAACCCACCACAAGCCTATTAACCACCACAAAACTATCAAAACCAACCGCCACCCCCCAACACATAATGCACCACGTCTTTCTTTAAAGCCTAGGGCTCGGCTCTTCGAAAGGATATTGACTGTGAGTCTGATTCAGAAGGTTCCGCCAAAACCAGCACAGCCAGAAAATTGATTCTACCGGGCCGATCAAACCTACGTCTATCATTTAGGAGGGAATGGGCACAACACTGAAGATTGTATAAATCTCAAGCATAAGATCCAAGATCTGATTGACAAAAGAGAAATCATCTTGGAAACTGCAGCCCCCAATGTGAACACAAACCCGTTGCCCAACCACGGAAACAACAGAGTCCACATGATCGAGAAGAATGAAGATTGGGAAGCTTGCAGAGCATTAATCCCCAAAGTGGTCGAATCCTTGGAGCACGTAGTGGGTTTCCTCACACTCCAGGAGCGTCCAAATTTCAAGATTCTGGTCCTAACAGCAAAGACCACAGCAATAACACCAAGATTCAAGTCCTGATCCTACCACCCGTGATGACTGAGGTGTGGCACAGTCGGACAGTCCCACAAAGTCCATTACTACACAAGCGGCCATGGCTGAAGGCATGACTACTCCAGAAGATGTTACACTCTTGAGGAATTAGCTCAGAATGCTGCAAGGAAGGAAAACACCCAAAGGAGAGCGATAACTGACCGAAAGACTACTCCATTGTTGAACACTTGAAGAAAGCACCAGTGTAGATATCAGTACTGTCATTGCTAGCTAGTTCCCTGTTACATCCGGTATTTTTGTATATTAAAAAAATTCGAGATAACTTGACTTGTAATGAATAAGGCCATATTTGAACCTTACTTGGTATGAATGTGTCGGTCGTGAATACATTGGTGTGGAATTACGAAAGGTGGCCAAGGGAAAAATTGGAATTTTGGAAACTTGCTTCATGAATTACAAAAATGTAACCAATTGGACTAAAAAAAAAAAAAAAAATGAGGCCCAAAATGGGAGGCCCAACCGGCCAAGATGGCCTTTGGCCCAAGCCCACCAATTAGTCATGTGACTAATTATATTAAGGGATAAGATCTTAAGAAACTTCAAGAGAAATCAAGAACAAACAAGAGAGAAAAGAAGAGGAGGGCTACGACAAAAGAGAAAGAGAAAGAGAAAAAGAAAGAAAAATTCATGGAGCCAAATCCTTGGTTCAAAAATCCATTTCTTATGGGATTATTATTAAGTGCAAGATCCTCTACAAAGTGATATAATTATTTTGGCAAGAAAGTAGTTTTGGTGGCAAGTGAAGAACTTGAAGGAAAGGTAAGGATTTTATGCTTTTGTTATGTTATGGAAGGTGTATGTATGTTGTAGTGTGTGGAAATGAATGAAAATCATGAAAATTTTGTGTGTTGGGATTGTATGCATGTTGGCCGTGAGTATGCATATATATTGCATGCCTATGATGACTTGAATTCATGTTTGAATCTTGTTGTAGTTATAGTAGAAATTGTATTGCAAATGAAAGTTGAATGAATTAGTGGAAGTTGGAAAATGTAGTGTGTGGCCGTGTGGTGTATGTTGATGATGGAAGGTGAACTAAATTTTGTTAGTATGATAATTGTGTTGATTATGAAGTGAATGAAAGAATAATCGTTTTTGTTGTCATGGAAAATTTGTTGTTAAGTCGTTGTAGGAAGTTATACAACTTTATGGTAACTTATGTAAATGTGGAAATGAAAGTAGGATGATGCAAATTATGATTATCGTTGATGAAGTTGGAAGATAGAAATATGTCATGAACATATATGCTAAAGATTGGAAGTTGTGGGTGAAATATGACTTTGGTAGTAAGCTTGTATATTGTGTATACCTTATGAATATTTCGTGAAAATGGTATGATACGCCTCCGAAGTATGTTGTAATGACCTTGATAAGTGATAAATATGAAAATGGTAAGATTGGTTTGGAAATGTAAGGTTGGAATGAAAGATGTTATGTTAAGTCGGAAAGATGGCTAGTTATGCCATATTATGTGTTTTGTGATATTTGATGTTGTTATCGATGTTGTTGTTGAATGGTTGGGTTGCTGTGTTGATATATTGATCCGAGCTAAGTCTCGGGGATGTTATATAAATAGGGGAAATGCTGCCGAAATTTCGATAGGCAAGTATGTAACAAGTTTGGATTATTGAAAAGCTTGAATTTGACTTTTGGCAAAACTCTGTTTGTTGTACTTCTACACCTCTGATTCTGATAAGGCTCTGTCTATTACGCCTCTGTACTTCTGAATCCGATTACGTTTCCGTCTGATATACCTCTGTCCGATTGACTCTAGATATGAATATGTGTGACATATCTCCGTATGTCTAACTCTGATTACGAGTCTGTCCAACACGTCTCGGTATGTCTGACTCTGATTGCGAATCTGTCCGATACATCTCTGTATGTCCGACTCTGATAACGAATCTGTCTGATGCATCTCTGTACGTCTGACTTTGATCACGAATCTGTCTGACACATTTCTGTCCGTCTGACTCTGAACATGGATCTGTCTGACATACTCCCATACGTCTGATTCTGATTACGAATCTGTCTGCCATAATTTAGTACGTCTGCCTCCGATTGCGAATCTGTCCGATATGCTTCTATGCGCCCGATCCCAGTTGTGAATCTGATTGGTATGACATGGGAATACTATGATGTGGAAGGAACCGAGGAGTGTATCAAGAAGGGATATGGATTATGATGTCTGAAAAGCTTGGAAGGAAAGGAAGAAGGGACACAATGTCTGTGAAAGAGCGAAAAGCATTCATCGATTACTAGAATACAATTCATGGCCCAGCGATTATATGGGATATGAGAAAACACGTTATGAGAGCATATGAGTCAGTAATGTGAAGAATTACTCCGCCATGTTGGTAAAGAATCCGTATTGAAAAGTCGACAAAGGACGATTATAAAAAGGACCCTCCCGAAATAGTATGACGCCCCATGAGGTCAATTTAACATTCGAGGACGAATGTTTTAAAGGGGGGGAGGATGTTACATCCGGTATTTTTGTATATTCAAAAAATTCGAGATAACTTGACTTGTAATGAATAAGGCCATATTTGGACCTTACTTGGTATGAATGTGTCGGTCGTGAATACATTGGTGTGGAATTACGAAAGGTGGCCAAGGGAAAAATTGGAATTTTGGAAACTTGCTTCATGAATTACAAAAATGTAACCAATTGGACTCAAAAAAACAATAATAAAATGAGGCCCAAAATGGGAGGCCCAACCGGCCAAGATGGCCTTTGGCCCAAGCCCACCAATTAGTCATGTGACTAATTATATTAAGGGATAAGCTCTTAAGAAACTTCAAGAGAAATCAAGAACAAACAAGAGAGAAAAGAAGAGGAGGGCTACGGCCAAAGAGAAAGAGAAAGAGAAAAAGAAAGAAAAATTCTTGGAGCCAAATCCTTGGTTCAAAAATCCATTTCTTGTGGGATTATTACTAAGTGCAAGATCCTCTACAAAGTGATATAATTATTTTGGCAAGAAAGTAGTTTTGGTGGAAAGTGAAGAACTTGAAGGAAAGGTAAGGATTTTATGCTTTTGTTATGTTATGGAAGGTGTATGTATGTTGTAGTGTGTGGAAATGAATGAAAATCATGAAAATTTTGTGTGTTGGGATTGTATGCATGTTGGTCGTGAGTATGCATATATATTGCATGCCTATGATGACTTGAATTCATGTTTGAATCTTGTTGTAATTATAGTAGAAATTGTATTGGAAATGAAAGTTGAATGAATTAGTGGAAGTTGGAAAATGTAGTGTGTGGCCGTGTGGTGTATGTTGATGATGGAAGGTGAACTAAATTTTGTTAGTATGATAATTGTGTTGATTATGAAGTGAATGAAAGAATAACCGTTTTTGTTGTCATGGAAAATTTGTTGTTAAGTCGTTGTAGGAAGTTATACAACTTTATGGTAACTTATGTAAATATGGAAATGAAAGTAGGAAGATGCAAATTATGATTATCGTTGATGAAGTTGGAAGATAGAAATATGTCATGAACATATATGCTAAAGATTGGAAGTTGTGGGTGAAATATGACTTTGGTAGTAAGCTTGTATATTGTGTATACCTTATGAATATTTCGTGAAAATGGTATGATACGCCTCCGAAGTATGTTGTAATGACCTTGATAAGTGATAAATATGAAAATGGTAAGATTGGTTTGGAAATGTAAGGTTGGAATGAAAGATGTTATGTTAAGTCGGAAAGATGGCTAGTTATGCCATATTATGTGTTTTGTGATATTTGATGTTGTTATCGATGTTGTTGTTGAATGGTTGGGTTGCTGTGTTGATATATTGATCCGAGCTAAGTCTCGGGGATGTTATATAAATAGGGGAAATGCTGCCGAAATTTCGGTAGGCAAGTATGTAACAAGTTTGGATTATTGAAAAGCTTGAATTTGACTTTTGGCAAACTTGACCATTTGTAGATTCTGGACGAAATTGGAAGTGAAGCTAAGCGAGTATAAGGCGTTATTGAGGTATGTAAAGCCTTCCCCTTTATTCTTAGGCATGTTCTGAATGCAATAGGCTCGGCCGCGAGCCTTAAGTACGACTCCGTTCCTCGGAATTCGAGATGGAAATCCGCTCCAATTCCTTCAGTAAGATTGAATCATTTTTCTTATAACTTGTCCCTAAAGTGAACTTTTGTATAAAACTTTCCTAAACGGAGTCGGAATACTTCCATATGACTACGGATGACCTCATAAGGTCTATTATCAGTAATTTACGTATGTCGCCTCGAGTTGGTCCGAGGTGGGCCCACGGAGCCCCGATACCTATTGTATGATCTAAATTGTCTCATTTCTGTCCGATTTTCACAAGTAACCTCTGGACTATTATTCTGATCACGATATGACTACTTTTTATATAAATCTTATAAAATGGTTTTGACATCTGGAAATCTGATTCTGGTAATAATCTGTCGTGCCTTCCCAAGTAGGATATAGGCGCGTATTATGAATACCATCCGAATACTCTGATTTGACTCGCCGCTTGGCATACTTCAGTTTGATTGAGTTTGTATGTGTGTGGTTTCTCATTAATCTGTTCGTGGATGTCTCAATGCTTCCTTCACTGCGTCCCGGGCCAGGTTCTGTTATCGTGCATATTCCTCTGCATTGTTCACCGCGTCCCTCGGTGTGCGGGCCGGGATCTATTTATATCAGTATGATATTATGATCTGTGTATGGGGTTGGCGGCCAGGATGGCACATTATCTGATTCTGTCTGTCCACCGCGTCCCGTACTAAGAGGGTCGGGTTATGTTTACCGCGCCCCCGTGACAGGGCCGGGATCTGTATGTATGTATGTATGTGCTATCAGCATTTATATAAGCACATGACTCTGTATGATTCTGTATGATTCTGTATGACTCTGCATGCATAATTCTGTCCGGCACACGTCTGTCTGTCCGTACGTATTATGATTCTGTCTGTCAGTCTGGACCATGATTCTGTCTGTCCGTCTAGATTGTGACTCTGTCCGGTATACTTCCGTCTGTCTGTTCGGCTTATGATTCTGTCTATTATATTTCTGTGTTTCTGGTCCAGATTATGATTATGTTTGATACATTTCCGCTTTACATACTCGATACATTTTTCGTACTGACCCCCGGTTCTTCGGGGGCTGCGTTACATGCCCGCAGGTACAGACGCACCTGGAGATACACCGCCAGTCTAGGACTCAGATTCTGCTATTTTGAAGAGCTCCTTTGATCCGGAGCGAATACTTTTGGTATATATCTTCTGACATCTGTATATTCTGTATGTATGACAATTCTGGGTACGGCGGGGCCCTGTCCCGTCATTTGATTTTGTATGTCTGTTAGAGGCCTGTAGATATGTATGTGGGCTACGGGTTACATCTGTTCAGGTAGGTGCGTACGATTTTGTGACTCCGTCTGCTATGTTAGCCTCATCGGCTTATGTAAAAGTTTCAGTATGCATATGTATATATATTTTCGCGCGCGCCGTATCTGTATTGGCTTGAATCTGTAAACACCTATTTGAAATATTCTGTCTGGTACGCCGATTCTGTCAGGTAGGTACGTATGGGTATCCAGTTAGGATACCAGTCGCGGCCCACGGGGTTGGGTCGTGACAGAAGTGGTATCAGAGCGGTTAGTCCTCGGTATGTCTACAGGCCGTGTCTAGTAGAGTCTTGTTTATCGGTGTGTTGTGCACCACATCTATAAACAAGAGGCTACAGGGCATCTACGATGTTACCCTTCTTTGAATCTTAGATCGTGCGATAGAACTGTATTAGTAGGATGATCCCCTCCTGACGATTTGTTATGTTTTCAGCGATGCCTCCGAAGAAGGCAACAGCTGCCCAGAAGGGCAAAGCGGGGGTCGAGGTAGGAGAAACCAGCCGGGCCCAGAGAGTTACCAGGGCCAGTGCGCGGTTAGCGCTTGAGAATGAGCCCCTGTCAGCCGGCTCTGTTACACCGCCCTTATCAGAGGAGATTGGAGCAGCAGCAGCTGCTGATCAGAGGGCGGCTCCACCGCGAGCTCCCGGGGTTCCAGTGCTCGAGCCTCCAACTCCACAGCCAGGGGCGGAGGACAGGGCCATGCGAGATGCGGTTCAGTTATTGACCACACTGATGACAGAGCAGGTTCGCAGGCATGGATTTGGGGGTAGTCGTGCGGACAGATATGAAAGCTCCAGGGCTCGCGAGTTTTTGACATGTAATCCTCCAGAATTCTCCAAGACAAAACCCGAAGAGGACCCCCAGGAGTTCATTAGAAAGATGGAGAGTACGATACAGTTGATTAAGGCTTCGCCGACTGAGTCCGTCGAGTTGTCTTCGTATCGGTTATATGAGGTAGCGGCGAACTGGTATGAGTCCTGGCAGCTATCCAGGGGTGACGATGCTCCCCCAGCAGTATGGGTCGAGTTTACTAAGGCCTTTCTTGATCATTTTCTACCTCCAGAGCTGCGGAGAGCTAGGGTTGATCGATTCTTGAACTTGAGACAGAACAGTAGAAGTGTTCGAGAGTATAGCCTAGAGTTTGACTCACTGCTAGGTATGCACCCGCTATAGTAGCTGAGATGGCCAACAGGGTGCACCGGTACGTGATGGGGCTGGACCCTTATTTGATTGATAGTTTCCTGGCGGTGGCTTCTCATCCAGGGATGCATATTGCCCGGGTACAGGCGCACGCCCAGGGCATGGAGGACCGACGTAGGGAACGTCGGCCTGATAGGGGTCACGACAGGAGCCGGCCTAAGAGAGCCAGATCGGCCGGGTATTCAGGGGGATTTCAGAGCGAGTTTTCTCAGCGGCAGGGTAACAGGTATTCGTCCCAGCCAGCACACAGTACGCCCCCACAGTTCTCAGGACAGAGCTCCAGAGTTCCAGGCTCACAGGTGAGCAGAGGTCCCGGTCAATCGAGGCCACCTATGCCCCCTTGTTCTTACTGTGGGAGACCCCACCCGGGGGAGTGTTATCGCGCTACAGGCGCTTGTTATTTTTGTGGCAGCCTAGATTATCGTGTCAGAGAGTGCCCGCAAAAGGGTGGTTCAGGTTCAGTCCAGCCTGCTGGGTCAGTTGCTGGCTCATCTTCTCCTTCGGCAGCCATACGCCCCACGGGACGAGGAGCACCAGCACCAGCACCAGCACCAGCACCAGCGCCAGCGAGTCGTGGCAAAGGTCGTGGTGCAGCTTCTGGTTACAGCGGTCCTTCGAACCGCGTATTTGCATTGACCGGCCGGCAGGACCCAGGAGCGTCTTCAAGCGCATACCCAGGTATGTTAGTGATCTTTTCTTGAGGAATGTGTGTATGAATGGGTCTATACTTTATCATATTATGTGATTTTCTTCTTCTGGGTATTAATAAGAGCAAAATAGTTGTTAACCTGATAGACATTGAGAATTCGGAAGGGCGATATGGAAATTGTATGGTCTAGCCCGGGGTGGGACCCACTATGAGAATTTCCCGAAAATTTATTAAGACCCCGATCTGCCCTAAATTACGTGACAAAGGTCGTGCGGGGCAATCGACGAAATTATATTAGCCGTAACGCGCCGAAATGCATGAAAGTTTCGAGGTTAAGCGTGCTAAAGCCAGAGCAATTCTAGGATGGGTGACGCCCCTGGGAAGTAATGCAAAAAAAATTTTCACAAGTGTAAGTATGATAGATATAAATGGAAACTTGGGGTAACCTAAAGAGAGAAAAAAAAAAAAAAAAAGCGAATGTGTGGAGTAACTAGTGCCCTTACAGGAGTCGCGCAGACCGATGCAGACTAAATGGGCAAAAAGAAGAAGCGCAATACCGCTCGAGAAATTGAGCAAATTTGAATAATGGTCGGAGACGTTAGCAAGTAAGATATTAGTAAATGTATATGTAAGTGTGTATTTGTATGTGTATGATCTTCGTCTGGTGCCCATGTGAATCAAGAGACGAGTCCCGGCGACTAATGTTGTGATAGACGAAAGGTTTTACTAAACCGAATACATGAAACGAAACAAAGACGAGGATACGAATGTTGTCAAAAATATATATAATAGATAAACTCCGGTTACGTTACCACTTAGTCTAGTGCGACGATATCCGAAAAAGAAAATGAGTATGGATAGTAGGAAAGATGAAGAATAAGAAATGTGAAAAAACGGAATCCTTGAAAGAGTTGACAAGCGACGCGTAAGAAGATTTGTACGACAATTTGACGAACAAGTTTATGAATGAGTGAACAGGTTCCGATGAGATAATCTGTGACACAATGGTCGGAGTGAATAACGAGATGCCGACAAAGGGAAATTTTGGTGAATCACTGGAGCCTTAATAGGAGTGGTCTGATTCTAATCAAAACTCTGTTTGTTGTACTTCTACACCTCTGATTCTGATAAGGCTCTGTCTATTACGCCTCTGTACTTCTGAATCCGATTACGTTTCCGTCTGATATACCTCTGTCCGATTGACTCTAGATATGAATATGTGTGACATATCTCCGTATGTCTAACTCTGATTACGAGTCTGTCCAACACGTCTCGGTATGTCTGACTCTGATTGCGAATCTGTCCGATACATCTCTGTATGTCCGACTCTGATAACGAATCTGTCTGATGCATCTCTGTACGTCTGACTTTGATCACGAATCTGTCTGACACATTTCTGTCCGTCTGACTCTGAACATGGATCTGTCTGACATACTCCCATACGTCTGATTCTGATTACGAATCTGTCTGCCATAATTTAGTACGTCTGCCTCCGATTGCGAATCTGTCCGATATGCTTCTATGCGCCCGATCCCAGTTGTGAATCTGATTGGTATGACATGGGAATACTATGATGTGGAAGGAACCGAGGAGTGTATCAAGAAGGGATATGGATTATGATGTCTGAAAAGCTTGGAAGGAAAGGAAGAAGGGACACAATGTCTGTGAAAGAGCGAAAAGCATTCATCGATTACTAGAATACAATTCATGGCCCAGCGATTATATGGGATATGAGAAAACACGTTATGAGAGCATATGAGTCAGTAATGTGAAGAATTACTCCGCCATGTTGGTAAAGAATCCGTATTGAAAAGTCGACAAAGGACGATTATAAAAAGGACCCTCCCGAAATAGTATGACGCCCCATGAGGTCAATTTAACATTCGAGGACGAATGTTTTAAAGGGGGGGAGGATGTTACATCCGGTATTTTTGTATATTCAAAAAATTCGAGATAACTTGACTTGTAATGAATAAGGCCATATTTGGACCTTACTTGGTATGAATGTGTCGGTCGTGAATACATTGGTGTGGAATTACGAAAGGTGGCCAAGGGAAAAATTGGAATTTTGGAAACTTGCTTCATGAATTACAAAAATGTAACCAATTGGACTCAAAAAAACAATAATAAAATGAGGCCCAAAATGGGAGGCCCAACCGGCCAAGATGGCCTTTGGCCCAAGCCCACCAATTAGTCATGTGACTAATTATATTAAGGGATAAGCTCTTAAGAAACTTCAAGAGAAATCAAGAACAAACAAGAGAGAAAAGAAGAGGAGGGCTACGGCCAAAGAGAAAGAGAAAGAGAAAAAGAAAGAAAAATTCTTGGAGCCAAATCCTTGGTTCAAAAATCCATTTCTTGTGGGATTATTACTAAGTGCAAGATCCTCTACAAAGTGATATAATTATTTTGGCAAGAAAGTAGTTTTGGTGGAAAGTGAAGAACTTGAAGGAAAGGTAAGGATTTTATGCTTTTGTTATGTTATGGAAGGTGTATGTATGTTGTAGTGTGTGGAAATGAATGAAAATCATGAAAATTTTGTGTGTTGGGATTGTATGCATGTTGGTCGTGAGTATGCATATATATTGCATGCCTATGATGACTTGAATTCATGTTTGAATCTTGTTGTAATTATAGTAGAAATTGTATTGGAAATGAAAGTTGAATGAATTAGTGGAAGTTGGAAAATGTAGTGTGTGGCCGTGTGGTGTATGTTGATGATGGAAGGTGAACTAAATTTTGTTAGTATGATAATTGTGTTGATTATGAAGTGAATGAAAGAATAACCGTTTTTGTTGTCATGGAAAATTTGTTGTTAAGTCGTTGTAGGAAGTTATACAACTTTATGGTAACTTATGTAAATATGGAAATGAAAGTAGGAAGATGCAAATTATGATTATCGTTGATGAAGTTGGAAGATAGAAATATGTCATGAACATATATGCTAAAGATTGGAAGTTGTGGGTGAAATATGACTTTGGTAGTAAGCTTGTATATTGTGTATACCTTATGAATATTTCGTGAAAATGGTATGATACGCCTCCGAAGTATGTTGTAATGACCTTGATAAGTGATAAATATGAAAATGGTAAGATTGGTTTGGAAATGTAAGGTTGGAATGAAAGATGTTATGTTAAGTCGGAAAGATGGCTAGTTATGCCATATTATGTGTTTTGTGATATTTGATGTTGTTATCGATGTTGTTGTTGAATGGTTGGGTTGCTGTGTTGATATATTGATCCGAGCTAAGTCTCGGGGATGTTATATAAATAGGGGAAATGCTGCCGAAATTTCGGTAGGCAAGTATGTAACAAGTTTGGATTATTGAAAAGCTTGAATTTGACTTTTGGCAAACTTGACCATTTGTAGATTCTGGACGAAATTGGAAGTGAAGCTAAGCGAGTATAAGGCGTTATTGAGGTATGTAAAGCCTTCCCCTTTATTCTTAGGCATGTTCTGAATGCAATAGGCTCGGCCGCGAGCCTTAAGTACGACTCCGTTCCTCGGAATTCGAGATGGAAATCCGCTCCAATTCCTTCAGTAAGATTGAATCATTTTTCTTATAACTTGTCCCTAAAGTGAACTTTTGTATAAAACTTTCCTAAACGGAGTCGGAATACTTCCATATGACTACGGATGACCTCATAAGGTCTATTATCAGTAATTTACGTATGTCGCCTCGAGTTGGTCCGAGGTGGGCCCACGGAGCCCCGATACCTATTGTATGATCTAAATTGTCTCATTTCTGTCCGATTTTCACAAGTAACCTCTGGACTATTATTCTGATCACGATATGACTACTTTTTATATAAATCTTATAAAATGGTTTTGACATCTGGAAATCTGATTCTGGTAATAATCTGTCGTGCCTTCCCAAGTAGGATATAGGCGCGTATTATGAATACCATCCGAATACTCTGATTTGACTCGCCGCTTGGCATACTTCAGTTTGATTGAGTTTGTATGTGTGTGGTTTCTCATTAATCTGTTCGTGGATGTCTCAATGCTTCCTTCACTGCGTCCCGGGCCAGGTTCTGTTATCGTGCATATTCCTCTGCATTGTTCACCGCGTCCCTCGGTGTGCGGGCCGGGATCTATTTATATCAGTATGATATTATGATCTGTGTATGGGGTTGGCGGCCAGGATGGCACATTATCTGATTCTGTCTGTCCACCGCGTCCCGTACTAAGAGGGTCGGGTTATGTTTACCGCGCCCCCGTGACAGGGCCGGGATCTGTATGTATGTATGTATGTGCTATCAGCATTTATATAAGCACATGACTCTGTATGATTCTGTATGATTCTGTATGACTCTGCATGCATAATTCTGTCCGGCACACGTCTGTCTGTCCGTACGTATTATGATTCTGTCTGTCAGTCTGGACCATGATTCTGTCTGTCCGTCTAGATTGTGATTCTGTCCGGTATACTTCCGTCTGTCTGTTCGGCTTATGATTCTGTCTATTATATTTCTGTGTTTCTGGTCCAGATTATGATTATGTTTGATACATTTCCGCTTTACATACTCGGTACATTTTTCGTACTGACCCCTGGTTCTTCGGGGGCTGCGTTACATGCCCGCAGGTACAGATGCACCTGGAGATACACCGCCAGTCTAGGACTCAGATTCTGCTATTTTGAAGAGCTCCTTTGATCCGGAGCGAATACTTTTGGTATATATCTTCTGACATCTGTATATTCTGTATATATGACAATTCTGGGTACGGCGGGGCCCTGTCCCGTCATCTGATTCTGTATGTCTGTTAGAGGTCTGTAGATATGTATTTGGGCTACGGGTTACATCTGTTCAGGTAGGTGCGTACGATTTTGTGACTCCGTCTGCTATGTTAGCCTCATCGGCTTATGCAAAAGTTTCAGTATGCATATGTATATATATTTTCGCGCGCGCCGTATCTGTATTGGCTTGAATCTGTAAACACCTATTTGAAATATTCTGTCTGGTACGCCGATTCTGTCAGGTAGGTACGTATGGGTATCCAGTTAGGATACCAGTCGCGGCCCACGGGGTTGGGTCGTGACATTCCCCATCACACAGGCAGGCCCTCATGAGAGTATTAGACGAAGCACATGTGTCGACCTGTACAAGCAGTGAAGATCTGGCTGGGCTAGTAGCCCATATCATCGGAGAACACAAGATCTGCTTCTCCAAAGAGGACCTGTCGGCAGAAGGAACAACCCACAATAGAGCCTTTAACATCATCGTGGAATGTCACGGCAAAGCAGTAGGAAGAGTGCTGGTAAATAACGGATCAGGCCTCAGTATTTGCTCGGTCACCAGATTGACCTAACTCGGCTGTGACACAAGCGAGATTCGTCAAAGTGGAGCAAACGTCAGAGGATTTGATGGGTCTCTCAGCGATTTCCTTGGAGAGATAGATCTATAGATCCAGGTTGGGCCCGCATCCTTCACAGCAGAATTTTAGGTCATGGCAATCACTGCTAACTACAATATGCTCTTAGGAAGACCCTGGATACACTCCGCCGGTGCAATCCCATTCTGTACCAAGCCATAAAATTTGAATGTCAGGGGCAGGAAATCGTCGTGGCAGCTGAAAGGGATAATCAGAGATATCCCTATAACATTGTTCCTATGATCGAAGGAAGCCCTCGCTCATCAAACTTTCAAGTTGTAGAATACGTGAGAGCCACTCATGCAGAGGAGGAGGCTGGTAGGCCTATGCCAGCCATCTACAAAATGATTGCCACCACAATGCTGAAAAATGGTTTCGAAATAGGCAAAGGTCTAGGAAGAGACCTTGAGGGGATAATGGAGCCTGTCCCAATCCTAAAAGAAAACTACCACTTTAGCCTAGGGTATACTCCTAATGAAGATGAGCTCACAAGGGCGATAAGAAGAGAGCCCAAAATGAGAAATCTGCCTCGTCCAATCTCGGGTCTGTACCAGTCATTCCCCAGAAAGGTGTTGACGCTGAACGAAGAAGAAACGAATAGGGGTCTCAAGTCGCTATTTCATGAAGAGGGATGCTACGCGGTCATTGAAGAAGATCAGGAGGTGCTCGGCATCCACAGTCTAAGGCCAGGAAACGCCTGAGCAATTGGACATCCACTCCCCTCTTGGTTTCTCATTACAGAGATGGATTTTCTTAAAACTTTTTTGCTAAAAACAGTGACATCGGCTGAGGACCGAATGATCACCTTTTTCCTAAATTACTTCATAATGTGAAAAAATGGAAATGGTCCGATGTTGTTCCGAACCAAGACCATAGTTGTAGCCATTTGCTTTTGAATGAATGAGAAGCCTCGATTTTCACGAAACATCTATCTTAATCAGATAATAATAATAACAATAATAAGAGTTTTCTAACTAAACGCATATAGTTGGTGATAATAAACCTAACCTTACTCTACCTCGCCTTTTTAGTAGTAACTATAATAAAACAACTAAAAACATCATGACGTGTCGTGAAACAAACGAGGAAAATGAGCCGCAAGAATATGAGGAATACGATGAATCAACAATGATGCAAGAGGGACTGGCAGAAAAATTGGAAGAGTTGGAAGAAAAGAGAAAGCCAAATATGGATGAGACTGAGGTAATCAACCTCGGTAACGAGGAGGACATCAAGGAGACGTGAATCAGTGCCCATTTGGGGGTTTCACAAAAAAAAGAGCTCGTAGCTCTGCTAAAGGAATATGTGGACGTCTTCACCTGGTCATAGGCAGATATGCTGGGTTTGAGCACCAAAATCATAGCCCACATATTACCTATCAAGGAGGGCTTCGCGCCAGTTAAGCAAAAGACTCGGACGTTTAAGCCTGACTTGAGCATTAGGATAAAGGATGAGTTGGAAAAGTAGATCAAATTTGGAATAGTGGAAGTAACGTCCTACCCGACTTGGGTGGCCAACATAGTGCCGGTTCCCAAAAAGGACGGAAAGATCCAAATCTTTGTAGACTACCGAGATCTCAACCGGGCCAGTCCAAAAGACAACTTCCCACTTCCAAACATCCACATCCTGATAGACAACTGCGCCAACCATGAGCTACAGTCGTTCGTGGATTATTTCACCGGATATCACCAGATGCTAATGAGCGAAGAAGATGCTGAAAAATGGCTTTCATCACCCCTTGGGGAGTCTACCACTACAAGGTGATGCTGTTCGGCCTCAAAAACGCTGGCGCCACATACATAAGAGCAATGACTACCCTGTTCCACGATATGATGGATTGGGAAATCAAAGTCTATGTGGACCATGTCATCATAAAATCAAGGGAAAGTGCGGAGCATACTGTGCACTTGCATAAGTTCTTCGACAGACTTCGCAAATTCAATTTAAAATTAAATCCTGCAAAGTGCGCATTTGGAGTGCCCGCGGGAAAATTTCTGGGATTCATAGTTAGTCGTAGGGGCATCGAGCTAGACCCTACCAAGATTAAAGCAATTCAAGAGCTACCGCCTCCTAAAACCAAGAAAGAGGTCATGAGCTTCCTGGGGAGGTTGAACTATATTTGACGGTTCATAGCCCAGTCAACTGTGATTATAGAGCCAATCCTCAAGTTGCTCAAGAAGGATGCTCCCACAAATTGGACAGAGGAGTGCCAAGAGGCATTCGCCAGGATCAAGAGATATCTTTCCAACCTCCAGTGTTGGTACTGCCCAGGCCAAGGAGCCCTCTGTTACTGTACCTGTCGGTATCGGAGAAAGCTTTTGGGTGCATGCTCGCCCAGCATGATGAAGAGGGAAAAAAATAACATCCTATCTACTACCTGAGTAAGAAGTTTGCCTCTTGCGAAGCGCAATACATACTCGTGGAGAAAACTTATTGCGCTTTAACCTGGATCGCCCAAAAGTTGAGGTACCACCTATTAGTGTTCACCACTCACCTCATCACCCGAATGGATCCGCTAAGATACATCTTCCATCAACCAATGCCCATAGGAAAATTAGCTAAGTGGAAAATGTTGTTGAGCAAATTCGACATCGTGTACGTGGCACAAAAAGCAGTCAAAGGACAAGCCTTGGAAAACCTCCTAGCGAAAGTCCCGTGGATGATGAATTGGAGCCATTATGGACTTTCTTCCCAAATGAGGAGGTGATGGCCATGGAAGAAGAGGTGGTGGAACCATATTCAAGCTGGAAACTATTTTTTGATGGAGCAGTCAACTACAAAAGATCGAGCATTGGAGCCGTATTGATATCGGAAACAGGTCAACATTATCCGATGGCCGCAAAGCTCAACTTTAGATGCACCAACAGTATGGCGGAATACGAGGTATACATCCTAGGCCTCAGGATAGCGCTAGATATGAACATACAAGAATTGTTGGTAATCGGAGATTCCGATCTACTCATCAACCAAGTAAAGGGAAATTGGGCAACCAAAAATGATAAAATACTCCCATACGTGAATTTGGCACAAAGATTATGCGGGAGATTCAAGAGTATTGACTTCAGGCATACGCCAAGGGCTTAAAACGAGTTCGCAGACACGTTAGCCACGATAGCATCTATTATCCAACATCCTGAGAGCGCCCACATTGATCCGTTGGAGATCACACTAAAGGAAGAGCAAGCTCACTGCGCATGTGTAGGGGCAGAGCCAGATGGCCGACCATGGTACGTCGACTTCAAGACCTTCCTGGAAAAGGAATAGTATCCACCAGAGAGTTCAGCAAACCAAAGGAAAACCATCAAGAGATTGGCCAATAGCTTCTTCTTGAACAAGGAAGTGCTGTACAAAAGAACCCCTGATCTCGGGTTGCTCAGATGCGTGGGTGCCGAAGAGGCCACAAAAATGCTGAAAGAAGTGCACGCAAGGGCATGTGGACCCCACATGAACGGATTCGTCCTCGCTAAAAAAATCCTGAGGACAAGGTATTACTGGATGACCATAGAGCATGATTCCTGTAATTTCGTGCAAAAGTGCCATCAATGTCAGATACACAGGGATCTGATCAAAGTTCCACCCGCGGAATTTCATGCGATGAGTTCTCCTTGGCCTTTCATGGCATGGGGAATGGACGTCATAGGACCCATTGAACCTCCGGCCTCCAACGGACATTGGTTCATCTTAGTTGCCATAGACTATTTCACCAGATGGGTGGAGGCAGCTACCCACAAGTCAGCGACCAAAAAGGTGGTAGCCGACTTCGTCAAAAACAATCTGATATGTCGTTTTGGCATACCGGAATCTATCATCACGAACAATGGTGCCAATCTGAAAAGTCATTTGATGAAGGATATCAGCGAGCAATTCAACATCACAGGAACTCTACCGCCTACCGGCCACAGATGAACGGAGCCGTAGAAGCTGCCAATAAAAACTTCAAAAGGATTTTGAGGAAGATGGTTGACAACTACAAAAAATTGGCACGAACAACTGCCTTACGCTCTGTGGGATACAGGACAACAACCAGAACTTCCACCAGGGCAACTCCATACCTCCTCATTTATGGTATAGAAGTAGTCATACCCGCAGAAGTAGAAATCCCTTCACTCAGAATTATCCTAGAGGCAGAACTGAAGGATGCAGAATGGGTCAAGAACCATTATGAACAATTGGCCATGATAGAGGAAAAACGAATGGTGACAGTATGCCACGGGCAGCTGTACAGACAAAGAATGTCTAACTCCTTCAACAAGCGGGTCAGAACTCGACTCTTTCAGATAGGACAACTCGTGCTCAAGCGAGTCTTCCCTTACCAAGAGTAATATAAAGGGAAATTTGAGCTGAACTGGCAGGGACCATGCACAGTCAGGAGGAGCTGTGGTTTTAGCCGAGATGGACGGGCAAGAGTGGCCCAAAGCCATCAATGCAGATACACTCAAGAGATACTACGTTCAGGATCCTATTTGCTTGTACTTGCATTTCTAATTTCTTTGTAATGGCACCCTTTTTGCTTGTAATCGTACTAGAATAGGAGCAAAGCCAACCATCTATGTAATGAACTACGCAATGACCTAAATTCCCACGATGGGATACGTAGGCAGTCCACACCGGACCCAGTCTCTTTATTAGTAAAACTAAAACTTAATTAATTTATTCCGAACTACGTTTGACCTGAATTCCTGCTGTGACAGGATACGTAGGTGCTCTCGAGCTCGGTCGTCATAAAAGAAAAACCACTAGGAAAACCTCAGAGGTAGTCAGACAGAAGAGTCAACGAAGTCAGGCTTGCAAGGATCGGTACAAAACCAGACAATATCAACCCTACACTGGGGCAGAGTTTTTTAGGAAGACTAAAAATTCTTATCAGAAATAATCAGTAAGAGAAGGGGCAAAGTAGAACCGTACACTGGGGTAGAATTTTTTAGGGAACCTCAAAAATTTCTGCTCAGCAAAGAAACACAAGGGATGCCTAAAGCGAGTCCTGAAACGGGGCAGAATTTTTGAGAAAGGATCTCAAAAAAATTCTAACTCAGCAACTATGCTACCAAGAAGAATCGACAGACCTCGTTCAAAGAAGACACACGTCGTGACACAAACAAAATAAAACGTTTCTAAAAGGAAAACAGCGCATATTTTACAAAATTTACTTTAAATTTCAAATATTAGTATAAGTACATCCCAAAAACATCTCTCGAAATACCGAGCCAAAGAGGGTTCAGAGGAGCATCAAGAGGAGACACCGGACGGAAGGACAACGACGCTAATTGGCCTCTTAGGAAACTCACAATTTTCTGTGGATGCAGGTTTTTCCCTTTGCAGAACAGCATACGCATCACCGACCAGTTTATCCACAGCAAAACAAAGGCAAGAGCCCAAACGGAGGAGAGAGGTCGAAAGGATCGCAGCAGAAACAGATAATAGGGATGCATCTGAACAAAAAGGTCGCAAAAGAGCAAATAACAAATGCATATCAGGTCGGAAGGGACACAATGAATGAACGTAAAGACAAATCTAACCAAAAAAGGTTATGACGAAAACAAAAGGGGCAGAAGTCAAGCTCCCTTTTCCTGCCAAAAAAAAGGGCCATTCATCTAAATTCTCATATAACATGAGATATGTAGAAAGCCCAGAAGCCAGGGTCCAGCCACATATATGAAAATTGCATAGAAACAAAGGGTTCAGAGAGCCGGGTCAGTAAAAAATTAGGTTAGTCAAATTTCGTTGCTCAGAGATGGTCCCACCATCCTTGAACACCGAAGGAGCGGCTGTTGACACCTAATTTTTGACCTCCCCCGATATATTTTTAACTGCCCAGAGTTCCCGGGTAATAAATGAATGAGCTGAGCATTTCTAGGACTTAAATGGTTTTTTATAAATCATCCAGATTAATTTTTCTCCCTCAAATTGATAAAAGGATTTTTAATGCGTCATAAATTATATTAGGAATTAATGAGTATTTATAATAATTATTCTTATAAGGATTTATAAAATATATATATAAAAAAAAGAGGAAAATAAAAGGGTTTTATTTAGTTAAGTTATTTTAAAACTATTAAATATTTCTTGCAAATACTTCTTTTAATATTTTGTAAAAGTCTGAGCAATTTGAATAATTTGGATAATTAGGCAATTTCCACCCTTCTAATTTCTGATTTTTTATATGTAATCCACAGGATTTATAAAAAATAGGCATAATTTCCCATAAATGTTTTAGTTAAGTCAATCAATTAATTATGCAGTGATTACTGCAAATTAATTTTTTATAAATATGTTTTCTTATTAAAAATCATGTTTATTTTCCAAAAACAGGTCTGTTGACACTTTGTTTTATAAACTAGTTTAATTTATATATTTATTAGTGCTAATTATATATTTTAATGTCTTAATTATATTATTTAATCTATTAAAGGCCATTTTGGCTCATAAAATAATTTTGATCGATTTCTGTAACTATTTTTATAAAATAATTGCGGCTTAATTTTATATGATTAATACTTTTTCATTTTTTATGTTTTCCACAAATTACTTGTTTTACATGTACACGAGTATACATCAAGTATACATACACATATACACGAGGTATATGCATATATACACTTGAAGTATACAAAAGGGCCCATTTCATAAAAACATAAATCTGGACCGAGTCCAGCCCAACCAGGCTGTGACCTGGCCAGACGTTTAAACGTCCAAACTAAATGACCCCCTACCTCTTTTCTTTTAATTTCTCTAACCCCACCCCCGCTCCTCTCTCTCTCTCTCTCCCTCTCGCCATTTTAGGAAAAACCCTAGCCGCCACCCTTAATTTCTTGCATCTCTCATGCCAGAAATGGCGCGTGAATCAGTCTGGGCTGACATGCACAGGGTATGTATGCCTATAATGGTGAAAGATCGACGTTCACACGGTTTTTTGTGCATTTGTTTTACATTAAAATGTTAAAATCCTCCCTTTATCATTATAGTTTCAATTTTTTGTTGAAATCATTTTTATTTGCTGTTTTTACAATTTGTTTTGATAGTATTTTATGATTGGTCCGTGTTCATTTGGCCAGATCGGCCCAAAAGGGCCAGATCTAGCTCTATATTCGTTGATTATCGATATGAACCATTGGTTTGTTCTTTTAACTTCGTCCCACATCGATGTTTGTTGTTTGTGGTCTAAATTTTGGGGTTCTATAAATAAGAACCCCAGTCTTTGCACATAGAGGATTCGGGGTTTTGAAAGAAAAGGTAAAAAACTGGAAAATAGTGAGGAGAAAGGTTTAAGAATAGAGTTTCAGAAAAAGGAAAGTGAAAAACTTGGAATTTTCTTTCAAGAAACTTTCCAGTAAAAAAATTTTGAAGCCTAAACGAAAGGGGTTAGGCATTATTTAAAAGTTTGGTTCTCATTTGCTTTATTTTCTTTGTGTGTGTGGCTGAGTCTGTTGGTTTAGAAGCACAAGAGGCTATCAAATCCAGTCTTCCCTTGGCTGCGCATATAAAAGGTAAACCTCAATTTAGTTAATTTAATTTTTTAGTTTTAGCATTTAGATTCTGCTTATGTTGTTGGGTTTGAATGTGTTTTTATAGATTAGATGGGATTATTTGCCTCTGTCTTGTTGGGAATGTGTTTAATGCATGATTTTTCCTAGATAAATTGAGAAAAGATAAATAGAAATGCTATGATTAGAGTTCTTGAAAAGAGAAGAATGGATTTTGAACTGCTTTTGACCTTATTTCTATTTATAAGATCTTGAGATTTTTTGATGTTGTAAGTAAGATGCTAGGCAGGTCCCTTTCCCCCTTTCTTTGCCTTTCATTTGCATTATTATTAGTTTACTAATCATGATCTTGAATAGAACAGAGGTAATTAATCTAGATTTAGTTCTAAAAGAAAACATGGGAGGTGAGACAGCTTATTTACAGCATACTGTGACATTATTGAGATTGATAACAATGTGTGTGTGTGATTACCATCTAGCCTAGTTATTTTCTGTCCATCATGAAGCACTCTAATTGTGAAGTAAGTCGACTGGCTAAAAGACTTAGTTTGATTATTGAAATTTGACCTATGTTTCTGAACATTATCTGTGGTATTTTCCTTTTCCTTTTTGGGATTTAATGAATGAAGGAGGTTCAGCTAGAAGTATGCATTTGTGGTATTAAATTTTTAAATGTGAGGGTGAAGTGACTCATTGCCCCTTTCCTTTAAAACCAGTCCTACACTTAAAGCAAAATAAGAATAGACCAATCTATTTGTTGTTTGCTGCCTGATAACGGAATAAAGGGGAATTAGGATCATGCCCTCCCCCCTCCCCTTTAGGTTTGTGGTTTGCTTGTTTTGTCCATGACTATGACTGTATTAGTATTGTCACCCAGAGTAGTTTGTGTGTAATCAATTATGATATGTGAAATGCTGGGTGTCTATAATCCATGGCAGAAGTCCTAGAAGTGTTTAAGAACATGATACTTAAAATATCAAATCTTGTTTTTTTTCTTGGTCTGTTCAAAGTTATTTTTCCTTATGTGAACTTGTCTGGTTGTGCACATGGTACATAATACCTCAAATGCCAATCTTGTTTTCCTTGATTTGCTAAAAAATTGCTCTACCTTGTGTGAACTTATCTGCTCTACTCTGATACATTGCCCTACCTTGTGTGAACCTATCTGTTTGTGCACCTGGTATTCAACTTGACTCAATAGTCTATGTCATAGGCTCATGTAGAAATTGCTTACCTGCATAAGCATGTAGAACATAATAAGAAAATAAGAGTACCATAAGAAACAATAGAATCACAAGATCATGTCATTCTCTGGAACATAACTAAGATTGTTTAACTTGCTAAATGACTAATGAATTAACTGCCAACTTGACAACCCAATCATGCTAAAGCTAAGAAGAGTATAGAATGAAGAATGGAATGAGGATAATGTTAAAATAGGTCTGCTTCTCTTGTTTGTGACTCTTTGTTGACACTGCCTTGTTGATTGGTTCTACCTAAAGAATGAAATAATAGGGTAAGGAAAGTAAGGGGTTGACATCTTACTGTCAATCTGTGATTGTTTCTTCTATATGTGGGTCTGAATTTGGTAAGGTCATGAATGCCTGATTTTAGAGTATGAAATATTGAAAGAAGAAAGGGGAAAAAGAAGTAATATGATTCTTTTATTTTTTTCTCAAGTTCTAAACAATCTAGGCTAAAACTGTACTTTGATACATGACTACCCTCTTTGATCTTCTATGTGTGTAAGACAATTCATTTGTTGGTAACTGTCTATGCATAAAAGGTAGAAACAGATGGAAAGAAGTATCATGATAGCAATCCAAGTAAGAGGAGTGTAAAGAAATGAAATAAGGGTAAATGGTCTTTAAGAATGAAAAAGGGAAACAATTTGACTATTTGATTTGTGAACTGCCTAATGTTATCTAATCTATGATTGAAAAGGATGTAACAAAAGGACATGATTGCATAGTATAAGGTTGGAAGCTACTTAACTAGACAGGGAAGGTCTTTTAAAGACACCTTAGGAGAAATTTGGGAAAGGGTCAACCATTTGCTTGACCTGTAGTGCCTTTCCTCCCAATAAGAGGTTGTCATGGACTCCCTCTCAAGTTATGGGGTGTAGCCTCTTATCTTTTACACTTATATATCACTTGGCCACACTGTTGAAGCTGCTGAATCTAAAAACTGGCTTGCTTTACCTGTTGTGTCTCCCTCATCATGCCTTAAGAGGAGTATTTAGATTAGCTGGGGTTTGTAAGTAAAAAGGGAAAGAGTTTCTTTTATTCTGAATGTTTCCTATCTCGACAAATAAAAAGGGAAAAATCCTTCCCCCCTTGGTGCAACGGATCTGGTGACAATCAACAGCTTTACTAAACTAGTCTGGTAATTTGGATATTATGTGTATCTTGTGTGAATGTGCAATCATAACTTGTTGTTTTGAAAGTGATGTTTTTCTTGCCCTTTTACCTTGAGCCTCAATAAGTGATTCTTAAAGGGCAAGAAGGCCCATAGTACCATTACAATCATGGTAAAAGAATAGGTTAAGGGAGGGGTATATTTGGCCTTTGCCTTACGCATATGATTTCTCTGAATCCTAGTCCATGCCTTCCTGCTATCTTGTTTCTCTTTTCTGAATTAAGTTATATGAGTCTTCATGCAAAGAATCATATAATAGATGAAGTCAAGTTCGGCCTAGGCATGTTAAAATAAAATTGTTTTCCTCCTGTGCATGTGAAATTAGGAAACTATGAAATTTAATCAATTTTTGAAGAAAGGTAAAAAACTAAGAGTTTTGTCATAACCAGGTGCATCTCTTAAGCCAACTGAAACTTCTTGCCAATAAAGTAGTGTCAAAGGAAGTGCCAGAATAGTTCAAATAATGAAGAGCATAGACACTTTAAGACTGCCATGTGCCTGTTTATTTATGTCATTTAAAATAAATATAATTGATTAGACTTAGGATTCATATAGCTCATATAAAAACCTAATGGTTTTGAAGGAACCTGTGCAGTTGATTCTACAAATGATTTCAGTTTGGTCTTGAGTGTTATGTTTGACTTGCACTATGTCCTGTGAAGATGTGTGCTGATGAAAAGTCTTGTGCTTGTTTGGTTGTGGCTAAGATATAGTTGTTTGGGACTGTAATATGCACTTTCTTACTTATCTTGTCTTCCATGAGAGTGATCATTCAGAGTTTAGAACATGTAATTTTGAGGATAATCAAGTATTCATTTGCAGTATCCATGAACCAGTAGGAGCCATTTTGGATCTAGGTTTATACAAGTTGTAAACACACCTTATGAATGTTGAATCTACTATGATGACACTATGTTTAGTGGAGGATTCCCCTTTTGTTTTTTACATGCTGTGCCACATCTATTTGATCCCATGCTGCTGGGAGCTATATGTGATTATCTGGCGGAGATTTGTTTGGTTAAGTTGAGTTTGGACTGTGCTATGATCATAGAAATTACTTATGTCATATGTCTTAGTTATGCTTGCCCTCACTGATCTCAGTTATTCTCTTAAGACAATGCCTATTCATTACATATGTATGTTGGGTATATCTCCTTTTCCCTTAAGGCCATGTGATGATGCATGTGAGGTTGTGTTCTCTTGGATTGGTTTGAGATGTATGTTGGGTAAAGGGGGGTCTAGTTTGAACCCTTCTCGGATGACTAGCCATGCCGGAGGTTCATGAAACCTCTTTGAACTTGTGCGTTATTCGAATAATGGGGGGTGATGACGGGACTTCCCACCACCTAATTTAAGAGGCTTTGAGTTTGGAAGCATAGAACACATGTGTCTCACATATACATATATTATATGTTCACATATAGGATAAGAACAGTAGAACAGTAGCATGTTTTGCGTACATGTGTATCTATTATACATGTAATAAGGACGGAAAAATATAAACTAACCGAGGTCCTTCGTATTTTTTCCCCCCTCCACTGCATGGTCACTCGGGCCGAGGTCCAGCCACCTTACTAGGCTAAAAGCCCAATAAGGAATACGTCTTTCAAAAACATTCTTTGAGTCCAAGAAGAAGAAGGGAAGCTAATATATTGAAGGCCTGGTCATGGATAAAAATGATACGAAGGCCCAGCCATGGGTAAACATAGTTGGGGTTTGGTACACGCCATTTCTATCTATTTCTATAATATTGCTGTGTATATTCTTGTATTCTGATTGCTTGTAAACCCATAGAGTTATTGGAACCCTTTTATTACGAATTAGGCATCTTAGGAAAACGGTACATATGCCATTTAGTTTGACTTTAGCACCTGATTTTTAAACTTCTGGGGATGCGTACTGATTTTGAAAAAAATACTTCAAAAAATGGTAGATGGACGTTACAGTTTCGATTAAGTGATAAACTAAGAGGTTTTTCTTAAACACGTTGAAATGGCAAACAAATCTGTGAAGAATTATCGATAAAAAATAGATTCGGCAAAAAAGGGGCCTCCTCGAAGCATTCTTTGAATGGTTTGGGTAAAATGACTTTGTATTTTTAGGCTGCAGCCCATTTAACTTTTCCTCAAAAAAGAAATATATATTCATTGACTTATTTTTGGGTTGAAACATCTCTTCAAAAAACAAAGAATACCCGACTCTTTTTATAATTTTGTGGTCAAGATAATTTGGTCAAAATTAGCATATTAAAACAAGTTGGAAATAGGGATTGTTGGCTGAATAAACCCATATATTACGAAATTGTAGAAAGCCCAAAACTAAAGCCTTTTAGTTTAATGAAACGCTGGACCTATTTATTTCATTAAAACTAGTCAATATTTTGGGCGAAGGCCCACGATTTTTGAAAAGGGACCAATCATTTTGTTGTATAAAGAAATGAATTTTCGGTCTCTTAAATAAAAGTTAGGACATAATATGCAATCGAAGGCAAGTATTTTAAAAGGGATATATAAATAGGATGTATTAATCACAAACATAGTCCGCCTTTTTCCTAAACACAAATCACGCCAGGTATATAAACAATTTTAAGAGTCTAAACAATTAAGGTCACGTTTGATTCATACAGCTTTAGGTAAGGATATTCTGAAAAACGCATTAGACGGATTAACCTGGTTCATGTGTGAGTAAAGCATGGAAAAAATTGGAATACTCAAAGCCTAAATAAATAAACTCTCTACTCTTCCTTTACGATAAGTAAAACTATTATCCTTATATATAAAAGGAATTATTTATACTTAGATATCATAAATCCAAACTTAAATACCCTGTATATGAAGGGGGTATCTTCAACTCTTTTTTCAAAATGATATGCTATATGACAATTATTTTGCGGGAATAAAAACTAAATATACAGTTCATGCAAATACTCACACATTGGAACTCGAAGGTCAACCGTATAGTACGGATCCTCAACACTAAGGTGCCTAACACCTCCCTAGGGGATCACCAGAACCCTTACCTAGAACTTTGGATTAAGGAGGATTTTTTCACGGCGTATGAATAAACCCTTCAAAACTGATTTTCCTAATTTCTTAAAAATTAGGTGGTGATTCTTTTAAAATAAAGTCCGAAAGAGCACCAACGATTTCGAAGTAGCTTTTTTGAGCGCTAACCCCGCCCGCGAAAATGCGAACCGTTACAATAGGAATGGACTCAAGGGGTGGAGATGAAACTGTCGTATCACGAACATGAGCCAAATAGGCTAAACACCCCTTATTGACTAACTTCTTCGCCTGAAGGAAGGAAATGATCTTCTTCGAAGCGGGACCAAGAGTACCTCTCCACTCAAGCCTAGAAATGCCCGGCATGGCTAAGGTAACTGTCTTGGCGTGACAGTCCAAAATCGCGTGGTACGGAGAAAGCTAGGACATCCCCAGTATAATATCAAAGTCCGCCATATAGAGAATCATTAAATCTACCCAAGTGTCATACCCCATAAAAGTAACCAAACAAGACCGGTAAACTCGATCAACAACCACAAAATCTTCAACCGGAGTAGACATATGAATAGGTATATCTATGCTATCATAAGGCAAATCCCAACCAACGGCATGAAATGCAGATACATACGAATAGGTGGATCCAGGATCAAATAACACAGATGTTGCTCTATGACGGACATAAATGGTACCTGAAATCATAGCATCTGAGGCCTCTACCTCGGGCCTGCCGAAAAATGAGTAACAATTGGCTCCACCATGCCGAGCCTGAGATCCCCCTCTCGCACCCTTGGAACCACCTCTAGCTGACTGGGATCCACCTCTAGAACCATGAGAACCACCGCGGCCTGACTGAGCACCGCCCCTCTGTGAAGCACCACCTCGACCACCAGACGATATAGGAGTCCTCGGCGGCTGATAATCCCGCTTGGGTCGGGGACATATCCTAGAAACATGCCCAACTTCTCCACAAGAATAAAAGGTAAACAGAGACGAAGGCTGATACACAGAAGCTGAGGACCCGGATGAAGCAACCCTATCTATTGATCTGGAAAATGAACTCTCAAGAGCTCTCTGTCTGGGTGGCTCACTAGGGGAAGTCTGTAAAGCTGAATGCACAGGACGGCTGGAGTATAGCTGATGCAGCCTAGAAGACTGACCGGCGCCCCTCGAACTAGAACCCCCAAAACTACCGGTCTAATGCGGTCTCTTGTCACCACCACCAAATGCACGGGCCTTAGCGCCCTCAACCATAGAAGCATGCTCGATAATGGACTGGAAGGAAGCCCCCACAGACTCAATCTGAAGACAAGGAATCTATAGAGATCCCACTAGCCCCCCCAACAAAACGCCTGATCTTATCGGCCTCAGTAGGGATCAACATAGTGGAATAACAGGCCAGCTATAGAAAATGGGTGACATAGAACTCCAAAGACAAGCCCCCCTACTCAAGATGTAAAAACTCCTCCCTACGCGCCTCTCTCAAAGACTGGGGCACATACTTCTCAAGAAAGGCTCGGTAGAACTGAGTCCAAGTCAAGGGAGGGGAACCCTCAGGTCTGCACGCCATGAAATACCTCCACCACATCTTCACGTTGTCGTGAAACTGGTAGGACACATAATCAACCCCGTGGGTCTCCAAAATCCCCATATGGTGTAGCAGCTTGTGCATATCTAGAATAAACTCATAAGCATCCTCAAACGAAGTACCAGAGAACCTCGGCGGCTCTAACTTCTTGAATCTCCCAACAAAGTCCTTATTGGACACAGTCATAACAGCGCCCTCCATGGGCCTCAGATCATCACCAGGAGCGGGTATCGCATCAATGCGAGGAGCCATAGCTACAGCGGGATGTGCCACCCTAGTAGGTCCCTGCTCAGGGGTCTGTGCCCCAACCTTAGGCTGTGAACCCCCATCGAGAGTAGTAACACCAGTTGTCTCCTACTGGGCATCAAGATGAAGTAAGGCCCTGGCTATAGTATCCTACATGGCCTGACTAGAAGTAACCTCGGGCTGTGTCTGTGCTGGAGCCATATCCTCGGGCTCAGGAAACGGCGATCTCTCTTGGCGTTGTCTTACCGCAGGAGCCCTGCCCCTAGCTAGGGCAGCCCCACAACCTCTAGCTCTGTCGCGCCCTCTAGCTGTCGCTCGCCCTCAGGTGCCAGCCGCATCTGCGGGCTCTGGCACCTGACCTCGGGCCATAGTAGCTCGAGTCCTCACCATCTGTGAGAGAAGAGATAAGAGTCAGATACCAATTTGATCTTTCCAGATACCAATTAGAATAAAGTTAGCACGAAAGAATGAAAGAAAGTGAGATTTCCTAAATGTCCTACAGCCTCTCGCAGATAAGTACGGAGCTCATCGTACCGATCCACGAGACTCTACTAGACACGCTCTTGTATTATAGATCGGGTAACGTAGGGCTCTGATACTAACTTGTCATGACCCAATTTGACATAAGTCGTGCGGACACTTACCTTTCCCACCTCGATAAGTGAACCCTCAACCCAATGATAATAAGACATAATTAAATAATCTAGCAAGCGGAAAAGAAAAACAATACGTAAGTCTCACAATATTATATAATAGAGATAGTGCAGAATAATAATAATACCCCCAGGGTCTAGTCTGAGTAATACAAGAGCATCTAAAAGGAATAAATACATTTCTGGAATAATAATACATAAAGTTGTCTATATCCCTGAATAGGAATAAGCCATAAATGATAGAGAAGTCTTTAAGGCAGCGAACGGTCGTGCTCACCCTGGAAACTCGAAGATAATGCTGAAGCGACTATCAGTCACGTGAAACGGAAGAAAATACAACCTAATACTCTGCATTCATAAAGGAATGCAGCAAGTGCAGGTCAGTACAAAACAACAGTTTCAGTAGGTATCATCGGCCGACTAAGCACAGCTAACACAATCCAGATAATAAAGCCAGATATACAGATAAACCAACAAGTATAAATCAAACATAATCGAAGCCAAGTACGCGTCATCGCCTAAGTAGAGCATCTAATCCCCAATGTGCCAAGTCTCAATATATCAAGTTTGAATCCAACATCAAAAGTACACACAAAAACATCTCAATGTAAGCCACGAGGCAATGTAATGCAATAATTTATGGATGCAATGCAATGCCACGCAAATGTTGTGTAGACCTGTACTCCGGACGGAAATATCGACATCTCGGTAGCACAACCCAAGGTGACTCACGAAGTCTAAGTGCCACCCGTCCCATATCTTTGCCGAACAGACAAACGGGACCCCGGATCTTTGCCCACGGGGGGTTCTCACCAGCACCACCCTGAGGGACCCGCGGAGTCCATGCACTCATTCAATCCATGATTCTGAAACTAACATCGAATATCGGACTTCGCACGTCACTCTCATTTTAAAACCGAGCCAAGCTCATTACAGTGTTTCATAAAGTACCAACAATGTCTCAGCAATATATTATGAAGAATGAGAGTGCGTGCAATGCATGTATCAACATCAATAACCATGCTCAATATCACAAGTACCAATAAAGGGGTACGCCAACAATATATAAATATCACAAGTACCAACGGTGGGTACGCCAATAATATCATAATCAAGATGGAACAACTGATTCAAAAATCTACTAACAACATGTGGCATCAACTAACACAATAGGACAACCAAATCACAACATAGCGGGGTGGCTAGCCCAAATCACGCAGCAGGGCCCAACCTAAGATAATATCCTACCCAACTTTATACCCGAAGGATTACATTCTTTCTCCGATGATATAATCTAAATATATGCTTCGCTATACGAAGTCTCACCAAGGGTAAGCCATAACCTACGTGGATGGCCGAGCAGCAAACACCAACAAATCACTCTATAGCCTTGCCTTTTCGCTGAGCCTCAGAACCAAAGTAGTCTAGGAATATTCGAAATCTAAATTAGAAATCATGAAGAACGATACTAATATTGCTACCATTCAATTTAGGTCAAATTCAACCCTAGAATTTGGGGAAATGGGGCCCACAAGTTCAAAACGGGAAAATCGGAGGCAAAATATCAAATTAAGGACTAGGTAATCATAACCCAACCACTAATTGCTAATTTAACTAAAGGATTAACCTAATTTCGAAGTTGAAGCAAAAACCCCAAATTCAGGTATAATCCCTAACTCTCTGATTCCGAAATTCAACGCTAATAATGGAGAAGATATACGATTAATAACCTTAGATTTATCAAAATCTAGCATAAACCCCATCAATTTCATCATTAATAATCCTAGATAGAATATTTATCAAAACCCACTTTTAATCTTCCATAACTAAGGGATTGATAAGGGAAAGAGGAATCTATGATGATTAGAGTAATGAAATAGTAAAGGGATTAGCAAGATTTACCTCCAAGAGTTTTCTCCAATAATCTCTAAGAACAGATCCCAAGAGCTCTAATTTCAAAATGGGAATAAATGATAGAGTAAGAGCTCATTTAAAACACATTTAATGAAATAACAGGCTCGTTACCGTCACGGCGGCGCCGCTACAATGCACAGAAGACTGCCCCAGTGGTATGGGCCAAAACAGACTTGGCTGCCCCAGCGGTCAACCCACTAGTGGCGCCAATGCGGGCACCAGGTACCAGAATTCACCAGATATTTCAAAGTCTTAACTGAAATCCCGAACCACTCCCGAGGCCATCAACTCATACTTAGACCCATACAAAAATACACTACGAACGCACCCGTGGCCTCAAAATTTTCAACAGAGCTCTCGTTGACCGAGTCAACCCCCGATACCTCATTTCTAATTCCCAACCCAAATCCCAAAATGCATCCGAGTGCATTGGGAACCGAACCAGATATACACACAAGTTATAAACGATCATCCGGACCTCTCGAAATCGACAGATTTTCGAAAAAGGTCTGTTTACCCAAAAGCCAACTTTGGGTCAACTCTTTTACAATAAAAGCCTATATTTCACAAAAGTTGTCTGAATCCGATCTAGACACCTCGGGAAGCATGTCAACGGTTTACTCGGGTCACAAGTGAGTTAATCAATGCTCGGGAAAGGGCGAAAATGCCGAAAAGACTATAAGGACCAAATAGGTCGTTACAAATAATTATAAAATGCAAAACAGAAAAAAGTTGTTCCTCAACATGACTCAGGTTATCTAGAGGGTGCAAAATATTGATACAAATACTATGTAGACACTTAAACTCATTTACACACATCATATGCATGAATATACGTGGATTAGACACTGCTTGAACCAGACAAAGATGAGTATGCATAGACACTTAGCTATCCCAGTGAATTAGAGCCCATTAGTTCATTCAAAAGCACATCAACATTGCAAACATTTTATTCAGATCAGATTTTGAACCTATGAAACCATGCTAGGACAGCAAATGCACAGGTTTGGACCAGGTTGTCACATCCCAAACCATGGCTTGGGCGTAACACAACACTCGGTGCCGTACTGCATGTGACCGAACGAACCACATGGTTTGCTGAATCATCATGAGGCATACATGAGTGAAAATATAGCATGAATTCAAGATGAGCTTTTATAAAGCATAGTGAGTCACAATGTAATACATGGGAACACTTGTTTAAATTGTGCATGCAAATAATGTCATAAAAAAGCCAAACCGGCTAACCAAACTCTGGAAGTCTAATATGACACTTGTCTAGTCTATGAAACCTCTAACATGAGTCTGGACAAGAAAACATACTTGCTGGGACAAGGCCCCCAGCATACCTTTAGATGCAAACTAAACAGAGAAAGACAATGTCTAAACCCCGAATGAGATGGGGCTCACCAATTAAAGCGGGTACGAGCAGATCCTAATGAGCAGAGGCGTCGTCCTGTAAATCCGTACCTGCATCATGAAATGCAGGCCCCGAGTAATAAATGGGGACTCAGCACATTGAATGTACTGGTATGTAAAGCAATTGAAGAAATAACATGGGATAATATGATAAGAACTGAAACTGAAACCTAGACATGAACATGAGCATGGATACATATATATATATATATATATATATATATATATATATATATATAACATGAGTAAAACATGGTAAGTAAGGAGAGCATTTCATAAACCGACAACATGATATCACCATGTGGGTACGTGGAGTCTGGTACCTCGCCGGACCAGCAGAGCCCCCATACCTTTCCAGGGTATAAGGTGCAACGTCCCTGATGGATCCATTCAGCGTAAAATTAAGGAATCGTCCTAACTGGGAGGAGCGATCCTTTTCCCACAGTGGCTACTTAGTTTCAGGCTATCTGAGCCTTCTCGATAACTTGTACAACTCCCAAAAACATGAACATGATATAGTTGGCTAAGAAGCCCATGATTTTCATGAATTAACTTGTAATCATGATTTCACGAAAATAACTTGTAAACATGGTTTCATGAAATAACTTGTATTTAGCATCTATGTATCTTGAATCATAGCAGGAAGGTAATTATATAATACAACTGTATGAAAATTTGTAGACATGTAGGATATTCATGAAATAAGCATTTTATTTAAAAACATGCATGCAAGAACCCATGGAATACGAGATATGGGTGTTCATGGATTACGGACAGATTCTCAATAATCAAAATGAAATATCAAGAACACAACAACGAGATTATATCACAAAGCTTAATATAATATAGTACATGGACCTAGGGTTATCATAAACATGCATAAAACCCTAGTTTTTGGAGAACTTGTGTATAATCATGAAAGAAGGAGCGTGGGGAAGAACAATGATGTTTTCACACGCAGATAGCAACCTTACATACCTGGTAATGCTCCAAACTTGTGTTAAAAATCGGAACTTGGAAGAATAATTCCAAAGTCTAAGTCTTGAGTCTTTTAAATGGGTTTTCTTGAAAACCCTATGTGAAGAACAATGATTTCATTGTTAGATTATGAGAACATATGCTAGAATTCACTTGGAATTGTTGGAATAGACTTACCTTGGTGTTCTTGGTGATGGAGGAGAGGAACATGTCGCTCTAGGGTTTAGAGACATGTAAAAATAAGAACTACAACTGAAATCAGGTATTTATAGTTTCTGGCGCGACGGGTGAAATACGGACCAAAATACGGTCGGTATTATGATTTACGGTCCGTAAACCTGGACCGTAATTAAGCATATTCCAAAACAAAAACACTGTAGTACCTCCTACCTAAATACGATCACCATATACGGCCGTATTGCAAAATACGGTCCGTATTTAACAATATAATTTTCCAAGCCTCATTCCAGAATGCACAGTAAACTTGATGACAATTTACGTGCTGAGATACGGGCCGTATTTCAATATACAGTCCGTATTTAACCATAAAGGTTTCCTGAGCCAATTTCCAGAATGCTCAGTGGTTTTAGATTTGAAATTATGATTTCGAAGACGGGCCGTATACTGAAATACGGTCACTGTTCATGGGTGTAAACCCCCATCTTACAACTGAAGAGGAAATTCCAATTCTCACATTCCTTATCTGGTTTTCTAAGTCTAGAATCACGGTCAAAGCTTAGGTTAAAGGTACGGGGTGTTATAATATCTCCCCTTTTGGATCATTCGTCCTCGAATGATGGGTCATGGTTAAGAATATGGCTGGGCATGGCTTGAATACATGAATGTGAAGGAAACATGACATGGAACATGGGACATGAAATGATGTGATTACATGAAAACATGGATACTGAAGCATGAGACATGAAATATGAGCACTGAATACATGACATAAGTGTGAAACAAGAGACATGACATGACATGTACTATGGGAATTTACCTTGAGCATTCTCTGCTTGCTCTTCAAATAAAAATGGGTACTTGGATTTCATATGTTCCTCGGCTTCCCATGTAGCTTCCTCAACTTTCTGACTTCTCCATAACACTTTAACTGAGGCCACTTCCTTAGGTCTCAACTTGCGAACTTGACGATCAAGAATGGATACGGGGATCTCCTCATAAGTCAAACCATCCTTAACTTTTATCGTATTAGCAGGAACAACCAACGACGGGTCTCCTACACACTTCCTCAACATGGACACATGAAACACTGGATGTACAGTGGCCAACTCTTGGGGCAACTCAAGTTCATAAGCTACTAGACCGACCTTTCGTGAAATTCTGTAAGGTCCAATATATCTGGGACTAAGCTTCCCTTTCTTCCCAAATCTCATAACACCCTTAATGGGTGAGACTTTAAGGAACACCCATTCATTAACTTGAAATTCTAAGTCCCTTCGCCTCACATCAGTGTAAGACTTCTGGCGACTCTGAGCCGTTTTCAAATGCTCTTGAATCAACTTGACTTTATCCATCGTTTGATAAACCAAATTTGGCCCTAACAATTCTGCTTCACCAACTTCAAACCAACCAATCGGTGACCTACACCTTCGCCTATACAAAGCTTCAAAAGGAGCCATCCCAATGCTAGCATGATAACTGTTATTATAGAAAAACTCGAAGAAGGGTAAGTGATCATCCCAATTACCTTTGAAATCTAAGATGCATGCTCTCAACATGTCCTCCAGAGTCTGAATAGTACGCTTTGCCTGGCCATCTGTCTGCGGATGAAAAGCTGTGCTGAGGTTCACCTTAGTACCCAATCATTTCTAAAAGGATTTCCAGAACTTCGCTGTGAACTGAGCACCACTATCTGAAATAATAGACACTAGGGTCCCATGCAATCTGACGATTTCATTAACATATAACTTGGCGTAATCCTCTGCTGAATCTGTGGTCTTGACTGGCAAAAAGTGTGCCGACTTAGTAAGTCGGTCAACGATCACCCATATAGAGACATGTCTCCTAGCTGAACGACGTAGAGCTGATACAAAGTCCATATTGATCATTTCCCATTACCAGACAGGAATATCAATATTCTGAGCCAAGCCACCAGGCCTCTAGTGTTCGGCTTTCACTTGCTGACAATTCATACACTTAGCTACAAAATCTGCTACATTCTTTTTCATATCATTCCACCAATAAATCTCCTTAAGATCATGGTACATCTTAGTGGAACCTGGGTGAATGGAATACCTGGAGTAGTGAGCTTCTGACATGATTCGTTCTCTGAGCCCATCTACATCTGGAACACACAATCTCCCTCGGTACCTCAAAGTACCATCATCTCCCCCTTGTTCAAAAGCCGTCGTCTTATGCTTTTGAATCCCCTCTCTCAGTTGCAACAAGCAGGGATCACTAAACCGTTTCTCTTTGACTTCAACCACTAAGGTGGAAAGTGCTCTATTCTGAACAACCATGCCGCTATTCTCGGAGTCCAAAAGTTGAACTCCAAGACAAGCCAAACGGTAAACTTCCTCGGTCATAACTCTCTTATCTGCATCAACGTGGGCTGAAATCCCCATGGAACGCTGACTAAGAGCATCGGCTACAACATTCATTTTTTCCGGATGATAGAGAATATCAACATCATAATCCTTAAGCAATTCGAGCCATCTCCTTTGCCTAAGAGTCAGCTCCCTTTGCTTGAAGATATACTGCAGGCTTTTATGATCTGTGAAAATATCAACATGCACTCCATACAAATAATGACGCCATATCTTAAGAGCAAAAACTACAGCTGCCAACTCTAGGTCATAAGTCGGATAATTCTTTTCGTGAACCTTGAGCTGACGAGATGTATAAACTAAAACCTTACCATGCTGCATTAAGACACATCCGAGACCCACTCCCGAAGCATCACCAGAAGTTAATCTCTTCTTCAACTCTTTAAAGCTTCGCTCACAATCTTCTAACCATTGAAACTCAACCTTCTTCTAAGTCAACTTAGTTAACGGAGCAGAAATAAAGGAAAATCCTTCTACGAAACCTCTATAATAGCCTGCCAGACCCAAGAAACTTCTTATATCAGAAACTGAGGTGGGCCTGGGCCAACTCCTTACGGCATCAATTTTCTGAGAATCAACTTTAACACCTTCACCTGATATCACATGGCCTAAGAACGCCACTAACTTAAGCGAAAACTCACACTTTGAGAATTTTGCAAAAAGTTTGCGATCTTTAAGAGTCTGCAACACTATTCTGAGATGTTCTGCATGATCAACCTCATTATGGGAATACACCAAAATATCATCAATGAAGACAATAACGAATAAGTCGAGATAAGGCTTGCACACCCAGTTCATAAGATCCATGAAAGCAGCTGGAGCATTTGTCAACCCAAATGACATAACAAGAAATTCAAAATGGCCATAACGAGTTATGAAAGCGGTTTTTGGAATATCAACTTTCTTAACCTTTAACTGATGATAGCCTGATCTGAGGTCAATTTTGGAATAACATTGGGCGCCCTGAAGTTGGTCAAATAACTCATCTATTCTAGGAAGAGGGTTCTTAATGGTAACCTTGTTCAACTGACGGTAGTCTATACACATACGTAAGGAACCATCCTTCTTTCGGACAAATAAGACTGGCGCACCTTAAGGCGAAACACTGGGCCTAATAAACCCCTTGTCAAGAAGATCTTTCAATTGAGCTTTTAACTCTTTTAACTCTGTTGGAGCCATTCTGTATGGAGGAATAGATATCGGCTGAGTATCGGGAAGTAAATCAATTCCAAATTCAATCTCCCTGTCAGGAGGGACTCCTGAAAGATCTTCGAGAAAGACCTCTGGAAATTCATTTACAACTGGGACGGACTGGAGAGTTGGAGTCTGGGCATTTGAATCCCTAACTCGAACTAAGTGGTAGATACAACCTTTGGAAATCATTTTTCTGGCTTTAAGATAGGAGATAAATCTAGCCCTGGGTACTACTGAATTACCCTTCCACTCTATGACTGGCTCATTAGGAAACTCGAATCTTACAACTTTGGTTCTACAACACACTGTGGCATAACATGAAGCTAACCAGTCTATATCTATGAGCACATCAAAGTCTACCATTTCTAATTCCGCTAAATCAGTTATGGTCCTGCGGTGATAGACTAAAACTGGGCAACCCCTATAAATGCGTCTAGCTATAACTGACTCTCCCACTGGGGTGGACACCTCAACGGGTTCATGCAATTTTTATAGTTCAAAACCAAACTTCTTAGCAATAAAAGGGGTTACATAAGATAAAGTGGATCTTGGGTCAATAAAGGCATATGCGTCAAAAGTGAAAACCGTTAGTGTACCTGTGACAACATTGTCACGACCCGACTAGGGGTCATGACGGGTACTCCGGGCTAACCACCGAGCACCGCTCGTACCATTACCCATTGTACACATCAAGCGTTCATTCATTAATCTTATACTCAATTCATAGGAAAACCATTTTTCACTTGAAACATATTTACCTTATATACATAAGCCCTCCGACTATCAAAATAATACATGTACATACGAGGAGAAACCGTGAGACCATACTACCCACACATACGTATCTACAAGCCTCTACTCGAGTGCTAGACATAGGGATGAGACAGGACCCCGTCATGCCCAAAACATATATATACACAAAAGAATAAATCAATGGCACCTCCGGAACGATGGAGTGCTCTCAAGTCAGCTAATAGCTCCTACGATTCTGGATCACCTCCCTGTCTACCTGTGGGCATGAACATAGCGTCCAAAGAAAACGGACGTCAGTACGAACATTGTACTGAGTATGTAAAGCATCAACAATAATAGTACATCAATGAAATAAGGAAGCATCAAATGAGGAGCAACCTGTAACTGACTATCAATTTTAAAAGAAATAATGCATGCTAGCTTACTCCATAATCATTATCATATCATGTATGCATATATGTATAAACTGCCCGACCATATAGGTACGGTGTGGTAATCATTAGCCCGCGTCCGGGGTACCATCTCATGCCGCCCACTAGTGATGTCTGCCCATGCCATCTAGACATAGTGTATACGCTGCCCGCCTTAGCGGTGTCTGCCCGGCCATATAGGCGCAGTTAGGGCTGGGCATAAATACCGAAACCCGAAAAACCGGACCGAACCGAATTAATTCAGTTTTTCGGTGTTTGGGTTTTCGGTTCGGTTTCGGTTTCAATTTTCAAAAATTTCAGGATTCGGTTCGGTGTTCGGGTTTTCGGTTTAAACCGAACTATTATGTATTAGCCCAAAAATATTAAATAGTCCAAGCCCATGCCTAATAAATTTAAGCCCAAAAGAAAATAACCCAAGCCCACTTTCATTCTTTTGTATCAATCATCACATCTAACCGAACGTATCCCTAATTTCACTTTTCAGTTCTCTCTCACTATCTGCACTTCACTGTTCACAGCTCAAAGTTGCACTTCACTGTTCATAGCAGCGGCGGCTTTCTGCTAATGCTGGTTTTCTGATTTTAGATATGGATCGATCTACTTCGAGATATGGTCCTGAAGCTTCCAACGGTGGAAGACTTCAAATCATTTGCAGTTCTTTACAGCGACGATCCAGAGCAGGACTTTTTCAACAATATTGTGCATTTGCAAGTAAGTTATTCCCATATTGCCAAAGAATCTTTGGTATATATCTTCTCTGCAAGTTACTCCTTAAGTTGGCGTAAACTTACTGCTCCATTTTATTTATGCATCTCCATTAGTAGTATTAGTTTATGCTTTAACGGGAAGATTCTTAAGTCCCTTGGACCTTCTCATGATGCTCTATTTATTCTCTTTATTGAAAAAATAAATGGTCCAAAAAGTAGTTTGTATCCTTGATTTCTGACCTTATGCCATTACATTTGTTTATTCATGGACACAGGAGAGCAAGGGCTTTGTTTCGCTTTAAGAATGCCATCAGTTCTGGAAATTTGTCTAAGGTGGATACTTGCTTTTTTCTTTTAAGCACCACAATTTGTGCTCTCTGTTGCTATGCGGTACTAATAGTTGGGAATAATTCTGCTTGAATCTGTGACACAAAAAGGATGACTAGCTTTTAATATCAGGTATTTTCATTTAAGTTGTCTGTTTTAACAGTAGACGTTTTTGGTATTTCAGAATCTGAAACTGTGTTGCTGAAACTTCAAAGCCTGAATTGAAAACACCGAATTGAAAAAACCCAAACCGAATCGAACCAAACTTCAAAAAACCGAAACCGAAAGAACCGAACCGAACTAGTTTGGTTCGGTGTTTGGTGTCCACGTTCAAAACACCGAAACCAAAATAGTCGAACCAATGTATGAGAAAACCGAACAGAAGAACCGAACGCCCACCCCTAGGCACGGTGTAATATCATCATCGTGTACTCGTCATAATGCATGCATAGAACTCAAAGACAACTATACTTTATTGGGGTGACCTAAGGTCGTGAACCCCCGATTCCATTATGGAGCATTCATAAGCATTCCGCCTCACCTTGAAGGAATTAGCATATAAGGTGAGTGTATACCATAAACAACATCAATGGATCGTAGTTAACATCATTAGCTTTGTAGAAACATCATATCGTGAACTCTAGAATCTTTGGACTTAAGCTCATCATCATCATGTTCATAATATCTCTTATTTTTAACTCATATGGCTATTCATGAACATAGACTCTTAGTTTTCCGGAATATAGGAAATTCGTGGAGAAGGAGGGAAGATCATGTCATAGGATTCATGCCTTAGAAAGAAGGGACTAGCCTTACATACCTTTTCCTTTAGCTATTCTACCGCTTGATCGTTCTCCTTCAATGCTCACGTCTTTACCTTCAAGGGAGTTCGTATTAACATTAGCTAATCGATTACAAGAACGAGCTTACTAAAGCTAGGGAAAATTGGGCAGCATTTCCTTTGTTTATACAACTTTCCTCATTTTACATATCAACTCCCAAACATCCATAACAACATTCACAATATTATAAACAACAATCATCATTCATCTACATTATCCACATTTCACAATTTCACTTCAATTCCTCCATAATCATGGCCATAGTTCACTATTGCGTTTTCTCACATATAATGCTTATCCTATGTTCTAAATGCCATTCATAACATACTTATAATCAAAACATATCAATATTCATGACTTATTCCAAACTACTACTCAAAATGTCATTATTCTTACATCCATGACCCATTTTCTATACCCTTCTACAATCCAAGTGTTTCAACTTCTCAATACCTTGAACAATATGGAAATACCATAAAACTTACCTTAGATGGTGTAGGAATAAGCCTTGAGTGGAAATACTTCTCTTGCACCAAAACCCTAGTTCACTTCCCTTGGAATTCCTTGGCTTGGATGAACTTTAATGTGTTTCATACACTTGATTTTGTTGGTTTGATGAAGTTGATCACCAATCTCTCTTGGGTTCTTGTGGATGAAAAGTGGAGAGTTCTCTAGAGTGTTCTTGAAGGGTGGAGTGAAAAATGAAATGAATTAAATGAGAGTGGGTCCTTATATCAACTTAAAAAAAAAATGACCCGACTCGGACATACGGACCAACATACGGTCCGTATCTTTTATACTGGCCGTATGTTTGGTCCAGTGGAGGTCCCATTCTGGGCAGAACATACGGCCAGTATATTTTATACGGCCAGTATGTTGGACCGTATGTTGTCCAACCTTCCGGAATTCATTTTCGTCGTCTCATTTGATCTCCAATTATTATGGAACCTTCTTAACACTTGTTTAACCCCTCATTACCAATCCAAGGGACGTTATAACTCTTCTCCAAAACATCCTTAAGACATCATTAACTCATTACTCATAAATCGTCTTCCGATACATAGCATATAACTTGCCTTTCTTGGCAACTTGCGTCTCCTACATCGAATGTCTTTGAAACCTCATTTAAAGTCATCAAATGTTATTTCTTACTTATCAAAACATCGAATACGTCGTGCCCTTCGTTAGTCTATTCACTGTTCGTTAACAGAAAATTTCTACAGTGTAACATTCTTCCCCCCTTTTGGAACATTCATCCTCGAATGTTAAGCACTCGGGAATTCTACGAAAATTTCGCCAGATTTTCCGCTGTAATATGGCACTACCATCCTGTCACAATAGTTCCACAATAACATTGCCTCACAGGGCTACTACACAATAGTAATATAAGTTGGCCACACACGACCCATATACATAAAAAGAAAACATACGTACCTCATAATCCCGATGTTTCATGGTGGATCTCTTCTGGGGGCTGAAATAGGTGCGGGTATTTGGATTTCATACTCTCTTCTGCTTCCCAAGTCATTTCTTCTCGGTTGTTATTTCTCCATAAGACTTTAACTGAAGCTACTTCCTTATTTCGAAGTTTCCGTACTTGCCTGTCTAATATGGCAATGGGCACTTCTTCATAGACTAGCTTTTCTGTCACTTGAACATCATCTACTGGAACAATCCTCGTAGGATCTCCAATACACTTGCGAAGCATTGAGACATGGAAGACTGGATGGACTAATTCAAGTTCTGGAGGCAAGTCCAATTTATAAGCTACTTGATCTATCTTGCGGATAATCTTATAGGGTCCAATGTATCGAGGGCTTAACTTTCCTTTCTTACCAAATCTCATCATTCCTTTCATTGGTGACACCTTTAAGATCATCAGCTTGAAATTCTAAGTCTCACCGGCGGTTGTCCGCATAAGATTTTTGGCGACTTTGGGCTGTCCATAATCGATCTCGGATCACCTTGACTTTTTCTACTGCTTGTTGAATCAACTCAGGTCCTATTAGCTGTACTTGTCCTATTTCAAACCATCCAATTGGGGATCTACACTTCCTTCCATATAAAGCTTCATACGGAGCCATTTGGATACTGGAATGGTAGCTATTGTTGTATGCAAACTCAATCAGGGGTAAGTGGTCATCCCAACTACCACCAAAATCTAGAACACATGCCCTTAGCATATCCTCCAAGGTCTGAATGGTACGTTCGGCTTGCCCATCAGTTTGCGGATGGAATGCCGTGCTAAGCTTTACTTGAGTACCCAAACCTTCTTGGAAGGATTTCCAGAACTTAGCTGTAAATTGTGCTCCTTTATCTGTGATAATAGACATCGGAATACCATGGAGTCACACAATCTCCTTGAGATACAACCTTGCATAATCTTCTGCTGAGTATGTGGTTCTGGCTGGAAGAAAATGAGCTGATTTCGTCAATCTATCCACAATCACCCATATAGAATCATACTTGCTTCGGGAACGAGGTAATCCCACAATAATATCTATATTGATCACTTCCCATTTCCAAGTAGGGATTTCCATTGCTTGCAATAATCCTCCTGACTTTTGATGTTCGATTTTCACTTGCTGGCAATTTGGACATTGAGCTACAAATTCTGCTATTTCTTTCTTCATTCCATCCCACCAATAAATTAACTTGAGATCATGATACATCTTTGTCGTTCCTGGATGAATAGAATACCGAGAATAATGAGCTTCTTCTAGAATTCGGCGACGTAATTCTGCAACTTTTGGAACACATAGCCTGCCTCGGTATCTAAGAATTCCATCTATAGATGTTTCAAATGGAGACTTCTCTTTTTCATGAAATGTGTCTCTATAATGGCTCAACTGAGGATCTTCATATTGACGCTCTTTCACTTCCATATTCAAGGATGAAACTGTGGGATTATTAATACCAATTCCTACACTAACTGAATCAACTAGACGTACTCCAAGATTAGCTAGTTGGTGGAGCTCATGAATTAATTCTTTCTTCTCCGACGGAACTTCACATAGGCTGTCCATTGATCGGCGGCTAAGCGCATCAGCTACTACATTTGCCTTTCCGGGGTGGTATAAAATACTAACATCATAATCTTTCAATAATTCTAACCATCGCCTCTGCCGGAAATTCAACTCCTTATGTTTGAAAATATATTGAAGACTCTTGTGGTCTGTATAGATATCAACATGCACACCATACAAGTAATGTATCCACATCTTTAATGTATGAATAACTGCAGCCAATTCGAGATCATGAGTTGGGTAGTTCTTTTCATGCTTCCGCAGCTGTCTCGAAGCATAAGTAATGACTTTACCGTGCTGCATTAATACACATCCTAGCTCAACACCGGAAGCATCACAATATACAACATAACCATCTGGTCCTTCTGGGAGTGTTAAGACCGGAGTTGATGTTAACCTATCCTTCAATTCCTGAAAGCTACGCTCACAAGCATCATTCCACTGAAATTTAGCTGATTTCTGGGTTAGCTTCGTCAATGGGGCTGAAATAGAGGAAAATCCTTCTACGAACCTTCTATAGTAACTTGCCAATCCCAGAAAACTACGGACTTCTGTAGGCGTCGTAGGCCTTCGCCAAGTCTTCACAGCTTCAATTTTCTGAGTATCAAGTCGAATGCCATCATCTGAAATAACATGACCCAAGAATGTCACAGAATTCAGCCAAAACTCACACTTCGAAAATTTTGCATACAATTCTTGGGTTCGAAGAATTCCAAGAACAATACGTAAATGATCTGCATGTTCTGATGCTGTGCGGGAGTATACCAGAGTATCATCAATGAATACTATTACGAATAAATCCAAGAGAGGCCTGAATATATTATTCATCAAATTCATGAACACTGCCAGAGCATTAGTTAACCCAAATGACATCACCCGAAAGCTGTTTTGGGAATATCTTCTTCTCTAACTCTCACTTGATGATAACTTGACCTCAAGTCTATTTTAGAAAACCACTTGGCACCCTGTAGTTGATCAAATAAATCATTAAATCTCGGAAGAGGATATTTGTTCTTTATCGTCACCTTATTCAACTGCCTATAATCGATGCACATTCATAGGGAGCCATCTTTCTTTCTTACAAATAGGACAGGTGCTCCCCACGGTGATGAACTGGTTCTAATAAACCCCTTCTCAAGCAAATCTTTCAGTTGTGCCTTTAGCTCTTTCAATTCTGCCGGAGCCATTCGGTAAGGAGGAATAGAGATAGGCTTGGTATCCGGCAACACATCAATAGCGAAATCAATCTCTCTTTCCGGAGGAAGGCCTGAAAGTTCATCTGGAAATACATCCGGAAATTCATTCACTACCGGAACGGATTGGAAAGTTGACGACATTGCTTCGGTGTCTTGAACTTGGACTAACTGATAAATATAGCCCTTAGCTATCATCTTTCTTGCTTTAAGGTAGGAAATAAACCTACCTCTTGGAGATGCTGTATTACCCTTCCATTCAAGCACGGGCTCTCCCGAAAATTGAAATCGAACTACTTTCATTCGGCAATCAACATTAGCATAACATGAGGCCAACCAATCCATACCCATAATCACAACGGAATCTAACATTTCCAGCTCAACTAAATCAGCTTTAGTCTGGCGGTCGCATATCACAATTACACAATTTTTATACACTTGTGTCGCTATCACGGGATCACCAACTGGAGGTGATACCTCAAAAGGTTTAATTGGTTCGGGTTTCACCCCAATACGACCAACAACATACAGAGTAATATAAGATAGGGTAGAACCCGCATCTATCAATGCATATACGTCATGGGAAAATACGGATAATATACCTGTAACCACATCCGGGGAGGACTCAAGATCCTGTCGTTCGGCTAAAGCATACATACGGGGCTAAGTGGCACCTGACGTAGATGCTCCCACTCTGTTTCTACCTCGACCTGCTGGGATTTGAGGAGTCTGCCCTACCGGGCGCACTGAAGAGGAACCAGTTGCTGATCCTGTGGGCTGAACCCCAACTCTACCACTCATCGACGGGCAATCTCGCATCATGTGCCCAACCTGGACGCAGGCATAGCAAGCATCTGAACCTTGGTGACACTGTCCGGAATGTAATCTACCGCACTGGCTGCATCGCGGTACTGGGGGTCTCCTCTGGCTATAATTTCCCCCAAACTGAGAACCTGAAGCTCTCGAACTCTGACCCTGTCCTGAAGGAAAGGTGCGATCAAATCTCCTACCTGCAAATCGTGGAGGCGCACTAGTTGCCGACTGGCCTGAGTGTCTAGAATATGCCTGCCTTGATCCCCCTCTATAATCACTACCTGCCCCCATAGATCTGGCCCTCTTGCCTTGCCCTCTATCAATATCACGATCACCCCTCTGCGGATGTTGTTGTCCTTCTAAATTCTGGGCATGGGCCTGAATGCGGGAAATATCCATCCCATCTTGTAACGAAGCCGTCAAGCAGTCCTTGAACAAATGTGGCCCTAATCCACTCACGAATCTGTGCACTCTATCCCCCATGTCGGCCACCATAGTTGGGGCATATCTAGCCAATGAATTAAACCAAAGGCTATATTCCCGGGCACTCATATTTCCTTGTTTTAGGTTTATGAACCTATCCGCTCTAGTTCGGCAGACCTCGGGTGGCAAATAGTGGCGGATGAAGGCATCTACAAATTCTTGCCAAACGGGAGGAGGCGCGTTTTCTTTTCTTGATGATATCCAATTATTGTACCATAATACCGCCACATCTCGAAGTCTATAAGATGCCAACTCCACAGATTCAGTTTCAGAGGCATGAATAATCTTCAATGTCCTCAACATTTCATCAATAAAGCCTTGCGGATCTTCATCCGGCTTTGACCCAAAAAACTCTGGAGGATTCAAACTCATGAAATCACGGGCTCTGGTACTAGCTACCCGATCACTTGGACCCGCATTCTGCCGCTGTGCCTGGGCGGAAACTAACTGCATCAATAGATGAATAGCCTTGGTCACTTGTTGACCCGAAGTAGCCGGTGGAGGAACTGGAGGCATAGGAGCTAGAGCTGAAGCTCCCTCTTGTTCTTCTATAATAGGCGGAGTAGGAGAAGTATTAGATGGGGCCTCATTATGTGATTCGCCCTCTTCTACATTCATTGGTGGCTCTCTTTCTACCCGCCTTTTCATCATAATCTTGCCTTTTTGGGCGGCTGTAGCTTTTTCCTTTGGCGGCATTTCTGAAATCATAGCACAATATTAGGGAGGAGAAAATCTTATACACGGCTCTATCGCACGATCTCTTAAGATGAAAGATGGTCATTTTTCCTAAATGCCCTGTAGCCTCCTGTTTATTAGTGTGGCGCGCAACACACCATAAACAAGACTCTACTAGACACGGCTCGTAGATACTTCCTAGGACTGAACTGCTCTGATACCACTTTTGTCACGACCCGACTAGGGGTCATGACAGGTACCCGGGGCTAACCATCGAGCACCGCTCGTACCATTACCCATTGTACATTTCAAGCGTTCATTCATTAATCTTATACTTAATTCATAGGAAAACCGTTTTTCACTTGAAACATATTTACCTTATATACGTAAGCCCTCTGGCTATAAAAATAATACATGTACATATGAGGAGAAATCGTGAGACCATACTACCCACACATACGTATCTACGAGCCTCTACTAGAGTGCTAGACATAAGGACGGGACAGGACCCCTTCATGCCCAAAACATATATATACACAAAAGAATAAATCAATGGAACCTCCAGAACGATGGAGTGCTCTCAAGTCAGCTAATAGCTTCTACGAGTCTAGATCACCTCCATGTCTACCTGTGGGAATGAACACAGCGTCCAAAGAAAACGGACGTTAGTACGAACATTGTACTGAGTATGTAAGGCATCAACAATAATAGTACATCAATGAAATAAGGAAGCATCAAATGGAGCAACCTGTAACTGACTATCAATTTTAAAAGAAATAATGCATGCTGGCTTACTCCATAATCATCATCATATCATGTATGCATATATGTATAAACTGCCCGACCATATAGGTACGGTGTGGTAATCATTAGCCCGCGTCCGGGGTACCATCTCATGCCGCCCACTAGTGATGTCTGCCCATGCCATCTAGACATGGTGTATACGCTGCCCGCCTTAGCGGTGTCTGCCCGGCCATATAGGCGCGGTGTAATATCATCATCGTGTACTCGTCATAATGCATGCATAGAATTCAAAGACAGCTATACTTTATTGGGGTGACATAAGGTCGTGAACCCTCGATTCCATTAGGGAGCATTCATAAGCATTCCGCCTCACCTTGAAGGAATTAGCATATAAGGTGAGTGTATACCATAAACAACATCAATGGATCATAGTTAACATCATTAGCTTTGTAGAAACATCATATCGTGAACTCTAGAATCTTTGGACTTAAGCTCATCATCATCATGTTCATAATATCTCTTATTTTTAACTCATATGGCTATTCATGAACATAGACTCTTAGTTTTCCGGAATATAGGAAATTCATGGAGAAGGAGGGAAGATCATGTCATAAGATTCATGCCTTAGAAAGAAGGGACTAGCCTCACATACCTTTTCCTTTAGCTATTCTACCGCTTGATCGTTCTCCTTCAATGCTCACGTCTTTACCTTCAAGGGAGTTCGTATTAACATTAGCTAATCGATTATAAGAACGAGCTTACTAAAGCTAGGGAAAATTGGGCAGCATTTCCTTTGTTTATACAACTTTCCTCATTTTACATATCAACTCCCAAACATCCATAACATCATTCACAATATTATAAACAACAATCATCATTCATCTACATTATCCACATTTCACAATTTCACTTCAATTCCTCCAAAATCATGGCCATAGTTCACTATTGCGTTTTCTCACATATAATGCTTATCCCATGTTCTAAATGCCATTCATAACATACTTATAATCAAAACATATCAATATTCATGACTTATTCCAAACTACTACTCAAAATGTCATTATTCTTACATCCATGACCCATTTTCTATACCCTTCTACAATCCAAGTGTTTCAACTTCTCAATACCTTGAACAACATGGAAATATCATAAAACTTACCTTAGATGGTGTAGGAATAAGCCTTGAGTGGAAATACTTCTCTTGCACAAAAACCCTAGTTCACTTCCCTTGAAATTCCTTGGCTTGGATGAACTTTAATGTGTTTCATACACTTGATTTTGTTGGTTTGATGAAGTTGATCACCAATCTCTCTTGGGTTCTTGTGGATGAAAAGTGGAGAGTTCTCTAGAGTGTTCTTGAAGGGTGGAGTGAAAAATGAAATGAATTAAATGAGAGAGGGTCCTTATATCAACTTAAAAAAAAATTGACCCGACTCGGGAATACGGACCAACATACGGTCCGTATCTTTTATACTGGCCGTATGTTTGGTCCAGTGGAGGTCCCATTCTGGGTAGAACATACGGCCAGACATACGGCCAGTATATTTTATACGGCCAGTATGTTGGACCGTATGTTGCCCAACCTTCCGGAATTCATTCTCGTCGTCTCATTTGATCTCCAATTCTTATGGAACCTTCTTAACACTTATTTAACCTCTCATTACCAATCCAAGGGACGTTATAAATCCTCTCCAAAACATCCTTAATCCATCATTAACTCATTACTCATAAATCGTCTTCCGATACATAGCATATACCTTGCCTTTCTTGGCAACTTTTGTCTCCTACCTCGAATGTCTTTGAAACCTAATTTAAAGTCATAAAATGTTATTTCTTACTTATCAAAACATCGTATATGTCGTGCCCTTCGTTAGTCTATTCAATGTATGTTAATGGGAAATTTCTGAAGTGTAATAAACATCTGCTCTAGCCTCTATATCCTGACGACCTGTCAATGCATACAAATGGTTCGGACCACCGCCTGTGTTTCTCGACTTAGCTGCGGTGTGCCCCTACTGGGCTTGATTATTACGAGGGATTGCTGAATTCGTGGACTGCGCCACATAACCTTTGGTACCCTACCTAGCCGATGGATAGTCCTTCTGAAAATGGCCCATATGACCACATCTACAACATGCATCAGTACCCACATGACACTCACCTGAGTGTCTCTTATTACACTTGTCGCATAACGGATAGGTATAAGTCGACTGACCCACGCTAGCTTGAGAGTAAGAACTTGATGGCCTGAAATTCTGCTTCTTATCATTACGGAACTTGGGGACTGGGCACTTGTTGTGGACGGAGCAGGTCCTGCTGACCTGTTCTTAAAGAACTTTATGTTTCCATTATCGCTGAATTGTCTGGCAGAATTGACCCTCTTGTTGAACTCCTTGTCTTTCTCTTTCTGCAAGGCTTCCTTCTCCTTCAGCCTTGTCACGTTCCCTTGTACGAAAGCAACCATCTTGGAGATAGTCATCCCCCCATTCTGTGCAGCAATATTGGCCCCATCAAATGGGAATCAAGACCCCTAATAAATCTCCTCACTCTTGTCCTCATGTCCGATACCATATTTGGAGCATGCTTAGCCAGATTGACAAACTCCAAATAGTAGTCCTGAACTGAGCTGCCATTCTGCTTAAGCTTCAGGAATTGCTCAGCCTTAGCTTCCCTGACCTCTACTGACATGAAGTGATCTAGGAATGCACTTGCAAACTCATCCCATGTAGCATCAGGTGCATCCTCACCTCGGGACAATTCCCAAGATTCATACCAAGTGTTAGCAATGCTCTGCAGCTGATGAGCTCCAAAAGTAGCTGCTTTAGTTTCTGTAACTGTCATAATCCTAAAAAATTTCTAAAGAGCATCAATGTAGTCATGAGGGTCTTCGTCTTTCTTTGTCCCTGTGAAGACCGAGGGATTCATTCTGAGGATATCCTTAGTCTTATAAGACTCTCCATTATTTCCTGAACTTGACCTAGATTCCTGACGTTGGGCCTGAGCTGCTACCAGTTGTGTGAGCATGCTGATAGCACTCCTAACATCCCCATCCGAATCACTAGGAGGTGTAACTGTAGGAGCAGTTGGGGTTGCTGTCTGAGTCAGAATGTCTTCTTCTTGGGCTGCCTCAGTAGTAGCCCTCTGGCTGTAGCTGTAGTCTTCCTGGTGTATTTCCTTTTTCCAGGAATTTTACTAAAATACGTAATTTGCACGAGTTAGAAGGATTCCTGACGTACTGCCCTAACTGCACGATCTAGAGTATGAAAGAAGTGAGACAATCCTGAATGTCTTGCTGGTCAACTGTTTAGATGTATGGGTCCCTCACACATATAAACGTGACCCCACTGGATACGGTTTCATAGACTCCCTAAGACACTTGAACCTAGGGCTTTAATACTAAGCTTTGTCACGCCCCGAACCATGGCCTGGGCGTAACACAACACTCAGTGCCATACTGTATGTGACCGAGCGAATCACATGGCTTGCTAAATTGACATGAGGCATACATGAGCGGAAATATAGCATGAATGCATGATGAGCTTTTGTAAAACATAGTGAGTCATAATATAATACATGGGAACACTTGTTTAAATCGTGCATGCAGATAATGTCATAAAAGAGCCAAACCGGCTAACCAAACTCTGGAAGTCTAACATGACACTTGTCTAGTCTATGAAACCTTTAACATGAGTCTGGACATGAAAGCATACTTGCTGGGACAAGGCACCCAGCATACCTTTAGATGCAAACTAAACAGAGAAAGACAATGTCTAAACCCCGAATGAGGTGGGGCTCACCAATTAAAGCTGGTACGAGCAGATCCTAATGAGCAGAGGCGTCGTCCTGTAAATATGTACTTGCATCGTGAAATGCAGGCCCCCGGGCAATAAAAGGGGACGTCAGCACATTGAATGTACTGGAATGTAAAGCAACTGAAGAAATAACATGACACTTGGGATAATATGATAAGAACTGAAACTGAAACCTGGACATGAACATGAACATGAGCATGGTAAAACATATACATATATATATATATATATATATGAGTAAAACATGGTAAGTAAGGAGAGCATTTTATAAACCGACAACATGATATCACCACGTGGGTACGTGGAGTCTGGTACCTCGCCGGACCAGCAGAGCCCCCATACCTTGCCAGGGTATAAGGTGTAACATGCCTGATGGATCCATTCAGTGTAAAATTAAGGAATCGTCCTAACTGGTCTGGTACCTCGCCGGACCAGCAGAGCCCCCATACCTTGCCAGGGTATAAGGTGAAACGTGCCTGATGGATCCATTGAGTGTAAAATTAAGGAATCATCCTAACTGGGAGGAGCGATCCTTGTCCTACGGTGGCTACGTAGTTTCAGGCTATTTGAGCTTTCTCGGTGACTTGTACAACTTCCAAAAACATGAACATGATATAGTTGGCTAAGAAGCCCATGATTTTTGTGAATTAACTTGTAAATGACTTGTAATCATGATTTCACAAAAATAACTTGTAAACGTGGTTTCATGAAATAACTTGTATTTAGCATCTATGTATCTTGAATTATGGCAGGAAGGTAATTATATAATACAACTGTATGAAAACTTGTAGACATGTAGGATATTCATGAAATAAGCATTTTTATTTAAAAACATGCATGCAAGAACCCATTGAATACGAGATATGGGTGTTCATGGATTACAGACAGATTCTCAATAATCAAAATGAAATATCAAGAACCCAACAACGAGATTATATCACAAAGCTTAATATAATATAGTACATGGACCTAGAGTTATCATGAACATGGCTAAAACCCTAGTTTTTGGAGAACTTGCGTATAATCATGGAAGAACGAGCGTGGGGAAGAACAATGATGTTTTCACATGCAGATAGCAACCCTACATACCTGGTAATGCTCCAAACTTGTGTTAAAAATCTGAACTTGGAAGAATAATTCCAAAGTCTAAGTCTTGACTCCTTTAAATGGGTTTTCTTGAAAACCCTATGTTAAGAACAATGATTTCATTGTTAGATTATGAGAACACATGCTAGAATTCACTTGGAATTGTTTGAATAGACTTACCTTGGTGTTCTTGGTGATGGAGGAGAGGAACAGGTCGTTCTAGAGTTTAGAGACTTGTAAAAATAAGAATTAGAACTGAAATAAGGTATTTATCGTTTCTGGTGCGACGGGTGAAATACGGACCAAAATACGGTTCGTATTATGATTTACGGTCCGTAAACTTGGACCGTATTTAAGCATATTCCAAAACAGAAACACTGTATTACCTCCTGCCCAAATACGATCACCATATACGGTATTTCAAAATACAGTCCATATTTAACAAAATAATTCTCCAAGCCTCATTCCAGAATGCACAGTGAACTTGATGACAATTTACGTGCTGAGATACAGGACGTATTTCAAAATACGGTCCGTATTTAACCATAAAGGTTTCCTGAATGCTCAGTGGTTTTAGATTTCAACTTACGATTTGGAAGACGGGCTGTTTACTGAAATACGGTCACTGTTCATGGGCGTAAACCCCCATCTTACAACTGAAGAGGAAATTCCAATTCCCACATTCTTTATCTGGTTTTCTAAGTCTAGAATCATGGTCAAAGCTTAGGTTAAAGGTACGGGGTGTTACACAGGTTGTCTACAGTTTCTTTAGGATAGACAAGACATGATTTTCCCCTAATTAAACCTTTTTCATATCAATTTTACATATGCTTGAAAACAGTTACCAAACTCAAATCTCTTACCCAAACACTCTAAACACATGATTTTCAACATACTAGCACATTTCATGAGCTATGGCTGACACAACATTCATGCATTATGGGTCAAGTTTGATTCTTAGGCTAAAGCTAAGTCAAATGAGTTCCATAAACCAATCATACATCAACTAAATTATACTAGATCAGACAACAAGCATTTATCTAAATCAGTGACCACTTATCCCTGCATACACAGAATTTAAGGAGTCATTGTTCTTGAACAAGCATCAGGGAATCATGTTAAACTCTAACAAGTAATAATTAAACTAAACAAATAGAAGAAGAAAAAAAACACTTAGAAGAAACATCTGAAACTACAAGTGGCTTGGAAATGTTATAATAGGCATGTATTGGATAGAATTTTTTACATAGATCAGTCAATTTGTAACTCATCAATAAATCATGGACTAAATCACATTAAAGTTGTACCATATGCTAATAACTAGACTAGATATAGATTGCAATAGTGATTTAGTTAGCTTTGCAAAAAGAAAACATGCTAATGCTTAACTCAATCTAACATGAACTTAGCCAAAATGGCAACTGCCTAAACCAAACTAAAATAGTTGAACCTATAAGTAACAAGTAATATTCAATCAAACACATACTTAAATCATCCATAAATTTTAACAAAGCATGAAGCCAAAATAAACTTAAAAAATTTACTAGGATTAAGCATGAATAGACTTAACTAACAGACATGCTAAAAGCAGAGGACAAACTAAACTTTAATTAGCAGCATTTAAACATAGCTTTAAACTAAGCTAAAGCATAATAAAGGCAAAAACTAAAAATAAAAAACTACACCAAACAAAAAACTAAAACATATAAGCATTTAAGCATACTCTAAAAAGAAACTAAACTAAACAACAAACTAAGCATATAAACACAGTACATACAAGAACTGAAAATAAAAGAAAGGAATGAAGTTTACTTTCTTATGTGTAGCCAATTGTCAAGAGTGGAATTAAAAGCACCTTGCTCCTCAAATACCCCAACTCAACCACAAAAACAAAATAAAATTTTAGACTCTTAACTCGAAAACAAAGATTTAGATTAAAGTGTCCAATTCTAGTCGGTCACTTTGCTTAAAACCCTAGTTTCGAGCTTTGTTGTGAATATGTGATATATTGGGTGTGTGTGTGTGTGCGTGCGTGCGTGCGTGTGTCTATGAATTGGGGTTTCTTTATATAGAACCCCAAATTGAAATGAAACCCTAACTTCACCGATGTGGGACTTTTACAAAATCTGGTAATTGTTCCCTCAATTCAACATTTAATGGCTAAGATTCAAGTAAACAAACAAATAAAGGGTCAGATTTAAACCTTCTTTGATTAATCCAGTGGGTTCTGGATGAACTAATGAGAATTCATGATTCAAAATAGGTAGAGACAAATCCCATTAATGGATTTGTACTCGTTCTTGACCACGAAATTAAAAAGCAAGAGAGAGAGATTTTGCCGTTTTCGTGGTGGTTCCACGGTGGAAAAGAGGAGAGAGGGTGAATGTTATATCCCGTATTTTCGCATAACGAGAAATCAAGAAATAAATAAGACTTGTGTGTGTTGAGGAGATATTTTGATTCAAGTTGCTATGCTCATGTTGATTATGAAATCATTGATGTCGAGACCTCGGGGAAGGCCGAGGGTAAATTTGGAATTTTGGAAATTAGTTCGGGAATTACAAAACGGGACTTTTAATGAATTGGGCCAAGATTGGACAACAAGAATTGAGGCCCAAGTCTTTGGGGGTGGCCGGCCTTTAGGGTGGCCCAAACCCATGTTTTAAATGTCATGTGCTATGCACATGACTCTCTTTAATGGATATATATCAAAGTAGCCTTTGAATTATCTAGAAAGCCAAAGCAAAACAAAAAAAAAAAAATATATATGAAGAACACTCCATAAGGAGCTCTCGGCCGAAGGGTATAGAGAGAAAGGAAAAAATTTTGCTAGCCTTTGTTTCAATCCAAAAATCTTGATTTTCGCATAGTTGTGAAGTACTCAAGACCCTCTTCAACGGGGTACAATTAGTTTGGCGTAAGGTGCGCGTTTGCGGCAAATCGGAATTTCAAGAAAGAGGTAAGAAATCTATGTTTTTATGTTATGAAATGGATATATATGTGTTAGTGATTGGATTAGTGTGAAGATTGTGGGATGAGGTTGTGTTTGTGCATGGTGTGTGTGTATATAAAAGGGTGTGTTTGGCCGTGAGTCCCATGTAGTGCAAGGCATAAGAATTTTATCTTGTTTAGTTTGAATAATGTGTTGTTGTGGTCATTATGTTGTAAAGGATTGATTAAGGAATTGAGTTGGTGTTAGAAAATAATTTCGGACGTTATCGGAAAGTGTATACCTTTGGTATATTTGTGTATATCATAGTATATATATGACACTAAAGACCTTAAATAAGATTTATGGTTGATGATAACGAATTTGGAATGAAACGGCGCAAGTTAGAACGTTCGTCGTAACTTTTGGTGTGTTGAATGAAAAATGGAAAGTAATGGATTTTGGGAAAACTTGGTAAATGGTTTGGAACTTGTTTGTTATGTAATGGAATAATCTTGAATGAATGAATACAATAATGTGGATATGAGTTGAAATTGTGAAGTTTGGAAATAGGATTACCAACTTATGAAATAAGGTGCAATTGTGAAGTCAATGTGTTTGATTGTGATTCGTATTGTGTAATGATGTTTGGGTTGTTGTTGTTGTTGTATTTTGAGCCGAGCCAAGTCTCGGGGATGTTAGGTTTATAGGGGAAATGCTGCCGAAATTTCGGTAGCCAAGTATAGCCCCAAAGATGAAAATGCTAACTCTCATGAATAGTAACTGGTAAAAGTGACCATTTGCAGTTTCTGGACGAAACGGGAATCGCGATTTGACGAGCGTAAGGCGCCAACCAGGTATGTAAAGCCTACCTCTCATTCTTTTGGCATGTCCTAGACCCACTAGGTAAATTTCGGAATCTCGGGAATAACCCTGCTCTTGGAAATCGAAGTTCAAGTTCGAGCACTATTCACTCAGCGCGATTGAACCCCTTTTTGTCACTTTTGGTTAAAAGAATGTTCGTACCTCCATAACTTGTGCTGTTGTGTCCGAAACCCTTCGAAACTTTCGTAGATGGCTCTATGGAGCCGAAAGTCTGTGATTTGTGTCCGCCGCCTCAATTTGACCCGAGGTGGGCCCGCGAGCCCCGAGGCTCCCCTTATTCGGTTTGTTTGATTCGCTTGTGTCTGTTATGATTCGCAATCTTCTGTTTATGACTCAAGGATGTGTTTGAAACTTCCTATGCCATTAATGCATGTTCTGTACTTTGGGATGATGTGAGAATTCCGGAAAAATGACTTATGAACAGTTTTCTTACGAATTTGACAGTTTGGAACTTCGTAACCTTTATATGCCTACTTTTATCAATTCGATTCCTACTCCGAGCCTTCTGGCGTCAGTATCTACCTATATGTAAACGATATGTTGAGTCCGACAAATTATTTTTAATATGCATATGGTTTCGGCACTACTCTGTTCGTGCTGTCTGCTATGACTTCGTTCGTCGGTACCCGGGCCGACTTTGTGATCGTGCGCGCTATAATATATTCGGGAGTTATGATGTGTTACGGTTTCCGAGGGCTCGCCATAGGGCCGGTTACCGTTTATGGAGTTATGATGTGATATGGCATTTGATATGTTCTGATGATATGATGTGTGTGTGATATGATGTGTCTGGAGACTGTACGGAGATTTGAAAACTTCTGGAGTTATGATGTGTTGTGGCACCAGCGTCGGGGGGTGACCACGTTCCTAAACCCTATACATGATTTGATTTGCATTTGTACGTTCGCCTCCCGCACAGGTTTGCTTTGTTTGCGATGTTGGTGTGTTTGTTCTTTCTGACTCCAGCTGTGTTTGTGATTTCTGTACCTTCTGCTTTACATACTCAGTACTTCTCCCGTACTGACCCCCGTTTCTTCGGGGGCTGTGTTTCATGCCCGCAGGTACAGAAGCTCGTTTGGGTGGTCCTCCAGTTTAGGCTACTCATTCTGCTGTGTTGGAAAGCTCCCCTTGATCCGGAGCCTACTTTTGGTACATATCTTTTGTTGTGTCTGTATTCTGTATATTTGGATGAGTGGGTACGGCGGGGCCCTGTCCCGTCCTATGTTCTTATGTTCTGTTTTGTCTAGAGGCCTGTAGTCAGATTTGTGGGTCGTGGGTCCGGTGTGTTTGCATGTGAGTCTGTTTTACGATCTTAAGTGGCCCGTACGCTACTATGGCCAAGTCGGCCTCTGAATTTGTATGTGTGTGTATGCCTTTGGGGGCGATGTGCATTCCGCCACCCTTCTGATGTGTGTGTGTGAAATTTGGCGATGTATATTCCGCCTCCTTCCTGATTTGTGATTTGTCTGATCTGTACGGGCGACTGCTTAGGATAAGTGTTCGGTAGATGTCTGATTACGATGATGAGTTCGAATATCGTACGTTGAGTTCGGACGAGTCTGATTACGATGGTCTGGGTGTGAGTTCGTTTGGGGTGTCCCAGAAGGACACCAGTCGCGGCCCACGGGGCTGGGTCGTGACAGTGAAGGCAATTAATGCCTTTTCCTCAACTGGTTGAACACAACATAGAAAAAATGGTAGTTGCCTGAAAGTTTGCCATTTTTGGCCATTGATGACCGAAGAGAGAGAGGCGGCGGTTTCTAGGGTTGTGACCCTTTGAAACCCTTTCAACCAAATGAAAGGTTAAAGGGTCGTTTGGTACACTTATAGGGGCGATGGGCCGAGTCGGTCCGTGATAGACTGGGCGTGGTCTGAGAGAAATAAGAGGTGGAGGGGAGGCCCACTCTAATAAACCTATATACATGTGTATATAGGGACATGCTATTTTCATTTATACACGCATATATACGCGATATACATGTATACACAGTTATATCTGTATAACATATGTATACATATAGAAAGGACTTAATTCTTGTTTAAACAAATGGCCACAATTTAGGAAAGCTAATTATAAACCCCTTTAATTATGACCAAACCTGATTAATTAACCAATTAGTCAAACTAATAGGCACGGTTAATTATCAATTTGCTGAAATGACCCTAATTGACTTAAACCATGAATTAGCTATTTCAATTAAGGCCAAAATTAGCCAACAATTGATTATTTCAATTGTGGCCCCAATTAAACATATAGTGAGCAATTTATGAAACTAACCACAATTAAACACTTGATTAATCATGATTAACTCTAAGAATTGTACGGATGCAAATTGGATATGCAAAACTAAGAACTGGGGGGTAAAATGATTAATTCATTTAATTAATCAAATTTCTTGAACTTAATGGAGTAAAATGCAGGCTAATTGATCTTTCAATAATTTCGGCAATTAATTAGATAATTGTTTTGAATTATCTTCTTGATTAAGTTTTGGCAAATGCTCCACATTAATCATAAAAATGTGTAAATTAATTTCTAAATGATTCATAATATTATTGAAGTTATTTTGCCTAATGAGAGAGCAAAATATTGTCGAAATAATTTTATAAAATCACTTTGACTTGTGAAAAATACACATTTCACTTTGTTTGCTATCCAAAGACTCTGGATAATTAAAATAAATTATGGGAGGTCAAAAATTAGGTGTCAACAATGAGCACAAGTGGTGGATGTGCTCGTTTGACAAAAAGTTTCTATGGATGATTGAATCCTGTGGGAATAGTCGGGTGTAGTCTTTTACTAAAGGTCGTGTTTGCAGGTTCGCTTGATATCTTGGGGGTATGGTGATAAGAAGGAGTCATTTTGAAGTATGAGCTTGTTGATTTCTGAGACTACTCTGTTTATGAAGTGAATGCTAAAGGAACATGAATTGATCGGTAAGTTAGACTACATCGTAAGCTTCTGTGGGACACAGTGATCGACTAATAGAAATGACTCTAGCGATGGACGAGTGGGATGATTTAATTACTTAAGGAGTTATTTATTGTTGCACCTAATTTGGAGAAGAAATATGGATACTGTATATGTGATGCGTTTTGCTTAGAGAAATGTTCAGTTTTAAGGTTCGATTGAGGCAAGGGAAACTTTCAGATGCCCATGATTGTGGTGTACTACTACCTCCATGATTGGCTTACCTATTTTAAAAGATGTATGATATTTCGATCCACCCATGAGTGGGTTTGAGTGATTTTCGTTGGACAATGATAAAAGTGAATTTTAATGGAATACAAAAACTAAACAATTAAGATAAAGGCACCTTACTATCGGTTTTTGAGGATTAAGGTTCGTAAGATTTGAATTTGAAGCAGCGTGACTACTTGAATCATGAACGGGTTATGGTGACATTATATTATATCTTTCAGATACGGTGTAAAAGTGATAAGTATGATTGAGGAACGAAGTCTATGGATAATTTGACTTAGTGTACGGGAAGTGCCAATGGGACTTTGCAATTGAAGATTGATGAGGAGGTAACTTGTGTAGTACAAAGAAGGGTAATTTCATGGAATCTTGAATAGACGAGTTAGAGTTGATTGATAAGAAGAAATCTCTACAATTGAAAGTTGAAGTCATAATTTTGAGGTAAGACTATGTCTGTGGTAGTAGATTGTGTCGAAGCGAATGACTTGAGAGTATTTGTGCGTGGTAAGGTACATGGATTGTAAGATGTAAAACTTTTGGATTTGTTGAAGGCGTAATAAGGTATTGCATTCAGAGTTTTTATGCTTGTGAATGGTGAAGTACGGGGCCATAGGCCTTACGTTGTAGTGTTCGAGGTGATGAACGAGTTTAGTGAAAGTACAAGGAGGAGAGTTCGATGTAATTAGATTCTATGAAGTTTATCATATTTGGGTGACTAGTGCGAGTTCACGAACATGAATATTTAAAGTCATAAGGTATAGTTCATCGGTACTCGGTGAACGACTTGACAAATTTTAGCTTTTGAGGTTGGGAACGACAACACGAGATTGAATATTTAGGAAAAACATATTAGAATGTTGGAAACCTCTCTTGGGCTTCTTCTTCACACAACAACAATGGAGATCTAATGGACACAAGTGAAGAAGGAAAGCTGAAAACAAGTGAAGAAGGAAAGTTGAAAAAGACACTGACATGATTTTAGGAGTTTTGATTTTGTCGGACAGAATATGCTTGGTACTTGAGTACTTAGTTGAGAATGAGTCAGCTGCAATGAAAGAGAATGATGGATATATTTAAATGGCCCAAACACAATGATGAAATAAAGCATCCTATGTAAATAAAATATAGAATGTACAAGTGTGATACCATGTGCAAAGTTAGCTGTAGTTAGTTAGGAATTTATTTTTCCCCCTAGAATACAATTGTATAAAGACATGTACAGAGTCTTCAATGAGAAGCAAGGAAAAATTCTCAAATCAGTGTTCAATTTCTTTCATGGTATCAGAGCGATAAGCTCGATCCAGAGTTTTCCTTCATCAACATCACTATTTCCTCCTTAATCCTTCAAAATGGCTAACCAAACAGATGCTATAGCAGCTGCTCAAACTGGAACAATGACACCAGTTAATCAAAGCAGCCCTTATCATCTTCATCCCTCTGATACACCAGGAATGAATCTGGTAGGTTCCATATTTGATGGAAGAGGTTTCCCAGCATGGAAGAGATCTATCCTAATATCACTTTCAGCAAAGAAGAAGCTAGGTTTTATCAATGGAACATGTAGGTCTCCGGATCCATCCTCCACTGAATATGAGCAATGGAGTTGTTGCAACGATATGGTCACAGCTTGGCTGCTCAACTCATTGTCTAAAGACATCAAGGATAGTGTGATTTTCTCAAAATCAGCTAAGGAACTCTGGGATAGTAGTCTTGAACGCAGGTTTGGAAAGTCAAATGGAGCAAAACTTTTCCACCTGCAAAAGGAGCTCAGTCTCTTAGTTCAAGGTTCTTCAGATGTTTCAACTTATTTTACAAAAATTAAGAGAATATGGGATGAATTGGACTCTTTAAATTCTGATATAGTATGCAACTGTGATTGTAGTTGTGATGGGAAGAAAAAGTTAGCAAAATCTTTTCAAGATCAAAGGTTGATTCAATTTTTAATGGGTTTAAATGATGCTTATGCTCAGGCAAGGGGAAACATTATAATGATGAATCCTTTGCCTGAGATGGATTATGCCTACTATCTACTTTTACAAGATGAAAGCCAGAGGGAAATTTATGCTAATGTCCAAATTCCCACTGACTCTGCTTCATTCATGGTTACAAACAGAGGGAAAAACATTCAGAGATTTTCAAATCCACACATTTCTAATCAGTACTCTCCAAATCATTATTCCTATAATCAGTATTCCAGGGGAGAAAATCAGAACCAAAGGTTTAATAATCTTCCTCAAAGGCAAGTAACTACATCAAAGAAGTTCAAAGGAAGGAAATCGAAGTATAACCCAAATGTAAGTTGCACCAATTGTCACAAGGTGGGGCATATTGAAAGAGATTGTTACAGGCTAATCGGATATCCTGAGGATTTTGAATTTACAAATCAAAGGGAACCTCAAGGACAGGTGAAAGCAAATGCAGTAGCAGGGGAAGAGAATGATCAAGCTGTTACTGAAGAAATCAATGATCTAGGCAATGGAAATACATATTTCAACAAGGAACAATGCACAGAAATTGCAAAGATTTTCAAACAGTTGCAGATGAGACAAACAGGACCTTCTAATTCAGAAATTAATGCAAATGCTATTGCAGGTACAGTATCTAAATACTCAGGAACTCGTTTCTCTATATATGGCACAAGAACCTGGATCATTGATTCAGGAGCTTCAGAACATATGTGTTTTGATTCAAATTCATTTTCCTCTTTAATTGCACTTCCTGTTCCTATTCACATAACCTTACCTAATTCTTTTAAATTGAGTGTCACACATACAGGAAGTGTACCTATTCAGCACAATCTTACTCTTAGGAATGTGCTTCATGTACCAAATTTTAAATATAACTTGCTATCGGTCAATAGGCTTTGTGTCCAGTTGCACTGTTACATATCTTTTACAGTTTCAAAGTGTCTATTGCAGGACCTTTCTTTGAAGAAGGTACAAGTTTTTGGTGAGGTCAAGGAAGGTCTTTACCTTATGCATCCTAAAGTTTCTAGTCCTAAACTTTTATCTAGTCAAGATGTCTTTTGTTTTCCAGAAGGAAATTATTCCAGTCAAGTAGACAGTCCTGTTTCTTTTCCTGTTTATGCCTCAGCTATGTCAGATGTAAAGATTTGGCATGTAAGGCTTGGGAATTTGCCATTTTCAGTAATGAAGAAATTCAGTTTTATTCATTTTCCTTCCAGTTTTGACTATGTGTGTGACATATGTCCTAAAGCTAGACAAACTAGGAACCCTTTCCTTATCAGTGAAATAAGAACTAAATCTTTGTTTGAACTCATACATATAGACATTTGGGGACCATATAAACATGCTACACATAATGGCTACAAGTATTTTCTTACTATAGTGGATGACTATAGCAGAGGAACATGGACTTTTCTACTGGCAACCAAGTGCAATGCCTTTGATGTTTTGAAACAATTCTTGGTTCTGGTAGAAAGGCAGTTTGAACTAAAGGTTAAATATATAATATCAGATAATGCTTTTGAGTTGGGTAGAGGATCACAAGAGGCAGCTTTCCTAGCTAGCCAAGGTATTCTCCATCAAAGAAGTTGCACTGCTACCCCACAACAGAATGGGGGTAGTGGAAAGAAAGCATAGACATCTTTTGGAACTAGCTAGAGGGTTGTTATTTCAATCAAGTGTTCCCATATGTTATTGGGGTGAGTGTATTTTGACAGCCACTCACTTAATCAACAGACTTCCTTCTAAAGTTCTTAAAGGAAAGAGTCCATCTCAAATTCTATTTAGGAGGAAACCGAACTACAATGTTTTGAAATCGTTTGGGTGTTTATGCTATGCTTCCACATTATCCCAAGGTAGGGGAAAGTTTGCATCTCGGGCTAATACTTGTATTTTCTTGGGATATCCACTAAGCCAAAAGGGATACAAGCTGTTGGACATTCAGTCTAGGAAAATCTTTGTTTCTAGAGATGTCCAATTTCATGAACATCATTTTCCTTTCTCTACTTTCACAGATATATCTCACCCTATGTTTCCTCCAGCTACATTTATACCAGAGATCACAGTTCCTGTGTTACCTAACCCTCAAGTTCCCAATTCTACTGATCCTCCTTCACCTGTTCACTCCCCTAATTCTCCTGATAATATTTCTGATCACAATAGTCACCCTGTTCTTTCACACCAACCTGTTTCACTTCAATCTCCACCACCTGTTAGACAGAGTTCTAGAGTTCATCACAGACCAACCTATTTGGATGATTATATATGCAATGCCATTTTCCTTACTGATCTAACTGACACTTGTCTATCTACACCCTTTAATCCAAATGTGTTTTCATTCAGTGCACTATCCACAAATAATCAACAAATCCTACAGTCTCTTTCTACCATATCTAAACCCAGCAGTTTCTCTCAGGCTTCCTCTCATCCAGGTTGGCAACAGGCTATGGATAATGAAATAGAAGCTTTGATTTTGAACCACACATGGGATGTGGTTGAATTGCCTAAAGGCAAGAAAGCTCTACCTTGCAAATGGGTCTACAAAATTAAACACAACTCAGATGGAGGCATAGAAAGGTTGAAAGCAAGGTTGGTGGTGAGGGGGGATATCTAAAGAGAAGGGATTGACTATACAGAAACATTTTCCCCTGTGGTGAAAATGACCACAGTGAGATGCTTACTAAGTGTGGCAATTAAAAAAGGATGGCAAGTTTCTCAATTAGATGTTAGTAATGCATTTTTACATGGGGATCTATAGGAAGAAGTTATTATGAAGTTTCCTGCAGGATTGTCTCCTCCTACACCAAATCATGTTTGTTTATTAAGGAAATCCCTATATGGTCTTAAACAAGCTTCAAGGCAATGGTATGCAAGGCTTGCAGGGGCACTCAATTTTAAGGGATATTCAGCCTCTTTGAATGATTATTCTTTATTTTTCAAAAAGACAGGTGACCTTATCTCTATCTTGGCAGTCTATGTGGATGACATTTTGATCACAGGCAATGATCCACAAGAAATTTCTCAATTAAAGGTATTTTTAAGTTCAGAATTCAGAGTCAAAGATTTGGGGGAAATTCATTACTTTCTAGTCATGGAAGTCCTAAGAGAACAACAAGGATACATCATTTGTCAAAGAAAGTTTACTTTGGACCTACTACATGAATTTGATTGTTCCTAGCTTGCAAAAGCATCATCTCCTCTTGATCCTGCACACAAGTTAACCGCATCAGATGTCGATCCATTACCAAACCCTACTATCTATCGACACTTAGTTGGAAAACTAAACTACCTCACACATACCAGGCCAGATCTTTCTTTTGCTGTTTTGAAGCTCAGTCAATTTATGCAAAATCCAACAAAATCCCATTTTTCAGCTACCCTTAGAGTTGTCAAATATCTTTCACTTGACCCGGGTCAAGGTATTTTCCTATCAGCTTCCCCATCATTTTCTCTAATTGCTTATTGCGATGCCGATTGGGCTTCTTGCCCAGACTCTCGCAAGTCAGTATCTGGGTTTTTCATCACTTTTGGCGAAGCTCCTATCTCATGGAAGTCGAAAAAACAAGCTTCCATCTCTTTTTCATCAGCCGAAGCCGAATATAGATCCATGAGGCGTGTTACCGCAGAACTCACTTGGCTGGTTCGACTTCTTCATGATCTCTCAGTTTCTTCACCACTACCTGTTCCTATTTATTCCGACAGCCAAGCAGCTATTCATATAGCTCGCAATCCCGTCTTTCATGAACGAACCAAGCATGTGGAGCTTGACTGTCACTTCGTTCGACAACAACTACAATCGGGTTTAATTTCTCTCTCTTATCTCCCATCTAAACTCCAGCTAGCGGATCTCTTCACAAAATCACTTTCTGGGGTACCTCATCGAAGTTTGATGGACAAATTGGGGCTTTCTTCATCACCCTCCAATTTGAGGGGGGATGTTGGAAACCTCTCTTGGGCTTCTTCTTCACACAACAACAATGGAGATCTAATGGACACAAGTGAAGAAGGAAAGCTGAAAACAAGTGAAGAAGGAAAGTTGAAAAAGACACTGACATGATTTTAGAAGTTTTGATTTTGTCGGACAGAATATGCTTGGTACTTGAGTACTTAGTCGAGAATGAGTCAGCTGCAATGAAAGAGAATGATGTATATATTTAAATGGCTCAAACACAATGATGAAATAAAGCATCCTATGTAAATAAAATAAAGAATGTACAAGTGTGATACCATGTGCAAAGTTAGCTGTAGTTAGTTAGGCATTTATTTTTTTCCCCTAGAATACAATTGTATAAAGACATGTACAAAGTCTTCAATGAGAAGCAAGGAAAAATTCTCAAATCAGTATTCAATTTCTTTCATAGAATGAGTCACCACAGACTTATGAAAGACTTACTGTTCATTTTATAAAAATTTGAAAACCGCTCAGGTAATCATTGGGGACATTCCAGGAATGGTGCATTTTAACCGAGTCAGTTCTGTTCATTTAACATCAAGTGAAATAGATATTACATAGAGTGAAAGATTTGTATTGGCAAGACCAAAATAGATATTGTATAATATAAAAGGGAAAATAATTATTGGGGTGACATTTTTACGAGGTGTGACCTTCGGAAGTGTGAATTACTAGAAGGGAAAAAGGAAAAAGAAAAAAGGAAAAAAAGAAAGAGGAAATAGCAAATGTGGCGAAGTGTGACATTTTCACCGGGAAAATAGGAAGGCATGAAGGAGATACAAGGCAACTAACTATTTGAAATTATCACGTTGATTGGAATCTATAATTAAAGATGGCGAAATCGAGTGCCGACGATGAGGAGCTACGAAGAGCATGCGAGGCAGCAATAGAAGGGACAAAACAGGGAGTTGTAATGTCCATCCGTGTTGCCAAAACCAGTGGCATCATTGGCATTTCCGGCAAATTGAGTCGTGGTGCCATGGCTAAACCCAGAGTTCTCGCTATCTCCAGTACATACCCAATTAATTTTTCTTTCATTTTATTTATATATCTTGCTCTCCACGTCCAACGATTTACATTATTCATATATCTCACCTCAACTAATTTGCATGCAGTTGATTGATCGTCTCTTTTATACTGCTGACACCAGTATAAAAGCATAATCTAATTCTAATGAATCTCTAAAGGATTTAGATTATTCATATATCTCACTACTGATAAAATTACTATTTTCTCACTGAAAAATGTTCAGTGGCTATTCCCACAGATATTTTGATTGAATCCATGAGAAAGAAAAAATAGTAGTGTTTTCACATTGAAAAATTAGGAAGTTTACCAGCGTTTCAATGGGAATGTGTTTCCCACCATGCGTTTTTTGACTGAGCTGGTTCGGTGGAATGAAGTGGGAAAATCATGTATATAACACAAATTTGTTCCACTGATTTGTGGTGGGAAAAGCCTCAGTTTCTAGTAGTGTCTGACCTCAACTAATTTGCAGTTGATTGGTTGTTTCTATTATACTGCTGATACCTGTATAAAATAATAATCTCTAAACGATATAGATTATCTATGTAATTGACTCAACTAATACCTATATAAAATAATAATCTCTAAACGATATAGATTATCTATGTAATTGACTCAACTAATTTTGGAAATACGACTTAGTATATTACTTGATTGTTCCTTTTTTAAATTGCTGACTTCAGTGTAAAATAGTATAATAATACTCCCTCCATCCTATTCTATAAGAACGTGTTATAATTTAGGTAATCAAATAGTTTTTCTTTGACAGCGATTTTCTCAAACTCTTTGAATATTTTGAATCATTAACTCTGTTAATTTAGAGTACTTCTCATGTAGTTTCCTAATATGTAAGTTTTATTCTTAAAAAGTTGGAGAATTATGTCCAAATTCACATCGAAAATTAGGTGCTTTTCCCGAATCTTTACACATAAATTGGGACAGAGGAAGTAGTGGAAGTAGTGAATATCTGAAAGATACATATTACTCCACATGTCCTTTTATGTGACACACTCTCCTTTGTAGTCTATCTAAAGACAATGGCATGTTTCTATATTTAGAAATAATTTATCTTTAAATTTCCTATTTTACTTTGAATGACATGACTTTATAGCAACATAAATGTCTATGTCATTTTTTAGACCACATGTTTCAAAAAAAAAATTCCTTTTTTCTTAAACTCCATGCCCTTTCAAACACCAATACATAAAATGGGATGGAGGGAGTATTAATATATAGTTGTCGTAAACTATTTTGGGATTGAGGCAAAGTTGATTGGTTGTTTTTCTTTTGGCACTGCTGACACCAGTGTGAAAATAGTCTAATTATAATGAATCTATGAAGGATATTATTATTTACACAAGAAAGAATGGAATTTGAAAAAAAACAACTAAGGCTGATTGTTTCCTTTTATACACTTGGCACCTGTGTAAAGATAGTCTAATTGGAATGGATCTCAGAATGATACAAATGAATCACCTAACTAACTTGGAAGTGGGGTCGAATTTATTGATTGATTGTTTCTCTTAAACGGAGTATGAAATTGTCTATTTATATGAGTCACTGAAGTTTTGAGCTGATGGCATTGCGTGAAGTTGATTGATTGATTGTTTCTATTGTATTGTTCCGTCCCTCTTTCCGCCATTTCTCCAATCTATTACTGTGGTCTGATCCAAATTCCAATTATGTTCATTGGAAAAAGAAGATATGTTATATCGGGGTTTTTATGTTTGTTCTAACTGTCCAGTCACGGCATAGAATTCAGCCTTGTGATTAAATGGAGGCTTTGCATAATTGTTATGCAATTGTTAGTAGTCATTTGGGAAATATTTTAATCGAAGTTGAAAAAAATAGTATTTCAAGTTGAAGTGGAAAAAAAAGTTTTTGGAAGTTATTGTGTTTCACATTGTCTGGTGATAGAACATAAGTAACAACGAATTTACTCATGTTGCACTTATATTGCTTAGTGAATTGTAGCTAGCTATGCTTAATATAGTCTTCCAATTGTCTCATATGATTAAAGAAACATTTTGTCTAGTAGTGGATCATATATTCTAGCTTAAGAATCAGATTTGACGTGAGGCTGTCTCTAACTCATTTCATTTGACCCACTCATTACATGGAGAGTCAGAATTCTTTTTGGAGCATGGTTTTTTAATAAAGTTGTTTGTTACTAAATGTTGATGTTCTGGTAAAGTTCCTTTACACTGAACAAAAGTGTCAACTACTTATTCAAAAAATGTTTCATAAATAAACTCGCCAGTCTACGGATTCAGGTGAACAAATCGATTTATTAATTAGATACCTAGTCTCATAACTTAAACCGTGCATCCTTTCTGGAATGAAGAGTAACATTTGAATATATAGATGTACCACTGTAATTTCAGACTTTTTTTCCTATGCATAGTTGTGTTGTCAACTAGAGTAGACCATTTCTATTTGTACAGACAGTCATAACATGTGGTTTGTGCAGCAAAAGCTAAAGGCCAACGCACTAAAGCTTTTCTTCGTGTCTTAAAATATTCTAATGGAGGAGTTCTTGAGGTAAATACTTCTAATTTATCTTTTTAATGCTAAAACTCTCTTCTTCTATTCACATACTTTTTCAGTACTCCAAATTATCTAGAGGATGAAGATAAAAAATTCATAAGTTAGTTTAGCTTGTCTACTAACATGATGCTGTGTCTTATTATGCCGTTGATAGTGCTCAAATGTTACATGGCATCTGCTTTACCAATTTTGGTTGTGTATAAGGAATTTGTAGTATCTCTAAACTCGCTGATAAAACTGTTCAGAAGGATTATTTTACTTACTGTCATAGATAGAGCCATGAAACCTAACAGCATCACCCAGAATCTTCATTTTGGGCCGGTACTTTCCTTTAGAGCAAGTTGTGCTAAGTCCCTCGTTAAAGCTGACAACAATGTTATGCTTGCACCTGTAGCCTGCAAAGCTGTACAAGCTTAAGCATCTTTCAAAGGTGGAGCTGGTAACTAATGATCCAAGTGGGTGTACATTCATGCTGGTAATACTCACATCAAAACTATTTTGCCATTCAGCCTGCAGATAATATTTGGAGCTTATTCTTGATGATATTGTTCATACAGGGTTTCGATAATCTCAGAAGTCAAAGTGTTACTCCACCTCAGTGGACAATGCGTAACGTTGACGATAGGTATTTGTTTAATATTGAGTGTGTAAATATGTGAGATATTTTTCTCACACAAGCATTTTTATCCATGACCTTTTCTTTTAATTATTGTAGGAACCGCCTTTTTCTTTGCATCCTAAACATCTGTAAGGATGTCCTGGGTCGTCTCCCCAAGGTTGTTGGCATAGATGTGGTAGAGATGGCTCTTTGGGCAAAGGTGCATATAAAAGTTCCGCCCAATTGCTTTCAACATATTATAGCCTAGGCCCCCGGCTCTTGAAATTTGGCTTGCTTTGTTTAGTTATGTCATCAAGGATCCATTTTCCTTATTAAAAAAAAAAAGCTATGTAATCAAGGATTTTTTCTAGTTAGTTTATCTCTATTTTTTGTGTTTATTTTTCTATCAGGATTGCATTAAATCATCCTTGTTGATGATAAATCTTCTATCAGATGTTCTTGGAAGGTAGATCTCAAAAATGCCTAACAACACTGAAATGGTTGGAAAAGTCTTAAGGGGAGTTTTTGGTTTGTTGATTGTGGGTGTGTTATTGGGGATATGAAAAGTTCATCAAATTTTTTTGTTTTGGAACATGAGATTGGATTATGGAGCATTAAATCTCACCTTCATGGGATGAGATGTGATAAAAGTTATCCAATTCAGGGAATGTGTGCTTTTGGACATTTGTAGAATTCCTTGTTTTCCATCTAGTTAGGGTGTGTTTGATATGAAGGAAATATTTTCTTCGAAAATAAGTAGTTTTCTTACTTATTTTCTGGTGTTTGGTAAATAAGAAAAAAATATTGTCCCAAAAGAATTTATATTTACTCTAGGCAACTCTATAGGTGGTGGTGGTGCCCGGGGGGGGGGGGGGGGGGGGGCGGCTATGGTGGTGGAGGTGAGATTTGCGTGTGTTAGAGGGTGGGGAGCAGAGACAGTCAGTATGGAATGCCACTTATGGAACTTGTTTTCCCTACTTCTATCGGGGAAGCGAATTCCTCATTTTTAAAGAAACTTGTTTTCCAGAAAAAATATTTTCTGAAAAGTTTGACCAACCAAACATGAGAGTTGGAAAAATGTTTTCTTCCATACCAAACACACCCTTAATCCACACCCACCGACTCTTTCTAAAGAAAAGAGGAGTATCTATTTTTGTGATTTTCCATATGGTACCCTAAGGCAGCCCGGTGCACTGAACTCTCGCTATTGCGCGGGGTCCAAGGAAGGGCCGGACCACAAGAGTCTATTGTACGCAACCTTACCCTGTATTTCTGCAAGAGGCTGTTTTCACGGCTCAAACCCGTGACCTCTTGGTCACATGGCAGCAACTTTACTAGTTATGCCAAGGCTCCCCTTCCAAATGGTACCCTAATTTAGTATATATTAGAAAAATAATTTTCTGGCTAATCATTAATTTCTCTGTGATGTAAATTATTCTGGAATTAATTGTTTTGAAATATATAATACATGCAGGCTAAGTATATGTTTGTCATAAAAATTTAATCCCACCTTCAATTCTGCATATACAAACTTGAGGATACCAGTAATTTTTAGTTATTCCCTATGCCATGATTATATCAGTGAAACTTGAATCCCACTTTATCCTGTCCACGAACGAGAGCGGCCTAAGTGGTGGCATTAATCATGTTACATTGATCAACTTCTTGCCTTTTGTCTCCCTGTTAATAAGCATGTGAACAATGTGATAGGGTTTCTCTGAATGCACTTAACATAATATAGTCATTCCTTTTGTTTCGTCTTTTGATGAGAGGAAATAAGATTATTCCCGTTCTCTTATAAAGCATACAATTGTATTATCTAGTTGCTGAAGATGGACTCTGTTAGTGTCAATATTTTTATTCTGATCTATACTAAAATTTTATCTTTGAAGGAAGATCACGAATGTGTCTGTTAAAGTTGAGAATTATAGTGTCTAGTTGCTGAAGATGGACTCTGTTAGTGTCAATATTTTTCTTCTGATCTATACTATAATTTTATCTTTGAAGGAAGATCAGGAATGTGTCTGTTAAAGTTGAGAATTTTAGTGTCTTATCTAAAGAAAAAGGTCTATAAAGGTGAATGGACAGGGAAGTCTTTGCAAAAGGTCATTTCACCTGGAACAACTTTTTGCCTCTTGTGCCCTTTAAAGTTCAAATGTTACAGTTTTTGTCTGTTAGTATCCCTACAAGCAGTAAGCATGTAGGAAACTCTCTATTAATCTGCTTATGGATCTAAAGTCATTTATGTTCTCTACAAAGTACCCAGTTGGAGACTCTCTACTAGTTAAAGAAGGAAACTGCAGTAAGCAAATAGTCATTCGTTACTATAAGTGCAGTGTTTTCACTTTTTCTCTTCTTTCTTCAGTTAGAGTGTCTTTGAAGGTCATATGTACATTCTCTATTTAATTGAAGATAAACACTTAGCTATTGACATTAGAAATAGTTATTTGTTGCAACTCATTGCATGATATGTTTCTAAACCAGAAGAACTAAAATAAAAGCTGTTGCTTGATATATTTTATGTAATTCTAATTTATATAGATCTAATGCAGGAAAATACTCCAGCAACTACCAAACAACAGGCTAATCCTCAAGATGGGCCTCTCCCTACTATAGCAAAAGAAGGTGAGATGACAGTAACTGTTGAAAGAGAACTTGTATCTCAAGCAGAGGAAGAGGACATGGAGGCTCTTTTAGGCACGTATGTAACCTCTTTCCCACTCTTCTTAATATTGCATTATGCCTAATTTTGATCAAAATCTGAACTGCTTATGTCTGCTTCATTTAAGTTGACCTCTTGCCATGACTTTATCATGTCATGGAGGGAACTGGCTAGTATTCTCACTTATTTTTTCTTTAAAAAGCAAGTATTCTCTTGCATTATAGAGGGCTGTAGGAGTTTTACCTACTTCAAAAGATAGCCTCCTTTCTTTTTAAATGAGGAGATTTACAAAACTTCATCTTGGCCACCTGGGTACAGTGTTAAGTGGAATAATGATTGAGAAACCTGTCTTAAAGCACTCTTTTATTTCTGAATACAAATAACTATCTAATTTGTTTGTGCCTAGTGCCCTCCAGGCTCTCTCATGCTTTCTTTATTCCTAATGGTGAATTACCAGTCTAATCTGAAAGACATTGCAAGCAGTGATCCCATGTCTAATCACTGTATTAATTACTAGACGTGGAGTTTATGGTAGGATTAGTTTTGTCTTGAAATAATTAGCAAAGAATTCCTGTAGATTGCTGAAGAGCGGGATGAGTACAAACAGCTGAAGTTTTGGTTACAAAAGTGTTTATGTGACTATGAATGCAAAATTTACAAAAGAATGTTGTAATTCATATGCCAGTACTTTTTTCTGAATTTTGTGTCTACTGTGGACCTACATTTTGGTTGGTTTAACCTGCAAACCGCATTACTGCTGAACCTATCTTGTATCAGGCAAGCTAGTTGCTGATAGAAATTACCTCGCAATGCCTTTGCAGTCTCCATGCAATGGAGAATTGAAGAATCATCTACTTTTATATATTTAAAATACCTCTTCATCTATTATATGTATATACAAGACCATATACTTTAAGTCTAATTAGGCATTTTTCAACTTTGATTAGGCATCTAATGCTGAGTTTGATATTGCCAACATGGGTTTAATGAATCATTATAATTTTCTAAATAACCACTGTTGGCTATTGTTGTTTTCGTAGTTGGAGAATCTAAGTTGTTGTAGACAGTACTATTAGCAGACACTTAGTTTGTACTGTGTTCTCCCTGATTAAAGTTTCCTACCTAGTTGTATTGCTGTTTTTAATCGACAAGCCCTTTGTTTCACTTTACCACTATTTTGGCTCATTTCCTGATTTTGGTTTTCAAATTCCTACAGTTATGTAATGGGTATTGGTGAAGCTGAGGCATTCTCTGAGCGGCTGAAGCGAGAGCTTCAAGCTTTGGAAGCTGCTAATGTGCATGCCATCTTGGAAAATGAGCCATTAATAGATGAGGTGACCCATATTTCTTTTTGAAGAGTTCTTATGATGCCAGTGTCAGAGCAGAGTTTGGTTTCTATTTTCAGGAGTTGCTACAATTTTCCTCTTTATTGCAATTGATAGCCTTTCACTTTGATAAGACTATTCGGCTCGTTCATTATGAACTTCTTTTCTGCCAAGAGCAATAGCAGGCAAAGTTTGCCTTGTTCTCTGTTCCTTAGATTCAGCTTCCTACCATTTCCCTGATATTTATGCTCTCACACTTTATTATGTGTAACATTTATATTTTCCCTTTGGTACGATGAGGTGACCGTTCCATATTTTCAATAAAGATAAGTTTGTGCTTCCGTCTCTAAATTTTTGGTCCTACAGGTCTTGCATGGCCTTGAGTCGGCCTCCAACTGTGTTGAAGATATGGATGAATGGTTGGGCATCTTTAATGTAAAACTTAGACACATGAGAGAAGACATTGAATCAGTAAGAATTTCTGTGCAGCCGCTTCTGTTTAATCTTATCAGAAATGATTATTCTTCTTTTCCTAGTTAATTGATTCATATATTTAATTGTCGAATCACCTGAATGTGAAACTTATTTTGAATCATAGTTCTTTCACTTCTTTGTACTTCCACCCTTTGTCGTTCCTTTCCAGAATTCATGCATTTTAACACTGTATTAGCTAATTAATCAGAAAGGAATATGAATCCCTTCCTGATTCAAACACAGTGTGGATATGCAAAAGTTTGACCTTTTGGTATAATATTACAAATAGGATGGGGTTGATCTTTCTTTATCTGCTTCAGAATGGTTCTAGCTTGTAATTGCTATTAGACCAAGTTTTTCACAATACATGTATCTTCAATCGTATTAGAGTGTCAGGACTCTATTATTTTCTAGGTTGCTTGGATACAGGTGTGGGCATCTGATATGCGGATCTAGAGGTCGAATTCATCATCTCATAAATATTAGGATTAGGCGATATGGATTGGATTATGGATGCGGGTGCTCTAATATGACCAATTAGTATATAAGAATAATTTATATGACAATTAGTTACTTAAGATTGTTTTGAAAAAATACTTTTTTTTTCGATTAACAAGGTGATTTAAATCTATAATTGTTTTTTTGATGAAGTGATATCATTGATGGCATCAAGAAGATGCAATTAGTGCAAAGGATAATAAGTATAAAAGTGAATTTGTTAGCTCCATTCAATGTGCCATATACTAAAACTGGGAGCTAAGAGAGTCCAAAAAAGTATCAGGAGATTTTAAGTGGTTTAAGTCCATTACTGTTAGTTAAGTTAAATTAAAACTGACTATTACCTAATTATAAATTGATATAAGTATAGCATTAGTATTTTTTGATCTTAGGATTCAGGGTATGGTTAGGAATATGGGTACGGGTGTCAAGATACAACAATACCTACGCCTCAGTCCCAAACAAGTTGGGATCGACTATGTGAATCCTCATTTCTTCATGTAAGCTCATATCATATTATCATCATAATAAATAAAATAAAATTGAAAAATACGTTAAATATATATATAAGTAATAATAATAATAATAATAAAAGTTCCATACAAGTCTAAAACCCATCTTCAACTAGTAGCTATCACCAATATGGGTTTTTTTCTTCCATTGTGCTCTATCTTTAGCTAAGTCTGTATTGGTACCAAGCATTTGCAGGTCTTTCGAGACAACTTCCTTCCATGTTATTTTAGGTCTACCCTGTCCCCTTTTAACACCTTCACTTACCATACACCTACGGACCGATGCATCTATAGGTCGGCGCAGAACATGTCTCAATCACCTCAAGCGACCTTCTTGCATTTTATCCTCAATGTGTGCTACTTTCACCTTCTAGAGAATGTGGTCATTTCTAATCTTATCTAATATGGTATGACCGCACATCCATCTTAGCATCCACATCTCAACAACACTCATCTCGTGGATATGTTGGACTTTAACAGCCCAACATTCACTACCATATAACATAGCCGGTCTTATAGTATATATTTTTAAAATTAATTGAATTTCTTAAATTAAAACAAGTATAATCAAATTCTTTGTAAACAGTTAATTCATAAGTTACTGGAATAATAGCAAAGTTGTTCCAGTAATTTATGTGAATGTATGTATATGTAATATATATGACATAAAACAAAAATCAAACCAAATACCCAATCAACATATACTTCGACCAAATAGGGTACGGATCCACACCCACACCAAAATACGGGTGTGGCAAGAATTGATGTATCCGAGCAACATAGATTATTTGAATTAGATCCCCTTTGCTAATGAAGTATTGGTTATTTCACAATATGCAGATAGAAACCCGCAACAACAAGCTGGAAATGCAGTCAGTAAACAACAAAGCATTGATTGAGGAACTTGATAAGCTTCTTGAAAGACTGCGTATCCCTTCTGAGGTGTTTCTCTTTCTTTCTTGGAGCTGGGTAGTGGTGCCATCTAATAATTTAATTTTCTTCATTTCTTCATTCTTGGTTTGTAGTATGCAGCGTGTTTAACAGGTGGTTCATTTGATGAGGCAAGAATGCCTCAGAACATTGAGGCATGTGAGTGGCTAACTAATGCTCTACCTGGACTTGAATCGCCTAACTTGGATCCTAGCTATGCAAACATGAGAGCTGTATGTCCACTTGCTTATTCCTTTCTGCCTTTTCTTTTTGCTTCCTTTTTGTTATTGTGCTTCAGCATGTAAAGTAGCCAGACAATTAATGTAGGTCTGCATGCATATGTTAAGGTAAGTACAAATTTTCCCTGTCAGGGCTTGGATGACTGGTTCCTATAAAGTGATTTGAGTAAAAAAATCGTTTGGAACTGTTGTGGATTCCACAGTTGGATCCGGTTTAAAAATGGTTGAATTATTGCAAAATTCAGTCATGAGTGTAGATAGTGCTGGATTCAAGTTCCTGAAAGTCTTTTTTGGGCCTGTTGTCTATACTGAAAGTGGACAGGAAAATGTGGAAATTAAATGTCCTGTCATTACATTCTATTTGCTTGTTTACTTAATGAATTGAATGCTATTCTACACTTGTCGCATAGGCATTGGGTCATCTCTGCACTTGTACAGAGAAAGTTACTTATCTAAAAAGTAATACATCGTTTGTAAAAGCTGCAGCAACTTTTAGTTGTGAAAATGTCCCTGAATCTCTTACAGGTGAAAGAAAAACGAGCAGAAGTTGACAAGTTAAAAACGGCATTTGTTAAAAGAGCATCTGAATTCTTGAGAAACTATTTTTCCAGTTTGGTGGATTTTATGATGAGTGATAAGAGTTATTTTTCTCAGGTATAAAAATTCAGTTTTACTTGAGTTAATGTCATGATATTTCTATAAATAGTCACTTAAAGACTGCTGATAATATGAATTAAACAGCGTGGGCAATTGAAAAGGCCTGACCATGCTGATCTCCGATACAAGTGCAGGACATATGCTCGTCTTTTGCAGCATTTGAAGGTCAGATTGGTTCAACTTTTCGAATTTTAGCATTGTTTAAGTACTTTCTTATGTCATTCTCTCAATCTTTGCACTTGCAGAGTCTTGACAAGAATTGCTTGGGCCCTTTAAGAAAAGCTTACTGTACCTCCCTCAACTTACTTTTGCGCCGGGAGGTCAGAAAGCTATTAATCTTTATTCATTTGTCCTTTTAGTTTTTTCTCGTCCTTTACATTTTCCCTTCTTAATTTCTTTTGGTTCTTTCTGTTGAGTAGGTTACTTAAACCCCCATTAAATTCACTGGCCATTATATGCACTTTTAAGCTGGTAGATATCTGTTTTCTTCATCTCAAAACTCTCAAAGGCATGCGTATCACCTGTTTGTCTATAGCATCTTCCCATCAAAGAGCTGCTGGTCGAACCTGTTTTATAGATGAATTTGTCTACTTTAAGCAGCACCTTTTGTTGGGCAGTTTAGCTGGCCAAATCATTAACAATTGCAGTAACATCTCAGAAAGAATTTAGGAGCGAACTGTTCTGTTTGAACAATAACAAACTGTAGAGAAGTGGTAGCTGTGGAGAGAGAGAGATAAAGAGAGAAGAAAGGCAACAAAGGTGTTCATGGAGGAGCAGGACTGGAAAGAAGAAGCATGGGAAACAGATGGAAGGGAGCCGAGAAATTATAGAAAGAAGAATAAGAGAACCACAACACTGTCAGTTAGAAGACATTCCTTCATAATCGGATTTAAAGAGCTTAGTACAATCAGTGTAATCACTTCATGACTAACAAATGCTGACTAGGAGTGTGAGAGTTGTTCTTTTAAAGAACAAGAGTTCTTTGCTGCCAAGGAATTTGGAGTTCAAGTGAGAATTGAATGACTTTGATAATGCCTTTTATGCTAGAAAATTCGGTAAAGGAGCTAAAGATAATTGGACCACATCACTCTTACTATCAAAAGTGACGGAGTAAATTCCTGAAACTTACTCCATGTAGGTGCTGAAATCAAGCTTCGGCATAGAGTTAATTATCTGGTGAGACCTAAAGCAAAGATTTGCATGATATTTTAATTCATTCATAGGAATAAGACTTTTATAGTGCTCTCGGACCATGTTTTCCCTTTTAGCTCTAACCTCTCTAGGAGTAAATCTTAATTCACGTACAAAATAGGTTTTCTCATACTTTCCCTGTCTGCACTAGCGGGACCATTACAAGTGGTATCACAGCATGATCTTGGCTCCTAGCCATCTTCAGCCATGGCAGAAAGAATTCGATCTACAGAGGAGTGCGCGAAGAGAATAGAGGATCAATTTCAGTCTTGTCTGGCAATAAAAAGGGCAAGCTTTTACTGATCGCACAGAGGAATGGATTAACTGGGTTTATACTCAATATAAAATCTGCTGATACCCAAAATAAAGGTGAAGCTTGGAAACAATCTTGTGACTGGGAGTCCCAGAGTTACTGACAAGAGAGAAAACTGAAGGTGCGGTAGAGGAATAAAGGAAGGAGGCTGTATGCCAGAATTAACAAAATCTTTAGGGGAAGTAACACAGAAGCAAAGAGTATGGTTGGAGCAGAAACTGTTACTGGAGATATGTTCCCACAGGATTGCAAGGATGAAATAGTTGTTACTGATTAAATATGGTCGACTGAGTTGGAGTTGGTCCATAGAAAACATTCGATAAATGATGATTCTCTTCTCAGAACTAAAAAAAATGGAGGAAAAGGAACAAGAGTTGCAAATAATGAAATCAGTTTGATGCCTTAGTCGAGTCAGATATAGACAAATCGGAGAGCTTCTTGCAGATGATTCAGCTGCTGAAGATGACGTCAAGCCGCTACTGAAATCATTAGGCTTGAGCTGGCCAAATGTTGGAGCACTGCAGTTGATAGAAAGAGACGTTGCAAAGTTGAGGCAAGAATTCGACTTATACTTGAGGGAAGAAACCTTGATATGGAAGAATATCTATATGGTCATGCCCTTGTTGCATCAAGGGAAATTAGAAAGAGAAAAGATCTTGCTGCCCATGACATTCTTCGGAGTGAAGTAGAATTGGGAAGGTAAGACGTGAGTGGAAGCTTTTCGGAACCTATGGATTTTCCATATACAGCAAGAATAGCTGAACAGGACAGATCAGAGGCTAGTGCCATATGCTTAAAGTCATTTCCCAGTGGAGGTTGTGGTATTCTTCCTGAAGCAACAAAAAAAACTTGGATCCTCTTGCCAATGTCACTTGAGACCACTATGCCATTTTATCGCCATTGTTGCAGACTGTACATAAAGGTTTTAGACAGTATCTCTGTCACACCCCCACCGAGGAGCATGACGGGCACCAACCCGTAGATCGGATACCACCTGGCGTAACATATACCATAATTATCATAAAATATAACTCGAGGGACACCTGCACACAGAAAAGGCCCAAATACAGAAATATGCAATAACTCAACATTACTACTATATATAAACGCAAATCTTGGATTTTTAGTCGTCCTCACAGGGGTAAGACAGTAATTTTGTTGGATTTTTGACGCAATGAAGTGGCTACACATGGCTGCTGAAGTTGTCTTTTCTAGACATATGGCAGTGGTCCCAATAACCAATTTGTTTGTCCTCTTTCTTCTTTCACGGTGAAATCTTAAAAAAGTATACCACCTCCAAGCAAAGAAGTGGATCTCAATAGCCTTTCTTTTATTTATTTTTTCAAAAAAAACCCAATGCCTAAAAAAAAAGAGGCTTGAAACCCATTATAAAAATCACATACGTAACTTCTCATTTAATTTTAATGGTGTTACCTTAATTTACTATAATTTTTTTAATTTAATACATCGATAGCCTTTTAAAGTTGTTGCTAAATTTCATTTAAACATTTGAACTACAACTTTTTTTTTTTGACTAGCACCGGGTGTCCGAGTCTCTTTGAGCCCCGACTAATCCCGGGGGTGCACAGGCCCTCGGCAAGGAGTTTCCCGCAAGTGCACCACGGTTAATTCAGGGTTTCCCCAGTCCGATGGCCCCCAGAAATTGTTTGCACCCAGCGGGTTTCGAACTTATTTGAACTACAACTTATTCCAACTGAACATCTAAATATGTGATAACGTCAAATTTTGAAAAATACTTTTGTGCGCGTTTTCAAATGTCAATATGTCTCCTCCTTTAATTATACACATTAGCCTGAACAAATCATAACATTGTGTTTAATAAAGGAGATATCATATTTTATGTAGTTAATTACCTAACAGATGCTAGCACTCGCAAAAGTTTTTAAAAAATTTGAATCAAAAGAGTTTAATAGGGTCACTTTATAAGGTGATGTGCTCAATTGGAACAGGTTATAATTCAGATGTCTACATGAAGTTTACTGACAAATATAATGAACTATTGATATATTGAGTCGGGGGTGACGTTTACGGCCATTTTGTGCAAGTGATCTTGCCAATTTGGCTAATGGGTACATGTACACCAATCATTTAATATTCACTTCGTCTCAATTTATGTATAACACTGTTTGACTATGGATAAAGTTTAGAAGAAATTAAGACTTTTTAAATTTTGATGTCTAAAATATTTGTATGACTACAAATTATTTTATTAAGGGCAAGGGAAAATTTTATAATCAGTTATTTTTATAGAAAAAATTAAATTTAAATTTGGGCCCGGGCTAGAGCCACTAGTATATATATATATATATATATATATATATATATATATATATATATATATATATATATATATATATATATAGGTGAGCCGACAAGGCCGCTGCAACATCATGGGTGTCATAAAGCCGGCAACGCTATCAAGAGAATATCAAAACTAAAACAGGGCCGACGAGGCAAGACATAACATCTATATACCCCACTGTGTCTATGAGCCTGTAAGAGTACATATACATGACATACTGGACGGGACCTGGACCCGTCATATCCAAAAGATACATATGCATAACATGTGAACATAGCATGTACCAAAATAAGCAAGTCCGGACGAATGGCACTTGCCGACGTCGCTGAGCTGTCAATCCTACTGAAGAGGTCCTCCGCTCTGTCTGTCAGGATCTGCAGCACGAAATGCAGCATCCTGTAGGATGAGACGTTAGTACAGATAAAAGTACTGAGTATGTAAGGCAGGAATCAATAACATAAGTAAGACAGAAATATAAAGAGGATAGAAGTAACCTGAGCCATCTGAGAACGTACAATATGCAATGCATGAGTTTAAAAATCATATGCAAGTGTGTGTGTATATATATATATATATAGTACATCATCATCATCATCATCCCCTGTCCGGGGCATCCCGCATCTGGGGTATCATCATAACCTGCCCACTGTAGTGGTGTGCACATCTACGTGCCTGCCTGGCCGACTATAGCATCACGCAGTATAGTAAAATAGTGAAATGCATATATATATATATATAATGCATGAGGAGTCAATGAACTGACATTGGGCCTTTCGGAGTGACATAAGGTCGGTAACCTCCGAATGAATTATGGAATTCGTATCGAATCCTAGGAATAACTTAATGATGATAAACATGATAATATTTCAAGAATCAATCAAATAATTAAGGCATTAAAATTTGAAATACAAAACATAGGAGTGGAGTGAATTGTTATGGAACGCTCATGTTCATATTCTAGTTGGATTCGTGCCAAAGAAAGAGGGAAACGAACACCGTACATACCTTAGTTGTCAAGCCGTTACTTGAAAGAATCCTTTATTCCGATGCTCGTCCTTCACCCGAACCTATATTGAAAGATATATCCTTAATCATATTCCATCATGCTCATACATCAACTTAGATAAATTGTATATTGAAGGATAATTCGGGTTACGAGAATTCGAGCAGCATTTCCCCGATATCATCTACTTCCTCCAAATTCCAAAACAACTCCCAGACATCACTAACAACATCAACAATAACATAATCAAGTTACGACATGACAAACATATACAAATCCGTCCAAAACTTCCTTCGAAAATCAATCCATAAGCCAACAACATCAACATATCAAACTACGACCTTTATACTATGCTTTCCTTCACTTTAAACCATTAAAATCCTCCAAAAAACAACTCAATTCAACATATACAACAATCACATATAATCAACATTCTGGTATTTCATACAAGACTTGTTTCACCTTTCGTCCAATTCGACGTATTACATAATAATCTAGCGAATATAACTTCCGATTAACTCAATTCCATAGTTATAGAGGAAGGATCTTACCTTATTAACTTCCAATTGATCCTTGATGGCTTCAAACCCAAGATCCCGCCATGTTTCACCTTACTTCGCAATAATCACGACAATACGATGTTGTCACGAGCTTCTCGAGCCTAGATTACATAACCTCCTTATGATTTCTTGGTTTTAATAATATGGAATGTTAGGAGAGTGATCCCTGAAATTTCTAGACTTTTTTGGGTGTAAGAGTGAGGTAAACATTAGTAGGAATTGGTATTTATAGGGTAGAAGGTTGGTTTCCACCGACTCAATAATTGCCCTTCGCGTTCGCGAGGTCTTGTCTCGCGTTCGCGAAGATTCTTCTGATAGCCTATCTTGGAACGTCCATAACTTTCTACTCCGATGTCGTATCGACAAACGGTTTGTTGCATCGGAAACTGGACTCAATGAACTTCAATTTACATAGGTTATGCATTTCATAACTCCTCATATTCTAAGAGATACACCTCCAATTTGGACCAAAAATTCTGTCCAGAGTTCTGCCAAGTTTTCCCAAAATTTTAACAAACTTAATTTCTCCATTTCACTTGATCCCGAAACATTTAGACACTTGCTTTGCACTTGTTAGAAGTGTTCCTTAACCTTATAAGTGTTCCATGGCCTCTCCGAGCTACAACATAGGGCTACAACAACCAGCACAACAATGGCCCCCACACGACCAATGACAATAACTAACAACATATGCATACCTGAAGGCTATGATGTCTTACCTCCGGAAATGAAAACAAATGCGGATACATGAATCTCATATCTCTGTATAACACCCTTGCCAATATACTCTATACAATAAGGAGGCCCTCGTCAATATTTAGCTCATTGAACAGCATACATTGCTCTTTTACCTTTCCTAACCAATCATATCCCTTTTTAAACTTTACGCATCATCCTCCATATAATCGATACTCTTTTCTTTTCGTAATTCCTATTTCACCTTTTTCTGCTCGTAAATCATTGGCATATTTACACTCAAGGATCATATTTAAACATTTACATATGCTTTCCATGTCTTATCTTGAGGGAAAAATTACAACTCCCATCTAATAATATCAATGTCTCATGAATAGAATAAGAATTACATTTGGTCTTGGCATACACGTGTAAGTTGACTTTATTGAGGGAAATTGAGGGACGTTCGGCAATTAAATACCTTTAGCAGGGAACAAGTGAGGGTATTTGGACTTCATTTCCTCTTTGGCTTCCCATGTCATCTCTTTCTTGCCCTTGCTTTTTCACAGCACCTTTATGAAAGTCATACCTTTAGTTCTAAGTCCGCGGACTTGCCTGTCAAGGATAGAAATTGGCTCTTCTTCGTAAGTTAGCTATCCATGACTTGCATATCTTTTAATGGTACGATCCTTGGAGGATCTCTAATGCGTTTCCTTAACAGAGACATCAAAGACGGGATGAGTTGTTTTTAATTCTGACGGAAGTCCCAGTTCATAAGCTACATGTTCGACTTTTCGAAGGATCTTATAAGGGCCAATGAACCTCGGACTGAGTTCTTCCTTCTTACCGAATCTCTTAACACCCTTCATAGACAATATTTTCATTTTCAAGAATACCCCATCGCCAACTGGAAATTCTAGGTCTCAGCTTCGTACTTCTGAATAGGATTTCTGACGACTTGAGCTGTCTTCAATTGCTCCTGGATCAGCTTTACTTATAATCCTCAAAGGAAGATCTTTTCCTCAAACTTACTCCAACTGACTTGAAACGGACAAATCGCGTGAATAGTGCTACAATGTAATGTCTAGTACAAGGTATAACATCTAATGTCCTCGAATATAGGGGGGTTTCATTAGTAGAAGCCAATTTATTATAATATAATTCACAATACATACGTATGACCAGTTACGTATTGGCTACCCGTAGATATATGTTCCTGAATTCGTGATTTTCTAACTTATTCAAGGTTAGGTTTTGACGAATCATCGCACTTTCGTCTGTCTCAGCTTTTGATTTACCTTTCCAGACTAGACTCTGGATATTAGCCTTATCTTCTTGGAAACAATTGGGTTAGGTATCACCTTTTGTAACGGATTCTCCTTGTCTTTTCAGTATTACCTTATTCATTGCCTTCCCTGGTTAATACTTAATTCTGAGGTAGAAATTCTTATTATAAACCCTTTATTCAGTCTCTTTATCCATACCCAGGCTCCTAGCCGCGACATGCTCTTCCTTCTTTCTGGTGTTTGTCTCCTTATAACTGTCTTCAGGATTCGTTCTTCGAACCTGGTCTATGGTTTCCTGTTACTGCATCCCTTATCTGAGAACTCTATTCAGCATTATTCGACTACTAATAATGTCGCCTTTACTGAACGTTCTTATTTTGTGCTTACACACATTATGCATTATCCGCGAAGTACCTCTTCTTGGACTCAGAACTATAGGTATCAATTACCATTTGCAATTTAGGTACACAGCTTGCCTCAACGATTCGGGTTTGCTTGCTTCCCTTTATTTAAGACTATGTAATCCCCTGACTTGTTCCGACTCGTGCCTCGTGTACACAAGTTTGTGTGATTGTTGCCCTTTTCTTTATGGTGGTTTACTTCACTAGGTTCCTTTCTCGCATCATTCTTTCTATAGAGGGCTAACTTATCATCTCACCACCATTCCTACCAATTGAGTTTAATACCTATGTACTTAGGATCTATGTCGTGAAATCTCCATGTTATTTCAGCTTCCTACATTTCAGCTCATACTTCTTCCAATGATAAAGTTAAGATTTTGTCTTCATATGGCTCATCTGCTGTTTTCGGAATAGTTCGCTCAACTTCCTCTTTTTGTGATCTCACCGCATAGTGTCTGTTGTATTAGCAGTCTTGAAGCCATCCATTACGATGGTTCCCTTGTACCCTTATCTTGATGTCAGCTCAGACTCAACTTACTTTTTGGGATTAGTGTCTTTCTTCCTTTTACCGAAGACGGTCATTTCCTCGCGGCGCTTATCATATTTAAAGGCTCGCTCCACTGGCTATCGTACGGCTCGTTCTAGACCAAGTTCTGCGTATATGATCATGTCTGTGTAAGGTAGATAGGATTCCTAGACCCGCATAGTCTACCTGTTAACTTAATTCATTTCCTACTACGATTCTCCGTCATTGTCACACTTAAGTTCTTCTTTCTGTAGATCCTCTTATTTCCTTACACTTGTTTGTCTTGATTAGCATCCAATTCATCCGTTAGCACCTTATCTCGTAATTGTTCACGAAACTTGCCCAAGATGTTCTCAGTATCCCTAATTCCTCTTATTTCAGTTCCTTTTTACCTTCCAATGATGTCCTGAACTTCTTACTTGATTTGCGTTTAATCAATCGTGATTTCTAATACGTACTCTGAATCTCGTGTCATTCCATCATCACTGTTACCCACTTCAATAAGCCCTTACTCTCTTGTGTGTATCACGCATCATGTCGTAAGTACTAGGCTCTACTTCTGACATCCTCTTGCTCGGGTATGCAGCATAAAGTAAATCTGGGGTCCCTTACTTCGATATCACTAATGGGAGGGGTGGAACAGTAAGTTATATTGTCTTGGATAGGGAAGTCCCGCATCTTATTTGTTTGTTGAATGGTGTCGCGATTTCGTCACTTTTGTTTTGATTCCCCTTTAACATCAAATTCCTAGAACCTTTATCTATTGAATAAATATTGGCACTCTAGGTTCCAAAATATATACATATAAACACAAGCAATTTCAATGGAGGGGTTTCATATACCTGTAAGCATTTTGTCCTGGTCCTGTACATGAGAGCTTCGATCAGATATGCCCTGAAGCGGAATCCTCCTATCTTCATCAATTACTCTCCTTCTCTTACCCTGACTATCCTCTTCCGCTTGTACATATCTCATAACATATATTGGCGATCTCTGATTAACAGAAGCGCGAGGAAGTTGCTTATTTATTATTAAAGTTACAGGGTGATGATCCACTTCTCTCTATTACCGGAATGGAAATCTATTTGAATTCATTGCAGCACCATGAATAATGAGACTTCTGTCTCGCTTTCCTGTCCGACAGGTAGACCCAATAGAATAAATAGAATAAGAGGCTTGACCTAGAGCTCTTCTCTTCCCCCTGAAAAAAATCAACTTAGAGCTCCTCTCCTTACAGTTAAGTGGCTTTCACTCCTTTTACTCTAAACTACTATGTGCCTATTTGGAGCTTGTCACAGTCAAAGTCAAAGGACTCCCAAGACTGAGGACTATCCGGTACCTCCGTAATGCTAACGTCCGTAGCGGCCCTAACATAATCCTGGACCAGAGAGGAAACTAGAGGTGTCAACCCCTACTCTGCTCCCTTCACATCCTGCTCAACAGGCCCAGAATGCGAGACCAAAATCCGTGGTGAGGTCGTGGCCGAAGCCGCTCAAACAGGTGTCTCATATGAACCCTCAGATGGGTCCTCCTCAATAGAAGTCATAATCTCTGAAGGGCCTGACTCAATAATGATCTCTGAGGGGTCGGTCTCAATCGTATAACTTATACTTCTCCTCTTTTCTTCTATTACCCTCTGACCTGCATCGGCAGGTGGCGCTGGTCTAATATTCACCCTCGGAGCTGTCCCCACACTTCTACTAACTGAGGTTTTTCTCATTATCGACGTTACGGCGATTCAACGGGAAATTAGGATTAGGAATGAACTTTCCTACGTTTCGGCTCTATCGCACGATCTAGATTATGAAGAAAGGATACATTCCTAAATGTCCTGTAGCCTCCTGTTTATAAATATGACGCGCCTCATACCCATAAACAAGACTCTACTAGACACGGCTCATAGACATTTCTAGGACTGACTTGCTCTGATACCAAGTTTGTCACACCCCACCGAGGAGCATGACGGGCACCGACCCGTAGGTCGGATACCACCTGACTTAACATAGACCATAATTATCATATAATATAAGTCGAGGGACACCTGCACACAGAAAAGGCCCAAAATACAGAAATATGCAATAACTCAACATATATATATATATATATATATATATATATATATATATATATATATACACACACACACACATATATATACACATATACATAAGCGAGACGACAAGGCCGCTGCAACATCATGAGTGTCATAAAGCCGGCAAGGCTATCAAGAGAATATCAAAACTAAAACAGGGCCGACGACAAGGCCAGACATAAATCTATATACCCTACTGTGTCTATGAGCCTCTAAGAGTGTGTATATATATATATATATATACACACACAAACACACACATAGGCGAGCCGACAAGGCCGCTGCAGCATCATGAGTGTCATAAAGCCGGCAAGGCTATCAAGAGAATATCAAAACTAAAATAGGGCCGACGAGGCCAGACATAACATCTATATACCCACTGTGTCTATGAGCCTCTAAGAGTACATATACATGACTTACTGGATGGGACTTGGACCCGTCATATCCAAAAGATACATATGCATAACACGTGAACATAGCATGTACCAAAATAAGCAAGTCTAGAGGAATGACACTTGCTGACGTCACTGAGCTGTCAATCCTACTGAAGAGGTCCTCCGCTCTGTCTGTCAGGATTTGCAGCACGAAATGCAGCGTCCCGTAGGATGGGACGTCAGTACGAATAAAAGTACTGAGTATGTAAGGCAGGAATCAATAACATAAGTAAGAAAGAAATATAAAGAGGATAGAAGTAACCTGAGCCATCTGAGAACGTTATGCAATGCATGAGTTTAAAAATCATATGCAAGTGTGTGTGTATATATATAGTACATCATCATCATCCCGTGTCCGGGGCATCCCGCATCCGGGGTATCATCATAACCTCCCCACTGCAGTGGTGTGCACATCTACGTGCCTGCCTGGCCGACTATAGCATCACGCAGTATAGTAAAATAGTGCAATGCATATATATATAATGCATGAAGAGTCAATGAACTGACATTGGGCCTTTCGGAGTGACATAAGGTCGGTAACCTCCGAATGAATTATGGAATTCGTATCGAATCCTAGGAATAACTTAATGATGATAAACATGATAATATTTCAAGAATCAATCAAATAATTAAGGCATTAAAATTTGAAATACAAAACATAGGAGTGGAGTGAATTGTTATGGAATGCTCGTGTTCATATTCTAGTTGGATTCGTGCCAAAGAAAGAGGGAAACGAACACCGTACATACCTTAGTTGTCAAGCCGTTACTTGAAAGAATCCTTTATTCCGATGCTCGTCCTTCACCCGAACCTTTATTGAAAGATATATGCTTAATCATATTCCATCATGTTCATACATCAACTTAGATAAGTTGTATACCGAAGGATAATTCGGGTTACGAGAATTCGGGTAGCATTTCCCCTATATCATCTACTTCCTCCAAATTCCAAAACAACTCCCAGACATCACTAACAACATCAACAATAACATAATCAAGTTACGACATGAAAAACATATACAAATCCGTCCAAAACTTCCTTCGAAAATCAGTCCATAAGCCAACAGCATCAACATATTAAACTACGACCTTTATACTATGTTTTCCTTCACTTTAAACCATTAAAATCCTCCAAAAAACAACTCAATTCAACATATACAACAATCACATATAATCAACATTCTGGTATTTCATACAAGCCTTATTTCATCTTTCGTCCAATTCGACGTATTACATAATAATCTAGCGAATATAACTTCCGATTAACTCAATTCCATAGTTATAGAGGAGGGATCTTACCTTATTAACTTCCAATTGATCCTTAATGGCTTCAAACCCAAGATCCCGCCATCTTTCACCTTGCTTCGCAATAATCACGATAATACGATGTTGTCACCAGTTTCCCGAGCCTAGATTACATAACCTCCTTATGATTTCTTGGTTTTAATACTATGGAATGTTAGGAAAGTGATCCCTGGAGTTTCTAGACCTTTGTGGGTGTAAGAGTGCGGTAAAAATGAGTGGCAATTGGTATTTATAGGGTAGAAGGTCGGTTTCCACCAACTCAATAATTTCCCTTCGCTTTCACGAGGCCTTGTCTCGCGTTCGCGAAGAAGATTCTAACAGCCTATCTTGGAACGTCCATAACTTTCTACTCCGATGTCGTATCGACGAACGGTTTGTTGCATTGGAAACTAGACTCAAGGAACTTCAATTTACATAGTTTATGTATTCCATAACTCCTCATATTCTAGGAGATAAACCTCCCTCAAGTTGGACCAAAAGTTCTGTCCGGAATTCTGCCAAGTTTTACCAAAATTTTGGCAAACTTAATTCCTCCATTTCACTTGATCCCGAAACCTTTAGACACTTGCTTAGCACTTATTAGAAGTGTTCCTTAACCTTATAAGAGTTCCATGACCTCTCCGAGCTTGCGTTAGTTTACTTATGACGCGAACGACACGAAAATTTTCGAGATGTAACAATCTCTGTGTTGCCCCTCGTGGCCTGTGGAGGTTGCCAGCTTTCTCACTGGTGGTCCATGTTGTTTCCTCATTGCTCCATTCAAGCAGATACTTGGATGCCTTGAGCAAAGAATGTTTCAAGGACTTGTGGTAAATAGTACTCCCTCTGTCCCAATTTGTTTGACTTCGCTTTTCGAGAGTCAAATTTCTTAATTTTGAGCGTGTGTTTGAACATAGAATCTTTAGATTTTTAGAAACAAAATTCACATATTTAGAAACTACGTAAAAAATACTATAAGTCATCTTAATTAATAATTTAAAATATTTAAAAGACATGAAAAAATTACGGTCAAAGAACAACTCGTTTGACTCTCGAAAAGCGAAAAGTGTCAAACAAATTGGGACGGGGGGAGTAGCTGAAAATCAAAGTTAGTTATGAAAACCAAGGTAGTAAGGGAAGTTGATTGGGGAGTACAACAACTTCATCAATCTATAAATAACTGTGGGTCACGGTTGGAAGAAAACAAGCAAGAATTCAAGTTATCTCATTCCTATTTCTTCTTTACTCCCTCTTTCCTTTCTGATTCCTCTTTTCTGTTGGTACAAGACACCATTACGTTGTGCCGTCTGAATCTCCTTGGATTAGATTTTAGAGCTAATAGAAATACTCTTATTGTTTCTAGTAAATCCTTGAATAAGAAAATTTTCAAGTTTAACTTATGATGCTTATGTTTTCTATTATTTGCAGGCTCGTGATTTTGCAAATGAGCTTCGTGCCAGTACAAAGGCATCAAAAAATCCTATTGTATGGTTTGAAGGTTTGACAGGTTTGAATCAGAGCGTGAATAACGCAGACACTTCTGCAGCCTCTGAGGCATATGCTAAAATGCTTACAATATTTATCCCACTCCTTGTTGATGAGGTTTTCTTCTAGTTTCTTTTTTTCCTCGTATATATGCGTATGAGTGTCTATGTTGCTGTCTCTACCCAAAGTTTATCTTCAATCATTTTTTAATTCCAAATCCCAGAGTTCTTTCTTTGCACACTTCATGTGCTTTGGAGTTCCTACACTGCTTCCACCAGAAGGAATTGCCAATGGCAACAAAGCTGGAGATGATAAGGATGATGCGGATGATGATTTAGGCATCATGGATATAGATGAGACTGACAATAAAACTGGTATATTTTCCTGTTTTCTGCTCTTGCCTTGTCCTGTTTGGAGTTTATCAAGGACCACCATCTTTCTATTTTGCAGGACAAAATCCTGCAGATCTAGAGGCACTAAATGAATCACTACATGAATTGCTTGATGGAATCCAAGTAACATTATTTTCCTGACAATAGCCTTGTTTATTAATAACAGCAGTTTTTGTTAAATGCCGATTATTCTTTCTTGTTTGTTTTTGTTTTGGGTGCAAAGAGGAATTCCTTATTGCATAATTAGTTTGTTTTGTGAGACGCTTAATATACACTTTATCCAACTCTTTGTGTACTCAAACACCAATGTTATTAACAATAAAAGAAAAGAAGGACACAGTAGGTTAAGTTAATAGAGCGAGAAAGACCTCTCAAATTTCAGTTAATAAGTTAATATGGGTGCTGCATACAAAACCACCTCACAGTCTTGGCTGTGTTTAGTTCTTTTATTTTTGCATTCTATGTTATCTACATCTTCACATCACCGTGGCGTTGATAATTTATCTGGTACAGTATAGCTATGTTACTATCATCCCATACTACGACCTTAGTTGTCCTGCAGAATCAGAAAATTATTTTGGTCAACAGGAAACAAGACTATCGATTTTGCTTCATCAAGCAGACCACTTGACAATCTTTTCTTTTCTTGTGTCAAAATGCCTTTGTTACCTGATCTTAGCAGATGGGGTCCTCTGTGCTGCACCACTGCTTCCTTATGTACCGTGGAGAACAAGGCCCTTGAGTAAACCAAGTCCGCTGATCTTTTTGTTGCATTGTCTAACATAATTTATTGTCTATATCATGAGGAATTAGCACTGGCCTTTTTTGCCAAGTTTTATCTATTCTTTTGGTATTCATAGATTTATCTGTTCTTTTCAGTCCCCACTCTCTCATTTTCTCATACATTGTGGTTTGGAATTTATGATTGTCACAATAGCCTGGTTCTTCTTCATTGGACATAATTGTTGATTGGGTTGTCCTTTCACTTAACTAAATACTTTAATATAGTTTTGACGAATCAAAACTATCAAAAATATATCACTGATAGGATTATTTGTGCTTTAGGAAGACGTCTTCGCTGTGGTTGATTGGGCAGGCAAGATTGATCCAATGTGCTGCATATCAATGCATGGAATCACAGAGCGTTATATTCCAGGTCAGAAGGCTGATGCAGCAGGATTTGTGCGCATCTTGCTTGATGACTTGGAATCAAGAATTTCAATGCAGTTCAGCCGTGTGAGCTACTGCATCCCTCATAGTCATCTATGTTTTTGCAGTTCATAAGGGATAACATTTTCTCAGTTTTCTCTTTGCTTTTGCAGTTTGTTGATGAAACATGCCATCAAATTGAAAGAAATGAGCGAAATGTTCGGCAGTTGGGAGTTTTATCATTTATACCGAGGTAAACTGAGTTTCATGTTAGGCTTTTTGTATACTTCCATAATTCTTTGGATTAGATTTACTGTCAACCACAGTTAAATGGCTCAAATTAAGTTTGCATGTAGATAGAGCTGGAAGTGTATAGTTATTGGTAGTAGAGGTAAGTCAAGATTGTGAAATTAGTTAACTTTAGCCGCTAGAGCTTTCTACTTTTATCTCTTCTCTCATTTCGAGTGTAATCTAATTAATGCAACAGGTTTAGACATGCTAGTATACTACAGTATAAGCTCTGGTCCCATATTACTTTATTGGGAGATTAGCGTCACTATGAGTAGTATAGGTTGAAATTTCTTTCATGAGGATATATTTTCTTTTCCTCCTAGTATGGAAAGGTAGAAACAGATTGATTCCTACTGCTCTTTTACATATACTCGCGAATAGTTCCTCCAAATTGAAATTGGAAGTCTGCCCGTCTAGTTTATTACTATAATTTTCTGCTCATTTTTCTTTATCAAATAGGAGTTAGAATATGCCATTTTATATTTGATGTCCCCCAATTGAATAGTGCCTGAAATTGTTTTTTGTACTTATGAAATGTGGCTTTTCTGCCTTATCTCCGTTACCTCTTTGTTACAGCTGATTAGCTTCATCATAGCTTTATGCTGTGAGCTAATTGTAGCTCCAAGCCTCCTAAAATCCTTCAACAACACTTTGAATAACCTTATTTACAACTATAGGCAGTAAGCCTTTCAGTAATTCTATCTTGAAATCAGAATTTGTACTTATTTTGCCTCAGAATGCTCTTACTTATTCATTTTGACTATCGATCATTTCATCGGGTATGCAATTTTTCATCTAGATTCGCCACCCTTGCAACCCGTATGGAGCAGTACATTCAAGGACAATCAAGGGATTTGGTTGATCAGGCATACACAAAGTTTGTGAGTGCTTCCATCTCACACTTGTTTTCTTGATGCGTTAAAATTTACAACGGCCATTAAGCTGTGAAATACTGAAATTAACGGTTGAAAATTTTAGAATGACATGACATAATATATGCTACTGTTTGTCTTGTTTTACCCTCCTTTTTTCCTGATGTGAGTACTGTGGTATGTAATTCAGCATATGAGTTTTACCATTTAAATATCCAACAACAACAACCCAGTGAAATCCCACAACGTGGGGTCTGGGGAGGGTAGAGTGTATGCAGACCTTATTCCTATCAAGGTAGGACGGCTGTTTCCGAAAGACCCTCGGCTCAATAGAAAGCATAAAAAGAGGTCAGATAAGACCAAGAAATGCAAAGCAATATGGAAATGAAAATAATGAAAGCGACTAAGCCATGATCATTTAAATATCCAATAATAGAAAATAAATCAGCTGAAGTGTGAATTCGGAAATACTTGCAGAACTCTTTTTCTTTCTAGGTGCAGTGAGTTCAATTTCTTAGTTTGAGGTGGTCAGTTATATTTGTTCCCTTATGTATGTTGTATTTTGTGGCTCGACTGTTTATTATTTGGCAGGTCACTATAATGTTTGTTACTTTGGACAAAATTGCTCAAACAGACCTGAAATATCAAGATATCATGCTTTTAGAAAACTACGCAGCATTTCAGAATAGGTATTGTTCACCTCTGGGTTCAGAAGTCTATTTACAGTATCCACAAAATCAGATTTTTGTGCTGATTGAAACAGTTATGCAGTCTGTATGACCTGGCTAATATCGTGCCAACGTTAGCAAAATTCTATCACCAAGCAAGTGAATCTTATGAACAAGCTTGCACACGCCACATCAACACGATTATTTACTACGTAAGCTATCCTATTTCACGCTTCATGATTGTGTAATATTTACTTTACTCTGCTTCTGCCGTCCTATTACTTTATTTGTTATCTCTGATAAGATACCTTAGAACCTGTGATTTCTCCCCAGCAATTTGAGCGACTTTTTCAATTTGCTCGAAGAATCGAGGATTTAATGTACACAATTACACCAGAGGAGGTTAGTTCCTTTTTTTTTCTCCTCAGACTATTGATATTTGCAGACTGCCCTTCATTTCAGAGTATCTTAATTTGCCTTGTACGAGGACGTGTCTTGGCAATGCTCTGATAGTAGATAACTGCTAATTTGTGCCAGTACATGATTTCGTTCAAAATCAAGGAGATTTGTGTAGTCTTAGATCTTTATTTGATTAATTTCACATCGTGTTGAACATCTCCGTACAGCAACTGAAAGAAAATATGATCAAAATAAAATGCTGGATTCAAAATATTATTTTGTTTGGACATTTGAACCTTTGTGATGAGTATCTTGTGAGAAATGATGCAAGCGCATTCGTATTCAGTTTAAGATTCCATGTCTTCTTTTTTGGTCTTTTACTCTCTTTTCCTTTTTGGTGGCTAGACGGGTTAAACCTTGTAGTCCAATAGTTTTTAATTTAATTGTGATCATATAATTATCTCTTAATGAACTTTGAAGCTGGAAGTAACTGGTATCTCAGAACAATCTTGTTTGTTTGAATTTGATATAAAACGACTGATGTCCGGCTATTATCTCTATTACGTATGCTTAAATAAGAACTGACAAAAAGACAGAAAACAAGGATCTGATAAGAATGAGTGACTGGTCTTAACTGGTAACTCTAGTATTGTCTATCAGTACTTATCATAGGGAAAAAATGGGTATATCTATCATCTGATTGATGTGAAAGTTCAGTTCAAGCATAGAAGGAATAAATGGCGAAGGTACATATGAGTGCCTTAGTGACACTACTGAGGATACCTCAGTATATCTTATAGAAGATGATCTGATGCCAAATGTTCCAGTTTGACTTCTGCTGCAGCCTATCTTAAGAGTACATACAGGGTCAAAGTTATGACCAGTAAACAACATTTATGATTTTACCATCACTTTAGCCCCATTGTAAGAACCAAGAGGCTCGATGTGCTTCCTTTTTATTCCTTAGTTGCACACCGAACTTTTAGCTTAAACCCAACCGACTTAGCCTTTTAGGGCACATCTGGTTGCCGGTATTAAGGCAAATAATCCAGGTTTAAAAATCAGCATTGATTTATATGAAGTTTGGTTGCCATTTTAGTTCCGTATAACTAATACCAATTTAATTTAATACATGAATCTTTCTATTATTTTATTCCACACCAGTGTGGTAAAATAATACACTGGTAACAATACTGGGATTAAGTAATCAAAATGACAATTTACCACAAAAAAAAAAAAAAAAAAAAAAAAAAAAAAAAAAAAAAAAAAAAAAAAAAGACAAAATTTTCCTCCTTCAAAACCCTTTACAGTGTCCATCAAAGTCATCATCGTCACCTTCTACATATGCAAGTGTAAGTACTACCTATTCATGCAAAAAATGAGAGCACACAATCCAACAGTCAATCTAAAAATCATCTCACCATCTTCTTCTCTAACATAAGACTTCAAATTTCCAAGAAGTTCCGCTGTTATTTTAAAAATCAGCATTAAAACAGAGCCCCACAAAATTGCTTTAGAAGTTTGGGAACCATACGTGCTCCACCAGTTCCCTGTACTTGAAAAGGTTGAAAGCAGCGCAGCCAAAAGCTAGCCCAAAATGTGGAGAAGGATTTGGAAGAAGCCACATAGAGAAGGGATAAGGAGAAGAGAAAGGGTTAATAATATGCAGCTGGAAGCTGCACCTAGAAGAATGTAGTTGCATAAAAGGAAGGATTTGCAACTCCCATGAAGGGATTGAGTAATATCTGAGTAACTCGTGAAACCCATTTCTATTATGATGATGAAGATGAGTAATGCCTACCAAAATATGGAATATTTGGGCCAGTGTCGATTGTCACTCATGGTGCAATGCACGAATCCGCGACTTTTGTAGCACGAACAAAAAAAGTTGAACCAAACTAATAAAAAAAAAAAACACATATATAGGTTTCACGCACTAATTTAGTGCGTGAAAGGACCAAACTACAAAAAATAAAGTTTGGCCTTTCACGCACGAAATTCGTGCGTGAAAGAGGCCAACAAAAGCCGACTCTGACCGGAAATATGACCATCCAGAGCCGCAAAACCGGTGAGCCTAGTCAACTCATCCCGGTAAGGCGGCAGCACAGGAGGCTCCTCAATATACAATGGGCGTCCATCAACCTGTAGCCCATAAATGACCTCCACATCCTGAAGGGTAATGGTAGCCTCACCGGTGCGGAGATGAAATGTGTGTGTCTCCAGTCGCCACCTCTCAATCAATGCCGTCACTAGCGACCTATCGTGTTGTACCCGACCAACTTCGACGCACCGGTAGATACCGCCCCGACGTAGTATATCCAGGACACGAGGATGTGGGGGCGAGCAGCTAAGATTTTCCATGCTGAGTCCCCTAACCGGGTACGGACCTGAGCCTCAGGCTGCAGGTCGGATGTCCATATATGTTGCGACCTATGCTCGGGCTGAAGATACAGTAACTCTCGGTCGAAGGGCCCCAGATCAAGAGGGTGGTGATCCATCTATTTTACGCATTTTAAATCAATCATTAACAAGTAGTATTAGTTATGTAATCTTTTATCGAAAATTTTATTAAGGATTGTGGTGACCCATCTGTTTTACGTATTTTAAATCAATCATTAACAAGTAATATTAGTTATGTAATCTTTTATCGAAAATTATATTAAGGGTTTTCAATCCTAAGCTACGGGTTATGAATCCTAAACTAAGGGTTTTCAATCCTAAAATATAAAGATTAAAAATTAATAAGTCAAATGATTAACAATTAGTTAGCAAACAATTAGTATAAATAATTAATAAATAAACAATTAACTAACTAATCAAATAATTAACAAGTTATTATCATATATTTAATAAATAAACAGTTAAGTAACTAATCAAAAAAAATAATAAATTATTATCGTATATTAACAAACAAACAATTAATTAGATAATGAAACAATTAAGAAATTATTAACAAATAAACAATTGGCTTAACAAAAACTAAATAAATAATTAGTTAGTCTAACAATTGAAATAGCTAGTCTAACAATTAATAAATACTTAAGTCGCTAATCGAACAATTAACAAATACTAAATAATTAACTAATTAACAATAGATAAACAATTTTTTTTTAAAAAAGGGCGGTCCCAACAGTGCATCCGGACTGCCAAAAACGCACAAAAAAAAAATGCGCAAAATGGGCAATCCACCACAGTTGCACAATGACCATGCTTAGGGTAATAATATATTTAGCAATGTAATAAAATATTCGTAGTGAAATACCTAGATTGAAGGTTTTTTTGAGTTTTCAAAATGACCTCTGCGCCCCTCTATTCCAAAATCTAACCTTAAAAACTTGTTCCTACACTTCAATATACCAAGAATATGGGGGGGGGGGGGGGGGGGGGGGGGGGGTTGGGGACCACTGAGATGGAGGTTTAATGGCAGGTTCACTAGTGGGGTTGGAATGGTTCGGGTCTCTGGTGGGGAAGGAGGGGTCGAGTTTTGTTGGCCTCTTTCTGAAAGGCCAAACTTTATTTTTTGTAGTTTGGTCCTTTCACCCACTAATAGCCTGTTTGGCCAAGCTTCTAAAATTAGCTTATTTTAAAAAGTACTTTTTTAAAAAGTGCTTTTCAAAAAAACACTTTTAGCGAAAAACAGTTTGTGTTTGGCCAATTAATTAAAAAAACACTTTTGAGCAGTCATTAGTGTTTGACCAAGCTTTTAAAAATTGTTTCTATTTGTATTTTTCTCAAAAGTATTTTTCAAAAAAGTGCTTTTGGGCAAAAACTGTTTTTTTAGCTTCTGAAAAACTGCTTCTGCTACTCCCCAAAAGTACTTATTTTCTCCAAAAAACTTGGCCAAACACCTCACTTTTTTTTTCAAATAAGTACTTATTGAAAAAATAAGTACTTTTGGGGGGGAAATAAGCTTGGCCAAACAGGCTATAAATTAGTGCGTGAAACCTATATATGTGTGTGTGTTTTTTTTTTTGTGTTAGTTTGGTTCAACTTTTTTTTTTTGTGCTACAAAAGTCGCGGATTCTGCAATGCACAATTCCTTTAACCAATTAAATGAAATAAAAAAAGCCCTACACAAGTCCAAGGGTATTATTGTAAACAAAACTTTATACAGTTTTAAACCAAACACAATTCTAAGTTATACATTGTATATCCAATTTTTAATACAATGAACCAAACACTAGATAAATATAATCCCTGCATTGCTAATCCCTAGATTACAATCCCTGTATAGCCTGTTTCTTAACCAAACGACCCCTTAATTTTCCTTATTTCTATCTTGGTTTTATACTTTCTTTCCGGAAGTAAGCAATAGAACATACGTAGTTACTTTTTGTTTTATCTTCTTATTCTTTAGAGGGGAAGGGTGATTGGGCGGGAATGAATCAGGAAGGTTGTTAAAATCCATAGTTTGAACTTGCTTCCCATTTCATTCTGTCTTTGGATGAGTTTACCATGTTACAAGTAAACAGCTGCTTCTCAGACTGCGAAAATCATCTTCTGCTAATGATCTATGCCATTTTTATTAGATTCCATTCCAGATTGGATTGTCGAAAGCTGATCTTAGGAAGGTGGTAAAATACAGTTTATCTGGGGTAAGTCAATCAATTTCCTCAATTTATCTTCTAGATTGGAGTATCTTTCTTAAATGATAAATTTTGCTTCAACAGGTGGATAAGTCCATCAGCGCGATGTATAAGAGACTGCAGAAGAACTTAGCCTCGGAGGAGTTGTTGCCTTCTTTATGGGATAAATGCAAGGTATATCTAGCAGATTGGATATTGAAATTACTTACTTTGCAAATTCAATGGGTAGCTACACGGCTACACCTCTATGAATTTGGAATGCCTTATGTGTTTCATGTGGCAAAAGTTGGTTGTGTTCGCTGATGTCTTAGTCACATATATCGGATCACAGTTTTCCATGACTGAAAATCTTTTCTGCCCTTAACTATCTCAATTTCATTATTTGTATTGACTTAAACTTTATGTGAGGTTTAGAGCCAATTCAGGGTGTTCATCTAGGCCGTAGATGGTCTAATTAGAAAATTAGCGTAAATGATATGGTAGGTAGATAGCCAACTTAAAAAGGGTGGACTGGCGCCATTGAAAGCATGCTTTACATTGATAAAGTTATAAACCGGAGTAGGTGATTAGTGGGCCTATGGTCATGTAGAAGAAAGTTTTGAACTTTTTAAAAATGCATTGTCCTTTTAACAATAAAATATTGAGCAATCTTTGGAGCTACTTAAAAAAGTTTGATTACGTGTTTAGGTATGCTTTTAGCACTCTCTGTGTTCATCTTTTTGTCCCCCTTGGTTGATTTTCTGATCAAGTTTTGCCACAACATTCATAAACTTGCAGAAGGAGTTCCTGGACAAGTATGAGAGTTTCGTCCAACTTATAAATAAGGTTTACCCCACTGAGACCATCCCTTCCATCTCAGAAATGCGTGGGCTTTTGGCATCGATGTAAAGAAGCTCCAGTTTTGATTTTTTTCTTTTCTTCTCTTTCTCCTGGGGGTGGGGGGGTGGGGGGGGTGGGGGTGTTGTAGAGTTATTGATCTGTCTGATGGGGGAGATCCACCAATTCCTTTATTTCAATGTATCTTTTATAGTTAATATTCTTTTTATTCTTTTTCGTCATCATTTAATTAATTACTCACATTTATCATACGAAAACAGGCTAGGTAGAGTTTTTGAGTTATCATTCTTTGATTTGTTATGTTTTCTTGTGGTACAAGGTCGGTTTTTAGTTCGAAGCTTGATTTCCATGGTAAAGGAAGAAGCTTTCACCTATAAATAGTGTCCATATTGCTCTAGATAAAGTGGGATTTGTGTTAATGTAATGGGTGCAAAATTTAGCCTAGAAAGATAAAAGGTACTGCCGTACTGGTGCAGGTTAAAATTGTTTTGATAAAGATTAAACAAGAAATGAGCATACAAAGGATGCAATTTGAAAAGGAAATTTTATATAAAACTATTGTTTAGAGCCTAATCACGAAATGTAGCTACAGTTTGGGTATTTATTGAAATTATACAAGAAATCAATGGGTATTGAACCCTAATGTAAAGAAGAAGTACAAACAATGTTGAGGAAGAAAACATCTCATATCATGATTACTTACAAATGAGGGATACAAGGACTACTTATAAAATAAAGCTAAGTAACTAACTTTAACTAACTCGATAATAATAACCGTAATTAGGACACTAAAATGTAATTAGGAACAATGGTTGTTCTACCCCTCAATTTATGTAATACCTTTTCCTACACTCCCCCTCAAGCTAGGAACAACAAAGATGTTGAACAATCCTAGCTTGGAACATAGGTATTCGTGTTGAACTTTATTTAAACCATTTGTCAAGATATCAGCAGGTTGAAACTTGTTGGAATGTATTTTGTCAAAACCAATCCTTGAAGAATTTTCTCCCTTATGAAATGGCAATTAATCTACATGTGCTTAGTTCTTTCATGGTAGACTGAATTAGCTGTTAATTGTATTGCAACTTTGCTGTCATCGTACATTTTGACTAGTATAGTGGCTCATTCCAATCTCTTTAAGTAATCCCTGAAGCCATATTAGTTCAATAATTGCATTTTCCAAACTCTTATACTCAGCTTTAGCTGTGCTTCTTGATACTGTAGTTTTGACTTCCAAGTTATGAGAAACACTCCAACCTTAACTAGATATCCAGAAACAGATTTCCTTGTTAATGGGCAAGCTGCCCAATCTGTATCACAATAGGCTGAGATAGTGTCTTCATTTTTTGCTTGAGAGTAGTATCGCTTGACCAGGTTGAGACTTAACATACTTCACAATTTGGAGAGTAGCTTCCATATGTGTTCTTTTTGGTCTTTGTAAGAACTGGCAAAAATTTTGTACACTGAATGATATATCAGGCCTGGTCATGGTGAGATACAACTGGTTTCCTAGCAATCTTTGTTAAGAATGATCTTGTAGTTCTTTATCATCAGTTGTGACTTGACTAGTACCAATCATGTAATCATCATATTGCTTAGAGGTTAGCTTCACATTGTAATCCATGGGGTAACTGCAGGCTTTACAGCACCTAATCCAGTTTCAGAAATGATCTCTAATGCAAACTTTCTTTATGTAATAGAACCTCTTGTCTAGATCTGGATAATTCAGTGCCAAGGAAGAATTTTAGCTCACCTAAATCTTTCATCTTAAAGGAATTTTGTAGAGCTGTTTTGGTATCTTTAATAAGTTTCAAGTTGTTCCCAGTAATAAGCATATCATTTATATAAACTAAGACAATGATAATGTGTTCAGTAGATTTTTTGACGAAGAGTGAATGGTCATATTGACATTGTTGAAACTGATCTTTCAAAAGAGCGTCATTTAGATTGGCATTTCATTGGCTTGGAGCCTGTTTCAAACCATATAAAGATTTGATCTATCTACACACTTTGTTCTCCCCTTGACTATCAAATCCTTGGGAAGATCCATATATATATATATATATGTGTGTGTGTGTCATCAGGTAAACCACTTTGTAAAAACACATTAAATACATTCATTTGATGGATGTGCCACTGGTTTGTTGCAGCTAAAGATAGAATGGTTCTGAGTGTTTTCATTTTCACCACAGGTAAAAAGTTTCTTGATAATCTATTCCTTCTTTTTGGCTGAACCATTTTGCTACTAATCTAGCTTTGAACCTCTCAATTTCCCCCGTGGCTCTATACTTGATTATGAATATCCACTAGTAACCTATTGGTGTTTTTCCAGCAGGTAATGAGACCACTTCCCATGTATTGTTCTTTTCTATAGCCTCTATTTCATTTTTCATAGCCTCTATCCATCTAGGATCCTTTGTGGCTTCTGAATAAGAAGAAGGTTCAGTAACTGATGAGGACTCAGAGATGATGGCTTGATATTTAGGAGACAGATGATCATAGGAGATGTAATTTTATAGTGAATAAGGTGTACTATGATGCGCAGTCAATGACACAAAATATTTCATCCAAATAGGAGGTTTCTTACCCCTATTTAATGTTCTTTGTGGTTGTGAAGAGGGTTGAATTAGAGCTACTAGATGTATTACAGGAATAGCAAGTTGAACTGGAGCCTGATGACCAGAGTTGGAGGGCTTAAATTTTGGTTAGGAACCTATTGTTGTTCAGGACTTGAAAGTCCTGCAAGTCCTGATAGTTTGTTGTTGTAGGAATAGGTACAATTGGTGATAGAGTTTGACTACTGTCCATGTCTGCTAAGTGTGACAGTAGCTTGCGTAGTTTTGTAGGAGGAAATATAGGCTGATCTTTCAATGAGGTGCTTTTTAAAGGGAAAAATGCTTTCTTTGCCCAAAACATCCCTGTTCACAAAGAATTCCTTTGATGCTATATCACACAGAAGATAGCCTTTCTGGGTTGCTACATAACTCATGTGGATTTCTAGTTTTCGAGCATTGAGATGGCCCCGTTTGAGGCTTTGTATAGTAGGAGGTAATGTTTACCTATTGGTTGGTTTGATGCATTTGAGTTTAGGCCTTGGGGTCTAGATTTGCTACGAGATTCCTTGGATAAGGTTAAGTTGATTCAGGAGAGGCTCCTCACAGCTCAGAGTAGACAAAAGAGTTATGCGGATCGAAAGGTTCGTGATTTGGAGTTCATGGTGGGTGACCTAGTTCCGTTAAAGGTTTCACCTATGAAGGGTTTGATGAGGTTTGGGAAAAGGGCAAGTTAAGTGCGAGGTATATTGGACCTTTTGATATTGTTCAACATATTGGTGAGGTAGCTTATGAGTTAGGTTTGCCACCTGGTCTATCAGGTGTTTAACCTGTATTTCATATTTCGATGCTCAAAAAGTACCATCAAGACAGTTCTCATGTGATTCAGTGGGATTCACTGTTACTTTATCAGAATTTGACTTTTAAGGAAGAACCGATTGCTATTCTAGACAAACAGATCCATAAGTTGGGGTCCAAAGAGATAGCTTCGGTGAAGGTTCAATAGAGGCATCATCCGGTTCAGAAGGCTATTTGGGAGACCAAGTTGAACATGCGGAGTAGATACCCCCAGCTTTTCGTTGAGTTATGTACTTTCTTTCTCTTTACGTTTGAGGACGAACGTGTGTTTAAGTGGTGGATGATGTAACGACCAGTTGGGTCATTTTGTAATTTTACCTATTTTTCTCTAGACGATCCCATCCTTATCTTTACTTTGACGTATTTAACTTTTGGGGATGGGTAGCGCAGTTATCGAGGCAATTAGATTAGTATCAGAGTGAGAAACCTATGTTTTGAATTCTTAAGTTTGATTGTGGGTAAAACTTTGACCAATAGTTGACTTTTGGGTAAAAGTGTTCGGAATTGAATTTTGATAGTGTTGTTAGGTCCAGAACATGATTTTTGACTTAGTAGAGTAGTTGGTTCATGTCTCGACGGGTTCGGAAAGATTTTGGGTGTTTGGTCGCTAAGTGTTGGTTTTTGAGAAAGTTAGAGTATTTTCGTAGAAAAACGTGCCTTAATGATGTTGGATCAGTGTTTTGAGTGTGTGAGCAAGTTCGTAGCGTCGTTTACAATCAAGTTGCATATTTGGTTTGTGTTCGTGGGGTCCCGAATGAGTTTCGGGTGTTGGATCAGAGGTTTTTGGGACTTAATTTTTTTTGTTCTGGTGCTTCGCACTTGTGTGGCTGCACTTGCAGAAGGTAGGACGCAGGTTCGAAGTGGAGGTCGCAGGTGCGGATGCGCACTTGCGAGCATTTGTTCGCACCTGCGAGCCTTGTGTGTTTAATGAAATTCCGCACCTGCGTGTGTTTTTCCGCAGGTGCGGCGTCGTACCTGCGAAGGTATGTTCCGCACCTACGAAGGTATGTTCCGCACCTGCGCATATCACTGAAAAGAAACCCAATAAATCCCTAACATCGATTTTAGACTTCATTTTCACCTATCTCAAGTTCAAGAGCTCAGGTTTGAAAGAAATTCAGTGCTAAGTTCAAGATTCTTCTTTGGGGTATGTTTCTAACCACTTTCGAAGTATTTAATCATGATTTTATCCATTATTTTCTAAATCTATTCATGGTTTAAGATTGTAGAGTTGGATTTTTCTATAAAATGGGTTTAAAAGGTAATCAATTTATTGAAGGATCATTTGTGAATAGAACTCCATGACATTTAGGACTACGACTAATATAGACTATGCCTAAGTCGAATTTAAGTTCAATTTCTAGTTTTGCCCTTGGGGCTCGGGTTTGGTTATTTTGGGTTTCGAACTAAACCATAGTAGTATGGGTGTTATTAGGATCGTGTAACCTCATAGAATACTAATTTAATCATGTTGCACCTGATTTCATGATATTTTTACTGTTTTGACTTTCGGGGTTTGGGGATGGGATTTTAAGTTGACTTTTCAACTCGAATTTCTTCTATGGTAATATGGGTATCCTTAGAATCGTGTTTTGATGTGAAATTCGTATCTTGATAGACTTTGCTCGTTCAGAGGCTCTTCGAAAAGGGAAGGCTCAAGTATAGTGTTCGTGGCACCAGCTCGGCATTGAGGTAGGTTACAGTTTACTCTTTTAGACTACGATTGGAGGGCATATATAGCCTATAAATGTTGATGGGGTATTGGGCATGTGGAGGGGGTCCAACCTTAGTGGTTATGATGAACTCTTAGGTGGCTACCGGTGTATCTGTTTTGGGAAATTGTTGCATGGTTAGGATGTTGTGTCGTGGAATACCGGTTAGACCTATGGGCATTGGTTATGGTGATAAATCCACTTAGGTTGGTATGGTTGTTACTTATTTGGGCTATGATAGCCGTATTTGACTGATTCGTAGAAGATTATCGACTTATTTTGCATTCATCACACCATACCTCATTTATGGTATGAAAGTGGCATCAATCTTGACCTTGAGGTAATATTATGAGATTCATGATGTGTACATATTCATTCCTTTTCATGATGTGTACATATTCATTCCTTACTTCATGCCTCTGTTGACACTTGATACCGTGCATTCTATACTTATTCATGCATGCACACATTTATACATTCATTGTGATGAGGCATTTATGAAATATGAGATGGTCTGTCGAGACCGGTAAAAAGGTAAAATTGATGTGTTTAAGCCCGAAGGGAAATGATTCCGGGTATGATGGTATAAGTTGCGTGGAGATGATATAACATGATATGATATGATATGATTGATATGATTCTCACCCAGTCCGAGCATACATGTCGGATGGTGTTGAGAGGTATATGGACCTCGCGAGATCATGACTAGATGGAATGACCACTAGCGTGTGGGTAACAGGTATGAGATTCTACCAGTGCATTTGCATATATGCATAAATTCATTTGACTCATTACATTCTCACATGATAATTGGCTACTATCTTTGGGGTGGAACATGACAAAGGTTATAAGAGGTAGATAGATGTTGGCCGTGTGATTCTACTTGTATGTTTTGTTTCAATCTTTATATGTTGTATACGTTATTCCTTCGTTGTCGGCCTATGATACCTACCAAGTACTGCTAGTTTTATACTCATCTACACTTGCTGTACTATTTTTTGGTGCAGATATAGCCCTGTCCTCCAGTTCTATTCCCCGTGGCTGATTTTGACGCCATTGTTCCCAGATTCTAGGGTGAGCGACAGCTGGACCTTCAGCTCTAGACTCTCGTCTTTATTTTAACCTGTCCTTTCAATTTGAGACAATTTCTATTTCTGTATTGACTAAGACTTGTATTTTATTTAGAAGCTCTTGTACGCGTTCGACCATGTTTTGGGGTTATATTTGACTAAGTATTATTTCGTACTTACTCATATTTATGAAAAGACTATTTGGATAATGTCGATGATGTGAATGATTTTCTTACTTTTCTTTCTAAATGGATAACTACTCAAGTATGGTACGCCTACCGGTGGGAGGGTGTAGGTGCCATCATGACCCTCGAATTTGGGTTGTGACAAATTGGTATCAGAGCTTTAGGTTCACCGGTCTTATGAGTACAAGAGCGACGTCTAGTAGAGCCTTGCAGATTGTTACGTAGACGTCCGTACCCGTCCTCGAGAGGCTATAGGACATTTAGGAAACTTCCATTCTTTCATTCTTCCGTGATGATTTATTCAAGATAAATATTTGACTTTATGATTCTATTCTCTCACAGATGGTGAGGGCACGCGCGGATGTTGCAATAGACGAGGCACCAGCGCTTGCTGCCGGAGCTATGGCTTGTGGCAGGGGCATGGGTAGAGGTCATCATAGGGGGAGATGTAAAACTCGGGTCCTCAGACTAAGGTACGACTCGTATTAAGAAAGTAAACGAAATTTAGAAGGTTTCACGTTTTTGCGAAAATGGCTGAGGGGCCCACTTCGGACAACCGTAACCCTTTGATTAGTTGTTAATTTGAAAAAATGCCCTTAATGAAAGTTGTAGTATGTGAAAATACCTTTCCATCCATATGAAGATCAGTCCAAATGGAAATTGGAGCAAGAGGATATGAGCTTCAGAAAAACGCTCAGAGCAGCAGGTCATGCGCGTTGGCCACGCATCAATGTAGCACTCTGTAAATTTAGAATAGGTGTGGATGTGTTAAATAAGTATTAATGTGGCATTCTAGACATGTGAGGTACTATCGGGATGAGTTTGGGTGGAAATAGTTGTTTTGGAATCAAGACGAATAGTGAGGTGCTAAAGATTCGATAGAATCAACTAAGTTTACGGCAGGTCTGACTTCCAGCACGATTGCATGAAAATCTGTTCAGAATTTGAGAAACAATAATATCACAAAAGTTGTATCCCTTTGAATACCTTTCCAACGGTATATTGTGGAGCCCGAACGGAGCTCTGTACAAGAAGTTATGCCCATTTTACCGAAAACTGCGCAGAAGCCGACACAGGCCACCCCCGGTGGACACGCGTTGCGCGTGGGGGCATGTGCATTGGCCCCGCTCCACGGGCCCAGCGTGGGAAATCATGCTCTCTGACCAAAAGTCTTTAGAGGGTCCCGTGTTGGACGTGCCACGCGGGCCCAACGCGGATGGGTCAGATTTTTCGGTCAAAACCTCATATTTTCGCATTTTAACTTATTTAATCTAGGGGTTCATTCCCTAACATCCCTATTCACGAAAAGTCATCCTAAGGCAAGAAAGAAGAAGTCCCAAGCCTTAAGAACCCTCCAAGGTAAGTTCTATGATGATTCTAGATTGATTTCAAGTCTCTAACCCCTTTCTAACTTGAGTAAACCCTTCCAATCGATAGATTTGTGACTGGAATATCATTGTTGAGCGAAGAAACCCTAGAACTAGAATTCAAGAGGATTGAGCTTCAAAAAGGTAATGCTTCTACTCCCTAATCATTTATAGTTGCGAATTGATAAGTTCTTGGGAGAATAGTAAATGGGTTTGATAAAGAGAATCATATGAACTACGCTAGGGTTTTGGGTTGTTGACTTAAGATTGTTGTAATCATTTGGGTGATGAAAAATGGTGTTATTTACATCTATTTGGGATTTTAGAATCACCTAGAAGTAGTAGAATGAGAATTGAGTGAAGAAAATACCATTAATAAGGGCTATGAAGCTTTACGCCCATGAGGTGCTTGATAAAATGCCTAAGTGACTAAAACATGAGCATTAGTGCTAGTATTAGTTCCTCTTGATATATATTGCCATAGATTATCGTTGAAAGAGGCTTCAAACACTGTGATACGCTTAATAAGGCCAGAGTCAAGGTATGTGAGGTTAACTCTCTACGTTTGGGAATGTTTATGATTCTCCCTACGTCTCATGCTTTATGACTATTACGAATTGCCTCAGAAAGTAATTATGCCTCAGTTCCATGAATAGTCGTAGAACTTATATTCTCTAGATGACATAGTTTCATAATTCGTTCAATATCCCACGAGCCTCAGTTATGAAAAATCAATTTATTATGAATACATGTCTCAGTCTAGTTCTATTCAGCATTCCAGTATCATGTAACTCCGTATGATTCAGTATTTCAGCATCATGTATTGCAGTATGATTCTTAGTTCCTGATTTTAAATCCCTGAATGTTGAACACCTGTATTTGGGCCTGAGGCCGTAGTTTATGCTTTATGCATCTTTGGCCCTGAGGCCGCAGTTATGTATACGTATACTTGGGCCCGAGGCCACAGCTTGTGCACATATATATTGGGCCTGAGGCCGCAGATTATTTACTCAGATAAACAGGTGGTTTATCATTCGAAACAAGGAGTAATAATGTTCAGTTTCAGTTTACAGTTTCCAGTTTCAGTTTCAGCATTGATTACCTATTTGTTCTTTCAGTTGTTTTACATATCAGTGCAATTCAAATGTACTGACGTCCTCTTTTATTGCCCGAGGGCCTGCATTTCACGATGCAGGTACAGACTTATAGGATGACGGATTTGCTCGCTAGGATTCTCGTATCAGCTGCTTGGTGAGATCCAGTTCCTTTGGGGCGTTATCATATTTTCAGTCCTTACAGTATTTCAGTCAGTAAGGTATGCCGGGGGCCTTGTCTCGGTAAAAAATCAGACTTTATTATTTATAGAGGCTTCATAGACTATAGTCCAGTCAGTCAGATGTTGGCAGGCTTTTATGTGTTAGCCTTGTCGGCTACTCGTTTATACTTGCAGACTTTTCAGTACTTTCCGCATTTATGATATTTCAGTCAGACTCTTTAGTAGATCAGCATGTTGTGTGTTTATATTCAGCTTATAATTATACCACATGTTGATCCAGCCAGCCAGTTGGTTCGCTCGGTCACATGCATGCAGGTACCAAGGGTCGTGTTACGCCCATGCCATGGTTCGGGGCGTGGCAGGGGACCTCGTGGAGCAGTACCGGTTAGCGGTCGGGCACCAGTGGTGGGTCAGACCAGTGCTAGGTTGCTGTCTCCCGAGCCATAGATTGAGCATGAGATGGTGCATGAGATTGAGCATGAGGATGAGCCTATGGAGGAGGAGAGGCATGGACCACCCCAATCACCTCCTGATATCATTGCTACACTGGTCCTATAGGATTCTATGGTGTGTATTCTGAGTTTACTTGAGGGTTTGACTTAGGCCGGCGCTTTCTAGGCTCTACCAGATGGGTCGCAAACCAGAGATGGAGGATAGACTCCTGACCAGTTTCACACTCTGGGGGCACAGCCTGCTGACACTGTGGCACCCCGCATTGATGAGGTCCCAACACCTGATTTTGCTTCTCGACCAGTCACTGGGACAATTATGACCAGAGATAAGCAGAAGATATTTGATCAGTTCATTAGGATGAGTCCTCCCTGGTTCTATGGTACTCCCAAGGAGGATGTGTATGATTTCATCGTCAGTTGTCATGATAGGCTCCATAAGTTGGGTGTAGTAGAGTCGCACGGAGTTGACTATGTTTCTTTCCAATTGGTTGGGGATACGAAACAGTTGTAGAGGTCTTACATTAAGTGCCGACTAGCTGGGTCGCCTCCTTTGACTTGGACTCGGTTCTATCAGGTATTTCTGAAGAAGTATGTTCCCCGTAGCTTGAGAGATAGGAAGAGGGATGAGTTCACTAACTTAAGCCAGAGAGGGTTAGCTTAGTGGTTATGGTGAACACTTAGTGGGTACCGGTGTATCTGTTTTGGGAAATTATTGCATGATTAGGATGTTGTGTCAGGGAATGCATGTTAGGCCTACGGGCATTGGTTGAGGTGATAAATCCACTTAGGTTGGTATGGTTGTTGCTCATTTGGGCTATGATAGCCATGTTTGACTGACTCATGGAAGATTATCTACTTAATTTGCATTCCTCACACTATACCTCATTTATAATATGAAAGTGGCATCAATCTTGACCTTGAGGTGTTATTATGTGATTTTTGAGGTGTACATATTCATTCCTTACTTTATGCTTCTGTTGACACTTGTTACCGTGCATTCTGTGATTATCCATGCATACATACATTTATACATTCATTGTGATGAGGCATTTATGAAATATGAGATGGTCTGTCGAGACGGGTGAAAAGGTAAGATTGTTATGTTTAAGCCCGAAGGGAAATGATTCTGGGTATGATGGTATAAGTTGCACGAAGGGTGTAGGTGCCATCATGGCCCTCGAATTTAGGTCGTGACAGTACGGTTTATACATGATGGATGAAGGTTTTGCCAAGGTTAAGAACGGATGGTACCTACAATCAGTCCCAATCGTTGCAGTTGTTGACACCTAATTTGGGCCCTCCAATAATTTTATTTAATTATCCTGAGTTCTTGAATCTCAAACTGTCACGACCCAACCTAGGGCCATGACGAGTGACCGAGCTTAACCTGCCTGATAACCTAACTTATGTGTTATATCCCGTATTTTTATACATTGGGACATTTTAAACTAAACGCGACAAGTTAAAAACAAGATTATTTTAAGGTACGAAGTAGAGACTTTAACTTCCGGTTTCGTTTCAAGTCACAAGTTGCTTATAAATTTCGTTTGGTATAGTAGTATTAATGGAAAGTTGGGATTAAATTAACCATGATTAGATTATTAAGTGGGATTAAAAAAAAAACCAAATCAGTCCATTAAACAAAACCAAGTGTGGCCGTGTATGTATGTGGAGATGGTCAATGATAATTGACTCAAATATTGAGTGGGACACATGTCCAACCCATGAACATCATATATATAGTAAGAATGCTGATTCATTCATCACTAACCAAACCATTTTCATCTTCACAAAGTCAAGAACATTAGAGATAGAGAGAGAGGGTCTCGGCTAGAGCTGGCTGAGAATAGGGCTGCTCCAAGTTGATCAAAAATTCAGTTTCTCAAGCAATTTAACCCCTTTAAAGGTGTACAATAACGTGTAGCATTCATTGGAATAGCAAGAACAAGTGTTGAAATTCAAGAAGTGAATTTGAAGGGCTAGCCGATTGAAGGATTGAGTGACAAGGTAAGAGTTGATCATCTTTCATATGTTTTATGGTGAATTGAATGTATATGATTGTGCATGTTGGTATTGGATTGTTGTTGTTGAAGTTGAAGTGGGCCGTGTGCTATAGGTTTATAGGAAATAATGTTTAATCTTCTTGTACATGTATTAGGAATGAAGGGAATGTGTTATAGTATGAATAAACGAATGAAAATCATGAAGTTGTTGTAGTTGTGTTGAAGCCGTGTAGGGGCTGGTTTAGAGGAATTAATGGACTGTTTTGTGTCATGCTTTTATTGTTGTTGTTATGGACATTGTGGTGTATTATATGCATTATGAATATGTGAATTGAGGTGTAAAAGAAATGATTTATGTTGAAGTAGAAAAACAGTCCAAACCGTGGACTGTTTTAATGAAAGGGATAGATTAGTTATTTTGAACGTTGATTGTTGTTATGGACGTACAGTGAAGATGAAGTTCAATGATTCAAGTTGAATTGAGATGGTTTGTGGGCTGTTGTAGGAGTTAATATGATGCTAAAACAGTTCCCATAATCGTATAAGTAATGTTGTTAAACGTGTTGTTGTCGTTGTAATTGAAGTTGGAAAATTTCGAATTGAAAATGGTAATGTTGTGTGAGCTGTTTGGCCGTGAATAGGGGACTGTCTTAAATAATCCCGGGTTGGTACTTGAAAGTATGACTAGCAATATTAGCTTGGAGTACTAGTTGGGTTGAATGCGAATGAAACGTCGTCTAAATGTTAGAAAGGGATTATTATCGTTAAAATACGTATTGAATTCCCTCGTGGACTAATCGTAACTCTTGATATCTTGATATAGGATAAGGTACTATTGGGCAGCGAGTACGAGTTATAATACGACTAAACGCTAAAGGTATGTAAAGCCTAATCCTTCCTTCTTTTGGCATGTCCTAGACGTAAGTAAGAAATGATATGAGCCTTGGGGTAAACTCTACTCTCTAGTTCCAAGCATGACTTATGATTCTATTCATTCCTTAATGTTATTGTCACGAGCCTACTATATGATTGACTAACAAATGATGTATTGAAATTCCTACTCTTAAACAATTGCATAATTAGAGTCCTACTTGACCTTCAAAAGCTATATCATGTTAAATTGATACATGTATATGAATCCTGAAACGTTCCTTGCTATGGTTTGTAATAAGATTTAGAAAGAACTGAATATGATTATTATCCTGACACTTGAAAGCTGATTAGTTACTTATCTATTGAGCCTCCAAAGATGTTTTGCATGTATGTGGTTGCTTATTATTCTGCTCGTGCTTACCGTTACATCCTTCACTGAGTCCCGGGCCAGGACACGTTTTCGAGCGCATATTTACTATATTACTCACCGAGTCCCTCACTAGAGGTTCGGGACACGTTATATATATACATGATGATATGATGACATGGGAATGGCGGCCAGGATGGCATATGATCATTATTTCACCGGGTCCCTCACTAGAGGGCCGGGACACGTATATGTACATGTTTATAATGCTATGATTTTAATTACTGAGCCCCTCACTAGAGGGCCGGGACACGTTATATATGTTATGTACAGAATGATTACTCAGCTTTGACTACTAAACTCTATATTGATATTGGTATGAGGTTGATAAATATGAATTATGTTCAAAGGTAAGTTTATGGATTTCTGTTTGTCGCATTAGATCCTACACTCCTTGTCTCAGAATGATTCTATTTACTATATTCCACGCTTTACATGCTCAGTACATATTCCGTACTGACCCCCCTTTCTTCGGGGGGCTGCGTTCATGCCCGCAGGTACAGACGCTCGTTTCGGAGATCCGCCAGCCTAGGATATCTATTCAGCTACTTGGGATTGCTCCTTTGTTCCGGAGCCTAGCTTGTGGTATAGATCCTTTTTGTTGTATATATATGTGTTTGTTCGGGATACGGCGGGGCCCTGTCCCGTCATATGATTCTGTCATTACTCTTAGAGGTCTGTGGACATTTGTGTGGGTCTGTATATAGTTGTTGTTTCGTTGTATGGATATGACTTATGTTTGGGGCGTACCCATTCGTACTGGCAGCCTTGTTGGCTTGCGTAGGTATATATATGTTTGTTGTTGGAAATTGTAACTCCTCAGGAGACAGCTGGCTATGACATGCATATATGTGACAGCTTTACAATAACGTCTTGCCTTTTTATATAAATAAGTTCTCGATATGCTAGCTGTAGATGATTATAGTTAACAGGTGATATGAGTGTCCAACTCGGGCACTAGTCACGGCCTACGGGGATGGTTCGTGACATTATGTTACCTGTACTCAAACATCCCAAAACATATTTATATATATATGTAACATATCACAATGCAAGCCAACGAGGCTGCTGATGCTTCTGTACAACAAAACAGTGGCCGGTAAGGCCAAACAGTATCCATGACACCCACGCTGTCCGCAGACTACTAGAAGAGTATGACCATGCATAAGTGACGGAACAGGGCCCTGTCGTGCCCATAATATATACACACAAAATTATACCAAAACAGGAACAGTCTCCGAAGCAAGTGGAGCTGTCTGACTCTCAACGCTGACTCCTCCTAGGTGGCTGGATTGTCTGACCGCATCCCTGAACATGCGGGCATGAAACGCAGCCCCCAAAGAAAGGGGGTCAGTACGGAATATGTACTGAATATGTAAAGCATTACTAAATCATAAACAAGGAAAAGCGTAACAGTAAACAAGTTTAGAAAGCAACCCGGAAATAACCTGGAACAGCATTTTGAACCATGCCATATGGTCCCTTACACAAATTCTAGCATACACAATATAAATATAGAATATCCTATTCGTAGCCGCTTCCGGCTAATAATACAATAGTCCCTTCGGACGGCCGCTTCCGGCTAATAATACAATAGTCCCTTCGGACGGCCGCTTCCGACATAATAATGATGGCCCCTTCGGGCAGCCGCTTCCGGCTTAATAATAATGGCCCCTTCGGGCAGCCGCTTCCGGCTTAAGAATATCATAATCCAGCTGATCAGGTGGAACAATAACAATACATATGATATACAGTATGAATATGTAGTGAAGTCACAAAACGTTGCTTGTCAATACAGTATGAAATGTTTTATAGAAGTCAAGACATGAGTCGTCATGGAGTTCCTAAAAATAGAAGCTGATATATATCGACTATTATCCAACGTACACAAGACTGAAGGGGGAGGCTCAATCACTGGAGAGTTCTAACATCAAGAAGTGAATAAGAATCATAAATCACACTCGAAACTTATGAATAGAATTACCCCAAAATTCATATTATTCATCACTTAGATCTAAGACATGCCAAAAGAAAGAAGGGTTAGCTTTACATACCTTTGGCGTTTATTCGTAACACAACATGTATACGCTGCCCAAAGTTTCAACCTATATTAAGACATCAAGAATTATGGTTAAGCTACGGGGAGATTCAAAACGTTTCCCAACGTTAGCAATTCTTTTCTAGACAATTTAGACGACGGTTTCCTTACATCCCAAATTAATTACATAATAGTCAAGCTAACTCCAATAATTATACGTTCAAGTACTATATCGAGGCTATCCAACACAAGATGCGAGAATCACTCCGAACAGCCCGCATAACATTCCAAACAGTCCATCAATATTCCAAACAACCCACATTCACAATATTCAATAACGATCCACATTCGGCTACTACGTCTTCAAGTTATTCCTAATAGTCCGTAGCCTTAACGTTTTCATGTAAGAAACTTTATAACAGCCCAACCAACATACAACACAATGCATAATCTTAATTATCATTAATCTTCCAAGCGCAACAAGATCAACAACAATGTATTCAAAATAGCCCCTAACTATTACACAAAAGATGCTCGGAATTCTTGCAAACGCTTACGAACATGTCTAGCAAACCACATACGATTCTTACACATTATTTCATATCTTCTTTTCATATAATTTCAGTAAAATATGACCAGCAGCCACACGACAACTACATCTTCAATTCATACGCAAATAACCTACATCATTATCACTATAATCCTTACAATAACCCACAAACAAATTTAACTCCAACTCTAACCATTTAATACCGTTATTCTCATCATAAGATTCATAACCAAAACAAACAAAATACCAAGTAAAGTTAGTTCACCACCTTCTACATAAAACAGTCCCTACACGGCTTCAACCATGCTTCAACATCAACACACATAATTTCATGGATTCAATTTATTTTCATATCAACACAACTTCACCTTTAACTTTTTAATTCTTTTCATTCTTTTAATATGTTATTTATGATAGCAACAACCATAATTACTAAATAAAATCAGTCCACCCATTTCAACTAAAACAGTCCCTACGGCCACATTAACATTCCAACACCAACATTCATAATTTTATACATGCAATTCATGTTCACCAAGTTACAACCATACTTCAACATCAACACATATAATTCCATGGCTATTATCATGCTCCAACATCAACACACCTAATTGAATGGATTCAATTTACATTTGTACATCTACAATACGTTCAAACCACCCTTAATACATGCAAAAGAAAGTTAAACCTTACCTTAAACACTTGACTTCTCAACTTGACTAGAATTTGTGAAATGAAATAATACTTGTTCTTGTTGCTCCAATGACTAATCCACGTTGCTATGCACCTTCCTATGGGTTGGAATACTTTGAAAATCTGATTTTTGATCAACAAATTTGAGCTTCAATTTTTTGCTAGCCATGGCCGAATGCCATGGCTTATGTTCTCTCTCTCTCTCTAGCTTATGTGTTGAAGATGGAATGAGGGTTTTGCTGATTTTGTGAGTCATATAAAATATATATATGCTCTTCCTAAGCTCTACACGTGACCAGTAGAATTTTAATCCATGTGGAGTGTATTTGGTCTAATATTTAACTCAATTCAATGCCTCATTTGCACACTATTCTTGAAGACCGTTTTTTTGGTCTTTAGTGGAAGACCATATGGTCATATTAGGTCCACTAAGTAATAGAATAATGTGGCATGCTGAATAATTAATGTCTTCCATAAGGTTTCCACGCGAACCTTTTGTCAATTGCATTCATACAAGAATGAATTGTCAATATGTAAATGAGTCTTCCAACATGTAATAGCATGCCTTCATATAATAATGAATTGTCAATATTTAAATGAGTAATAGCCTTATTTTAGATGACTTTGAGTCATCACTAGGCATTGGCAGTTTAATGTTCCTCTTGGCTCATTGTTGCCACTAATTTTTAATTAACACCACAATTAAGTAGTTCCTAATCTCCAATAATATTTTTATACTAAGTAAAATTTATAAACAATTAGTTCTAATTTAGAAATTAAAAATTAAAGGTTTCTATTTCGTGTCCGGGAAGGGTTCCGTCTTTAACTCACGTCGATTTCTTCGCGAATAACTCGACGTATAAAAATATGGGGTCTAACATTCTTCCCCCCTTTAGAACATTCGTCCTCGAATGTTGGAAATTTGTAACTTATAGAAGTTTTATGGATAGCTAAACAATAGAGTAAAACATGATGGTACTATTTAAGGTCAAATTAATCGTATCTGATACCTCTAGTATCATATTATAATAACTAAAAGATTACATATCAAAGGTAGTTTTCTATTCGTTTACTCTAGTTTGGATTTATAGCTATGGTCTTGCTATGCTATGGGCACTTCCCCCCTTAAGGTTTTAATTAAGTGTTTCACTAAGTCTTTTGTCTCGATTTACCCCGTTAACTGCTATGCTCGTTTTCTAACTTAGGTTTTAATACATCATGTCCTAGTGATAAGGGACAGTTCGTATATAGCTTATATCCATCAATAAATTATCTGAAGAAGGGTATACCTGATGGTGCATCCTGCGGTGTCTCTAGACCCGGTCTCCCACCTAGAGCGTAGATACGATGCGGCCCAGTATTGGAGCTAGATGCTCTACCTCCACCCCTACCTCGGCCGGAAGAAGTCTGGTGTCCTATCTCTAGGGCCCTCACTGAGGGTGACGACGCTGCTACCGAATTCTCACGAACAATACTACCCACTCTTTCTGGCCAATCTCTAGCATAGTGCGCCGGATCACCACAAGTATAGCATACACCCTGACGACACCGTCCTACATGAATTTTCCCGCAAGTCGCACATCGAGGAGGGGGCATCACCTCCTGCCCTGACCCCATCTGCTGCTGATAACCCGATGCATAAGAAGGACTCTGTCTCTTCCTAAGGGAAGTCTCCCTACCCCGCTGAGATCCTTGAAACTGCAGAGGCGCACTATACTGGGGTCTGCTCTCGCTAGTGGAACCTCTACACTGACCCTCTGACCTGGCCCTCTTGGGCTGACTACTACTCTGCTCCGAGATAGCCTTTCGCTGGCGCCTACGATCCTCTGACCCTTGAGCATAAGCCTGAATACGAGCTATATCCATTCCTGACTGCATTGCTACTGCCATACAAGCCTCCTGCAACCCTGGCTCTAATCCCATCACATATCGGTGAACTCTATCTTCCATTTCCTGCACAATAGAAGGGGCATATCTGGCCAAAGAATCAAACTCCACACTATACTCTCTAACAGACATGCTACCCTGCTGTAAGTTAAGGAACCTATCAACCCTTGCCCGCCTCAACTCGGGTGGCATATAATGGCGCAAGAAGGCATCTGAGAATTCTTGCCAAGTCGGCGGAAGAGCATCCCTACCCCTCGATAATCTCCATGACTGAAACCAATTAATTGCTATACCCTGCAATCTATAAGCAGCTAACTCAACAGATTCTGTAGCTGACGCCTTCATCACATTTAAGGTACGCTACATACCATCTATGAACTCCTGAGAATCAGCATTAGGGTCCGTGCCTTTAAACTCTGGGGGACCTAATGTAAGAAAATCTCGGGCCCTGGCACTTGCAGCCCTATCTGGATACTCATGACCCATATCCTGTCGTCCAACCTGGGTAGCAAGTATCTGAGTCAACAAACATATAGCATCTATCATCTCTCTCATCTCCTAACCCTGAACATCCGGCTGAGGGACTGGAGGTACTGGTACTGGTGCTGGAGCTGGGGCTGGATCAGATGCCCCTCTGAGCTCATCCGGAGGTGGGGAAGTAGGAGCACTCTGGGACTGAATGTGTATCCCAACACAAGTCTGAGCTCTGGTAGACCTGGGGGCTTGGCTAACTGCCTCATCCTCAACTGATTTGCCCTTCTGGGCTGCTGTCGCTTTACTCTTCCTACTCATCGCTGAAATCATACAAGACTATTAGATTAAGGACTTCACTTATGACACAGCTCTATTCGCACGATCTCCAACACGAAAGAAGGAATGACACCCTATTAATGTCTCGTAGCCTCCTGTTTATAGATGTGGTGCACAACACACCGATAAACAAGACTTTACTAGACACCGTCTGTGAACATACCGAGAACTGAACTGCTCTGATACCACTTTTGTCACGACCCAACCTAGGGCCATGACGAGTGACCGAGCTTAACCTGCCTGATAACCTAACTTATGTTACCTGTACTCAAACATCCCAAAACATATTTATATATATGTAACATATCACAATGCAAGCCAACGAGGCTGCTGATGCTTCTGTACAACAAAACAGTGGCCGGTAAGGCCAAATAGTATCCATGACACCCACGCTGTCCGCAGACTACTAGAAGAGTATGACCATGCATAAGTGACGGAACAGGGCCCCGTCGTGCCCATAATATATACACACAAAATTATACCAAAACAGGAACAGTCTCCGAAGCAAGTGGAGCTGTCTGACTCTCAACGCTGACTCCTCCTAGGTGGCTGGATTGTCTGACCGCATCCCTGAACCTGCGGGCATGAAACGCAACCCCCAAAGAAAGGGGGTTAGTACGGAATATGTACTGAATATGTAAAGCATTACTGAATCATAAACAAGGAAAAGCGTAACAGTAAACAAGTTTAGAAAGCAACCCGGAAATAACCTGGAACAGCATTTTGAACCATGCCATATGGTCCCTTACACAAATTCTAGCATACACAATATAAATATAGAATATCCTATTCGTAGCCGCTTCCGGCTAATAATACAATAGTCCCTTCGGACGGCCGCTTCCGGCTAATAATACAATAGTCCTTTCGGACGGCCGCTTCCGGCATAATAATGATGGCCCCTTCGGGCAGCCGCTTCCGGCTTAATAATAATGGCCCCTTCGGGCAGCCGCTTCCGGCTTAAGAATATCATAATCCAGCTGACCAGGTGGAACAATAACAATACACATGATATACAGTATGAATATGTAGTGAAGTCACAAAACGTTGCTTGTCAATACAGTATGAAATTTTTTATGGAAGTCAAGACATGAGTCGTCATGGAGTTCCTAAAAATAGAAGCTGATATATATCGACTATTATCCAATGTAAACAAGACTGAAGGGGGAGGCTCAATCACTGGAGAGTTCTAACATCAAGAAGTGAATAAGAATCATAAATCACACTCGAAACTTATGAATAGAATTACCCCAAAATTCATATTATTCATCACTTAGATCTAAGACATGCCAAAAGAAAGAAGGGTTAGCTTTACATACCTTTGGCGTTTATTCGTAACACAACATGTATACGCTGCCCAAAGTTTCAACCTATATTAAGACGTCAAGAATTATGGTTAAGCTACGGGGAGATTCAAAACGTTTCCCAACGTTAGCAATTCTTTTCTAGACAATTTAGACGACGGTTTCCTTACATCCCAAATTAATTACATAATAGTCAAGCTAACTCCAATAATTATACGTTCAAGTACTATATCGAGGCTATCCAAGACAAGATGCGAGAATCACTTCGAACAGCCCGCACAACATTCTAAACAGTCCACACAATATTCCAAAGAGCCCACATTCACAATATTCAATAACGATCCACATACGGCTACTACGTCTTCAAGTTATTCCTAATAGTCCGTAGCCTTAACGTTTTCATGTAAGCAACTTTATAACAGCCCAACCAACATACAACACAATGCATAATCTTAATTATCATTAATCTTCCAAGCGCAACAAGATCAACAACAACGTATCCAAAACAGCCCCTAACTATTACACAAAAGATGCTCGGAATTCTTGCAAACGCTTACGAACATGTCTAGCAAACCACATACGATTTTTACACATTATTTCATATCTTCTTTTTATATAATTTCAGTAAAATATGACCAGCATCCACACGACAACTACATCTTCAATTCTTACGCAAATAAGCTACATCATTATCACTATAATCCTTACAACAACCCACAAACAAATTTAACTCCAACTCTAACCATTTAATACTGTTATTCTCATCATAAGATTCATAACAACAACAAACAAAATACCAAGTAAAGTTAGTTCACCACCTTCTACACAAAACAGTCCCTACACGACTTCAACCATGCTTCAACATCAACACACATAATTTCATGGATTCAATTTATTTTCATATCAACACAACTTCACCTTTAACTTTCTAATTCTTGTCATTCTTTTAATATGTAATTTATGATAGCAACAACCATAATTACTAAATAAAATCAGTCCACCCATTTCAACTAAAACAGTCCCTACGGCCACATTAACATTCCAACACCAACATTCATAATTTTATACATGCAATTCATGTTCACCAAGTTACAACCATACTTCAACATCAACACATTTAATTCCATGGCTATTATCATGCTCCAACATCAACACACCTAATTGAATGGATTCAATTTACATTTGTACATCTACAATACGTTCAAACAACCCTTAATACATGCAAAAGAAAGTTAAACCTTACCTTAAACACTTGACTTCTCAACTTGACTAGAATTTGTGAAATGAAATAATACTTGTTCTTGTTGCTCCAATGACTACTCCACGTTGCTATGCACCTTCCTAAGGGTTGGAATACTTTGAAAATCTGATTTTTGATCAACAAATTTGAGCTTCAATTTTTTGCTAGCCATGGCCGAATGCCATGGCTTATGTTCTCTCTCTCTCTCTCTCTCTCTCTCTCTCTCTCTCTAGCTTATGTGTTGAAGATGGAATGAGGGTTTTGCTGATTTTGTGAGTCATATAAAATATATATATATATATATATATATATATATATATATATATATATATATATATATATATATATATATAGATATAGATATGCTCTTCCTAAGCTCTACACGTGACCAACAAAATTTTAATCCATGTGGAGTGTATTTGGTCTAATATTTAACTCAATTCAATGCCTCATTTGCACACTATTCATGAAGACCGTTTTTTTGGTCTTTAGTGGAAGACCATATGGTCATATTAGGTCCACTAAGTAATAGAATAATGTGGCATGCTAAATAATTAAAGTCTTCCATAAGGTTTCCACGTGAACCTTTTGTCAATTGCATTCATATAAGAATGAATTGTCAATATTTAAATGAGTCTTCCAACATGTAATAGAATGCCTTCATATAATAATGAATTTCCAATATTTAAATGAGTAATTGCCTTATTTTAGATGACTTTGAGTCATCACTAGGCATTGACACGTTAATGTTCCTCTTGGCTCATTGTTGCCACTAATTTTTAATTAACACCACAATTAAGTAGTTCCTAATCTCCAATAATATTTTTATACTAAGTAAAATTTATAAACAATTTGTTCTAATTTAGAAATTAAAAATTAAAGGTTTCTATTTCGTGTCCGGGAAGGGTTCCGTCTTTAACTCACGTCGATTCCTTCGCGAATAACTCGACGTATAAAAATACTGGGTCTAACACAAACGGGGTGAAATATGAATTTTTTTTTCCAGCCAAAATGATTTTTACAAAATTATTTCAATAATATTTTGCCATTTCATTTGTCAAAATAATTTCAAATACATATTGTAAGTCATTTAAAGTATTCAACATATTTTTCCATAAATATTAAGTTATTTTTCAAAATTAATTCAAAATAGTTTGAAACAATTATCCAAACAATTGTTTAAATTATTAAATATGAAATTGATAAGTATTTTACTCCGTTAATTCAAGAAAATTTGTTAATTAATTAAAATAACCAATTCCTTCTCAATTTTATAATTTATTTAGCCACATTCGCATTATTTGCCAAAAATTAACTATAAATTAGTTACGTATTAATTTTGGCTATAATTGAAATAGCTAATTAATTGCTATGTGTTAATTGTGGTCATGCTTGAAATAGCCAATTGTATGATTAAAGGTCAATTGGGGTTGTAATTGCAATAATTGGTCCTTTTAAATGCCTATGGCCGTATTTATAAGGGATTAATTGGGAAATTAGTCTTAATATGGCCATAAGTTTAAATGTCTATTTAATTATCACGTTGTAGTTTCGGCCATTTGGTTAAGATCGCATGTTTTACCCGTTCTATATACATATATGTACAAGTATATATGCATATACACGAGAGTATACATGTGTACATGTATGCATATGCCATATTGGGTCAGATCCTTCCCTTTTAAAATATGAGAAAATTGCACCATAAGTCAAGCTTTTAGAATTAAGCACATAAATAGCACAACTTTTAAAGTTCTTCAAAAGTAACATATTTTATACCTTTATGACATATTTAGGAAAATATTATGCCAAATAGAATCCCTTAAATCAGGGATTCAATAATATTTACTCATTCTTTATTATCATTTTATCTCCCTTTTTTAAGGGATAAACCCATCTCTATTATATAATTTATCTCTCTTCTTCAACAGATAAACATCTATCTTTCTCACCCCTCAACTGCTACTACATCTTCTTATTTATTTTCATTTTCTCGTATGGGCTATTGAAAGTTTTCATTTTTCAAGGATTTCGGCAAAGCTAATGTTAGAAAAAAAAATTGATTGACTTACGTAAAATAATTATGAAAAGTTTTTAAAAAAATAAAATTATTAAAAAAACTCCAGAAAATACATTTCCAAAAAAACATATCCGAAAGATAAATATCATATGAGGTATAACTGCATATATAAATATTATTTGGAGCGCACACAAAATTATATGGGGTATAAAAAATTATCATACAAGGTATAATTAAACTATACGTGGTATATGAAATGTATACAAGGTTTCATAAAATGTATAAAATATATAACAAAATTATACGAGGTACATAAAATTTATGATACAAGGTATAAAATTTATCATACAAGGTATAATAAAATGTATATAAGATATAAAAGGCAGTTACAGAAGAAATCATATATTCATGATATATATTTTGTATAAGTTTATTTCTAATATAAATTTAATTTCAAAATATCACTTACATGATATTTATATAATCAAAAGAACTACAACCATGTGTAATCTCAATATTTTGTATATTCTTTTAACTACAACCGTGTATATACTTAAAATATTACTTATCATGCATTCATTCAATATAAATAAGATCAAATTTTGCTTTTAACTACAATCGTGTGTGTGTGTGTATATATATATATATATATATATATATATATATATATATATATATATATATATATATATATATATATATATATATATATATATTAATGCTTAGTATATTTTTTATGCGCATTTAATAAGGATGTCAACAGTAATGTTGACCCTGAGTGGTTACCTGAGAGAGAAAAAAAAATAATAAAAAATAATAAGGATGAAGACTAGATGTAACCGTTTAGGAATATGTTAGCAAAAAAATAGGAACGTAAGGTTCCTTATACATAGGAGTTGCTTTAATATAGAACTCTTAATTAAATGGCTACGAAATGTTTACTGCATTTACCTGTTAATAATATGTAAATATTTTTATATTCTTGTCTACTTACGTTTTTTCCCCTTTAAAAATAGGCCAGGTCCAGCCCAACAAGGCAAAGCCCCGGCCCAACCCTCTTCAACATTAAAACCAAATGACCCATCTACGACACACATACGTGTCTGTATAATCAAAGGTGTCAAAACCCTAACGCCGCCGTGGTATCCTCTCTCTCTCTCTTTCTCTCTCTCTCATCATCACCATACCAAAATGGCAACGGTGCAGAGTATTATGCTTTTCTTTGGTTTGTGCATAGTCAAAAGAGGCAAAGCATTAATTGCTTTGACCTCTCTCTTACCCTTATCACCGCAGAACCACCCTCAAAGAGGTGAGGTTGCCCCTCCTTTTACTTTTTTTTTGCATTTTCTTTAATTACTCTTGTTTTGTATTGATTTCAAATGCTCGATTGTGATTGGTTTGCTATGAATTGGAGGGATTCCCCCCCCCCCCCCCCCCCCAAAAAAAAAACTCTTAGTCCCACATGGGTGGAGATCTCAAACCCTAGAATTTGGGGGTTCTATATAAAGAACCCCAATTTCTACCATTCAACACACACATATGTACACTTGTATAATTTTCGAAAGAACCACATTTTTATTTTACACTGGTTTATACGAGTGCACTTAGGGTTTTGGTTTGCTCATAACCCTTTTTAGTTTAAATTTGGTCTATTTTTGCTAAAATCCTTGTGATTTATTTGTGGTTTGTCGCTGTGAGGGGTGGAAGAGAAGAAGACTTCCCCATTGCTCCATTCTCAACCTTGGCTACCACTACAAAAGGTAATCTTTCTTCCTTTAAGTTATTTTGTGTTGTTTAGTTCATCATTTGTTGTCTTTTGTTTGTGCTTAGCTTATGTTTTATGTCATTAGTCTGTTTCTGTTATTATTAGTAGTAGTTTAGCATATCTATTTAGGTTTTAATTGTTAGTTAATAGAGTATGTGCTAATGTAGTGGTTTGTATTCCCTGTTGGTTAAATGTTCAGTTGCGTTTACATGTTATTTTTAAAGTCAAGCATGATTAATAGTAACCTGTATTCAAGCTTTACCTGTCCATGAGTAGATTAGCCTATAATGCCTCCTATAATGTTATTTATGCCTAATATAATATTAGTAATGACATAGTAACATGGACTGCTTAGATTGAGACCTATTGAAAGAACATTTAGTTTGTTATTGTGATAAACATGACTACTTGTGGTTAAGATATATGGTTTTTGGTTTTATTTCTACCTTAAGAAAGGCCAAACTTGTTATTTGCTGGAGTTATGAATGTCTGTTCTTGTTGAAGGATTAGAATGATGTTGCCCCTTTGGGACAACCTAGGTTATAATATATCACTGCTATATTGGTTTGCCATTTAAGACAATTATAACAACCTGAAACCATCTATTTTGTTTTCTTTCTACTGGAAAGAGGAAATGATATCATGTTTTTGTGTACCTTAAACCAGTATGATGTTCATTTGGAACTCTTTGAATCATGATACAATGTTTCCCACCATATGTATGCCATGTTTAAAATGCTAGGCCAAAGTGCATGCTTATATTGACCATATAGAGTTCTTTATGCCTTTCCCTGCTTTGTGTTAAACCTTCAACATGTGTCTTTCCCTTTTTAGATTTTGAACACCATGACAAGTGAAAAAATGGAGTAGTATGTTAAGCTTTCTTATACATATGAGAACCTATGTGTGAAACTGATTTAATTTGATTGACATACTGCATCCTGTCTGATTGTATGACATCTCCCTATCTCCCTTTTTCTGTTCTTCTCCTACGTGGGTATGTTGAATGGAACCATGTTGACATAAGGTTTTAAGAAGTTCCCCTTCTTATTCTGTTCATTTTTTGATGGCGTAGGCACTCTGTTGGGTTGTATGATATTTTGAACCATCGAAATACTAGTTTTCTATGTCACTGAGTATTGACATAAGTCACGTTAAAGGGTATGTTATATGTATGAGGCTATAGCTTTAGTATGTGGACCACTGTGTGCCATTGTTATGTACGGAAGGTATTTTGGAATCTCTTTTTGATGAATATATGAATCAAATGTGTGTCAAGTATGTCATGCCATATGTATATCTAGTGTATTTGATATAGATTTGATGTGAGACTCCTTTGTTCTTCCCTCCCTTTCCTTGTTCTGTGTTACTGCTGCATAATATGCATGGGATATATAAGGTATATATAGCCTATACGTGCCTTGGTGTATATAGGGTGGTATATCTTGTATATTGATGGAATATCTGCGGAGTTTCTGGCTTAACCACATTGATGAGTTAGTAATTTGGGACTGCCTTCCTTTACATATTCCTTCACCACTGATTTGGACCTCTTGCCTCAGGTTATCTTAGTTGGGCTTGTCCCTTTTTATCTTTTATGTTCTAAATCGCATTTGAGCTTTCTTACTCCCATTTGTTTACTTTTTTAAGTGTGTGTGCGTGTGACTATTCTTCCTTTAAGTTCTTGATAAATTATTTGCTAAGTTTAGGTACTTTCTAACCATATCCTTCTTTTTCCCCTCTTTGGTTTGCATGGAAAGTATCTGGGCCATTCGAGCAAATTTCTTCATAAACCACTATTCGGACAGAGGCCCAATAGCTTTCTTTTATCTTTTTTTTTACGCGGAGTGCCCTTCTTTTGGGCTGGTCTTTATATTTTTCCCCTCATTTATGCCTTCTTTAATTTTTTCCCCTGCCGCCTGTTTAATGAAAGTTTTTTGACGAAATTACCCTTACCCCATTAAAACTCTTTCTATTTCGTCATTTGCCCTTTTATTTTATTTTTTTGCTTCTTCGTTCCTCCTCTGTTTTGTGTCTGTCTTATCTGTTCTAAAATTTAGGTACGAATTTGGATCTTTTGCTCGTTTCAATATTTGTTTTTATGTTAAATTGTTGTTTGTTGAATTGATATCTTTTTCTTCGTCGTTTTTTATATTTAATTGATCCTTTTTTATTTAAAATTATAGTGTTTTGTTAAAGTGTCTGTATGATTTTTTGAACTTTAGTTTTGTTCCCCATGTATATATTTTCGCTTTTTGAATGTCGTATTCTGAATGTCGTAATATGTTTTAGTTGATTTTGATATGCATTTTGGTTTTCTCTTTGTTGAATCTTTGAAGTTTTGCCTATGAACAACTGTTTTATGCTGTTGCTCTTATTTTTGTTTAATAATCTGGTTTTTGTGAAGAATGTGTTTGTGCGAGGCGGCATATGCTTGTTCTGGCAGAATTTTTGTTTTTTGAAACTTAATTTATGCCTATTCCGGCATAATTTCGTGATTTAAGTTAGTTTGTATGTGTTTTGATTTTTTGGTGTTTTTTTGTTTGTTAACCTGTGTTTTCATGAAGACTGTGTTTGTCTGAGGCAACATATGCCGGGTCCGGCAGAGTTCTTGGTTTTTGAAACTGAAGTTATGCCGGTTCCGGCATAAAGTTATGCCTGTTCCGGCATAACTTTATGAATTAAGTTAATTTATGTGTGTCTTGCTTTTTTGGTGTTGTCTTGTTAATAATTTTGGTTTTTATACAATCTTATGTGTTTTTGGTGTTGTTTTGTTAATAATGTTGGCTTTTTATGCAATCTTATGTGTTTTGGTTCTTTCTTCTATTATGCAGGTATTTGTGTACCAGTCTAGGGACTGATTTTTTATTATGGTATATGTTAATTATTTTCATTCTCATTTTTGGTTTATTCTTATGTAAATTCTTGGTTTCTGTTGACATTAATTTTTCTTTTATAGGAGGAACATCCCTTGGTTAAGTTTGAACACTGGGTTGAAGGAGGTGGCATGTGGAGTGGTGATTTTAATTTTCGGAGTTTGATTTTGTCCTTTTTGAGTGTCTCTCAATTGGACTTGTTGAAAAAGGGTGTGTTTGGACAGTTTATGGATTTGGTTGATGTCCACCTGAGTGATAGTATTTTCCATTGCTTGATCTTATCGCAACTTTCATCTAGTAATGATAGTGCGTTAAAGTTTAAGATATTTGATCGCGTGTGTGTATTTGATTCCGAGTCTTTCCGTCTTATTACTGGTTTGGATTCTTGTGTTGGCGATTTTAGTGTTGTGTCTAGCAGACCAAATAGATTGTTGAGACTTTATTTTCCAAATCAGTATAGAATAAGGTTGTGTGATCTCAAGAGTTTCTTACAGATCAAGTCAAGTAATCATACTGGTGGTTTTTGGGAAAGATCTAGTGATCCTGTTAGACTTGCTGAGGTCTATATAATGGAGAGGGTTTTGTTGGGTCGTAACGAGAAATGTGTTGTTAAAGGTCATCTAATGAAGATAATTGATGATGACAGTCTTTGAGTGTCTTATCCTTGGGGTTCTCTTAGTTTTAATTGATTGGTACGGTCGATTCATGGTTGTGTGAAGACTTTCAAGAGCATGCCATCTACACGTTATATGATTAGTGGTTTCCCTTACGCTTTAAATGTGTGGTTGTTGGAGGTTTTCCCTATATTTCGAGGGTTTTCAAGTTTTCATGGTCTGAAGTCTCCTCGTATGTTGTCTTGGGGTCCTTCAAAGCAAGTTGATTATAAAGTTATTGCTGATAATTTCTTCCATGCTGAAAAAGTATGTGTTTCCCTTTTGTTGATGCTTCTTTTTCTTGGTTCTTTTTCCCTCTTGTTATTTTTTGTGTTTTTGTCTAATTGATGTGTTTATATTGTGTTATAGAGATTCAAGAAATTTATTGTCCATGCTGTTGTTGTTCGTACGGAACAAGAGATGCTGGATTATCCAGTTGCACTTAAATTTCCTGATGATTCAGGCCCGTGTTCTTCCCGTGCGGTTTTGCCATCTCAACTTACTTCTCAGATAGTTGATGTAAGTTGTACTTTGCCTTTTGTGTTTTTGGTTGTTTAACTGAATTCTGAGTTAGAGGCCTTCTGGCAGAGTATTTTAGTAGGAGACATTTTTGTAGTCTTTTATGTTTTGGTTATGGAAATGAAAGTTTATGCCTCTTGAGGCATACTTTTTGGTTTTGCAAACGTAGAATCTGCCCCTTCCGGCATACATTTCTCCTTTCATATTTCAGTTCTGCCCCTACCGGCATACTGTTCTCATTTTGAGACTTATTTTAGTAGGTGACACATTTTGCAGGCTTCTCTGTTTTGGTTTTGGAAATGAAAGTTTATGCCCCTTGAGGCATTCTTTTTGGTTTTACAAACTTAAAATCTGCCCCTTCCGGCATACATTTCTCCTTTCATATTTGAATTCTGCCCCTACCAGCAAACTATTTTCATTTTTAGAATTCAGTTCTGCCAGGTCCGGCATACTTGTTCAACATTAATTTAATGGCATCAAAAGTAGTGTGTTGTTTTATTAATCTGTTATACAGGGTGTTTTGTCTAGTGTGAAGAAGCAACTTGATGATGAACGATCTACAATTGTCAATCAAGTAAAGGTATGACTTTTTATTTTTTTATTTTTGAGTTTGTTAATATGATATGTATACTTTGCATGCTGCATTCGTTGTTTTTGTTTATTCTCATTTTCTTTTCTTCTTTGTTTAATTTTTTTCCCCTTGTTTTGTAGTCTTTGGATAGCCGTTTCGAAGAATTGGATAAAAAATTTGTTGGTGCGATTAATGCTGTGGATAGCTTAGTTCGTGTACATGATGAAACAAAGTCATGTGTAGCAGCTTCTGAAAGTGCTAAAAGAACTTGTTTAGAAAGTAGACTTGACAGTTTGGAAAGTAAATTTGATTATGTGATGCATTGTGTTGAAAGTTTAGTTCGACTGCATAGCGAAAACAAACTTGATTTTGGTTATTCAGTGAATGATGAGGTGACGTTAGATGCACATCTTGGAAAATATTTGCAAGAATGTATGGAGAATATGCTTTGTAAAGCAAGGTCTACGAAAATTGAGACCTCTCCCATGCTCGATATGCTCTGTGATGCTGCTATTTCTTCATTAAGTCAACTGTCTGATAAAACTCAAACTCTTTCTCAGTTTGAAAAGGAATTTGTGAAAGAAAATGAAGACCACGCAAAAAAAAGAAGCACTTAAAGAAGTTGTTGCAATTAATGATGCTTTTCAATGCGGAGATTCTGTGTTTTCTTCTAATGAAGCATCACAAAATATAAATGAAGTAGCAGTTGCTGTTAAAGATAGTAGAAAACGTCTAAGATGCGAAGATGGAAATAAAGAAGATGATGGTTATCCTAATTGGTATTTGCTTACACCGAGCAGTACTCCAGTTGAGAAACGGTTGAGTTCTGGGACTGATATATACTGTACTGCAGAAGTGTTAGGAAAGTGAATTGATTTTTTGTTGTTATTTACGGTAAGTGTTATGTTATTATGTTTCCCCCTTTTTCGAATGATGTATATGTAAATTGGTTTTTCATTTCTGTACATATGATGAAGTTTCACTTTTTCAAATTGTACTCTATTGTAGTCTGCCCTAACCAGCATACTTTTGCCATTTTTGTGAACAGATGTTCTGTCCCTTCCGGCATACTTCTAAGATGGAAGTAACTGTTTTTCCTAAAACTAAAAAAGATAATTAAAAAGTGACTCTTGTTCCAAAACATCTCGAATAAGTGCTACAGTTACTTCCAATTAATGTATTAATTGTTTTGTTTAAAAAAAAAAATGGAAAGAAAAACTGAAAAAATTCTTTGTATTTTTGTCAATAGTTGCAACAGTTACTCCAATTTAAATTTTAATAACTGTTTTTGGTTTAAAAAGAAAACTGCAAAACTTGCTGTATCCTCATCCAATTGAAATCTAAAGAGCTGAATATGCAAAAGTCATGCCAAATAAGCTTGCCGCCTCCGGCATAAGTTTTCCCGTTGGGAACAGAAGTTCTGCCCCTTCTGGCATACTTCTAAATTCGTAGTAACAGTTTTTTTTTCTAGAAATAAAAAAGATAATGAAAAAGTGACTCTTATTTCCAATATATCAAATAGGTATTGCTACATTTACTTCCAATTGAAAATGTATTAATTCTTTTTTTTTTTAAAAAAAGAAAAAAGAAAAAAGAAAAAACTGAAAAACTCTTTGTATTTTTGTCAATAATTGCAACAGTTACTTCAATTCAAATTTCACTAACTGTTTTGGTTTTTTTTTTTTAGAAAAAACTACAAAAATCCCTGTATCCTCATTCAAATGAAATCCAATCGTTTCAACAGTTATTCCACTTTAAAATCGACTAATTTGAACTTCTATATAAAGCCACACAGTTATGCCCACAACGGCAAACTTTTATTCTTAGCACACTTACATTATGCCTCGTTTGGCATAAGTTTTGTCACGTGGTTAGCACGTGTGCAGTTTTAATTTTTTTTTGTTCAATATATATTTGCCCGCTCTTCCTGTAATTTACTTTTTATTTTCATTTGTTCATTTTAAAGCTGAAGAAGGCAGTTGCTTTGTCACGTTTCCTATATCATCTTTATCAGTTTTTTGATTGATTTATCTTAGTGGGGTTTCAATTTCATCTGTAAGTTATTAGTTATAATTTTATTACTTGTTGATAAGTTATTTCCTTCAATTGTTTGTGTCTGTATTTTATTTGAATAGGGTTTTCTGTTTTTTTTTCTTTTACGTTTTTCGTAATGCATTGTGGTAATGTATTTTTGTTGGTAATGTTTTTTATGTGTTTTTTTTCCTTTTTTTTTCCTGATTGAATTTTATGTTTTGCTCATGTCAGTGTGCTAAATCATGAGACGTCAATTTGGACAAGTTGCTGACTATTATATTCCTCCGGAAGAGTGGACAGACACATGCATCAGTGCTGTATGGCGAGGGGATGAAAAGTTTGTTAAATTTGTTGAGAAATTTCTTACAAAAGAACAGTTGGTAATTTTGAAGAATCGTCCTTTTGGGAAATTTATGGAATTACATAATATAAAAATGTCGGGTATCTTGGTGAATTTTATGTTGTTGTCGGAAGTTCAGCGTTCTGAAACAAATGAATTGCATTTTAATATACAAGATAAACTTGTGACATTTACAGACCAATCATTTAAGAGAGTCACTGGGTTATCAATTACTGAACCTCGTAGATCTTTCTATGCTAAATATAACAAAACCAATGGCAGTCGTCTTTTGAGAAGATATTTTGGTGTTGAAGATGGTAAAAGGAATTTGGAAATGAGGGATTTGAAGAATGTGATGAGTGTTGAAAATGTAGATTTTGAAGATGACCTTGATGCGGTGATGCTAGCAGAGGTATACATTCTTGGTCGTGTTTTATTGGGCGGTAGAATTGATAAGAAGGTATTGTGGCAGCATATTGTATACATAGAGGACAGTGAATTATTTGAGCAGTTTAATTGGGTGTCTTTGTGTTTTGCTGAACTCCTGAGGTGTTTCAAATCAATATATAAGCAAGGGATAAACAGACATACCATTGATTATGGTGTTGTTGGTTTTGTTTATGGCTTTAGCGTTTGGGTTTGGTCTAGGTTCAATGACTATCGCAGACAATATGTTGAAATTATTGGCGATTGTCGTGAACCTTTGATGTTGTTGTATGTCAGTAATAAATCTCCACATTTCAATGATGTCAAGAAATTGCTTGTATCTGAAGAGTACACGAGAAGAAAGGTAATGGTGTTTATTGCCCTTTACTTTTCGTGTTAACTTTTAATGTGGTTGTCTTTTTCTGTTTTGATGTAATTATTATTTATTATTTTATGGATTTTATTTCAATAGAGAGGTAAAGGGGTGGTTGATGAATCTCCGGACAATTCAAGTGGTGATGGAAGTGAGTCTGAAGATGCCAATATTGCTGGAAAATCCACTGAAAGCTCTTCTCTAGAGCGTCGCATTGAGGTATTTCTCATCGTTCCTGTCTGTTTTTCCTTTAAAAGTTTTGTTCTTTTTTTTTTTCTCTTGAGTTTAACACTTTGCTGTATTTGTTTATTTTCACAGTTCCTGGAAAATGTTTGTGATGTTAAATTGGATAGGATTTTGAATAATCAACAATAGGAGAAGGTCCGGATGGATCAGCTGATTTCTGCTCTGCAAAAAGCAGGATTAAATTTTGAATCCCAAACTGCTCCTGATGCTGAAGATGTTCGTCGACATGTTGATTCTCCTTGTCATGTTGAAAAGGGTAGACGCAAGAGTACGAGATCTGTTCGTAAAAGTGTTGCTGCTAAAAGGAAAACTAAACAAGCCAGGTCTCGTAAAAATGTTGAGCAATCTTCCATTGGCCAACGAAGAAGATCGGTGCAGTCTCATGTTGGTGAAGATATTGCTGATATTGAACAGGCATATTGGGATGCTGAAACTGCCATCGGAGACGAGGGGGGAAACTCGTTTGGTGTTGATTTGTTTAATGTTGAGGCTGAAAGTAATCAAGAAATTCAGATGGAAGATGTGCAAGCCGTTTCTAGTGAAAGAACCTTTGATGAGACAGAGTTGGGAGGTAAAATCAGGTTTTACGAGAGAAGAAAATTACACAAGACAGTACAAGATGTAGATGCTTCTCCTAATCCATGGCTTCCGGATGGTCCTCAATCTACAAATGTGGCAGCTGATAGATACAATGAATTTGAACATGTTTTTGGAGAAAGCCAAGCAAACATGACATGTCCTATGGAGACAGATGTTGAACAAGTTCAATCTCTAAATGCAACTGAAAACGTTGAGGCTGAATTGCCTTCGGTAATTTTACATTTATACTTTGTTGTTTTCTAAACCTAAGTTGCCTGGCACACTTTTCTGGCAGTTAACACTTTGTGTGCTCTTTTTTTTGTTTTGCTTATGCAAATGATAATTTTGCCCCTCCTGGCATAATCCCCCCTTTTATTTCAAACTCATGTTCTGCCTACTCCAGCATACTACCTTTTTTGCAAAGTTACATTTCTGCCTACACCGGCATAATTTTACTTTTTGAAACTTAGCTCTTGCCCCTTCCGGCATACTTTCAAATTTTATTTTGCAAACTCATGTTCTGCCTCCTTCGGCATACTCGTCTCTTTTAGAAAGTTATTTTCTACCCACTCCGGCATAACTTTACTTTTTGAAACTTAAATCTTGCCCCTTCCGGCATACGTTTCCCTTTTTCAAGCATAAGGTTTGTCCCTTCCGGCATATTTTTCAAAACTTGTTGATAAATTTTCCTTTTTGTGAACCTAACTTCTGCCTGTTTTGACATAATTTTCAATCTTTTACCACTTGCAGAATTTTTAAATTTTTAATTTTAATATTTTTGATTCGATGATGGATGTTGTGTTTCTTAATTTGTTACTTTATGTAGGTTGTTGTGGAGGAACAATTGGGCGGTGAACAGCTTCGTGATGCCAATCATGAAGAATCCAACGTATCTCCACAAAAAGGAGATATGCCTCAAAATCTTGAGCAAACAACAGTTAAAAATCTTGAGCCTATAAGATGTGAAACACCTGAAGCTCAAGTTTCTAAAGAGGGTGATGAACGCGCTGTTGTTCCTCATATTGGTGTTGTGCCCGTGTTACACCTTGGAAAATTCCCCGTACATGTACAGTGGATAGATTGACGAAGGTCATAACGTATGCGATGTTTTGATGAGTAAGAAATAGTAGTTGATGACCCTAAACGAGATCTCAAAGGCATCCGAGAGAAGGAAAGGAAGTTGTTAAGGAAAGCGAGTCGTATGTTGTATATCGGATAAAAATAACGAGCAACGATTCTGTGATGGCATAATGATGTCTTAGAGACAAGTGATAACATCTCTTAGATCGGTATTGAAGTATTAAATAAGTATTAAGAAGGTTCCATAAGGATCGGAGATCAAACGAGTCGACGAAAACAAGTTCCGGAGAACTGGACAACATACGGCCAGACATACTGGCCGTATAATATTCACGAACCGTATGTCCAGTCCATAGATCCAGCCCAGAAAAACATGGCTCACTGGACCAAATATACGGTCCCAACATACGGTCAGTAAAAATTATACGGACGGTATGTTGGTCCGTATAAAGATGGTCGGCCAACTTTTGTATTTTAAATATAAGGGACCCTTTCATTTCATTTTTCATTCCATTCTCCTCTTCACTTCAAGAACCATCTAGAAAACTCTCCACTTTTCCACTAAAAGGGAAATCAAAAGAAATCTATGATCAACAACACCAAATCCATGAACCAAAGTGTTTGAAACCTAATTGGAAATCATCTCCTTCAAGAAATTCCAAAAGAGGTGAAGTAGGGTTTTAGTGCTAAAGGAGTAATTCCATTCAAAGCTTGTTTAACTATCATCTAAGGTAAGTTTCATGACTTTATCATGTTGTTTAAGGTATTGGAAAGCTAAGATGCTTGAATTGTAGGAAGACATAGAAAATGGGCCATTACTGAGTGAATAGTGTCACAATTGAATGATAGTTGGATGGAATCATGAACGTTGATATGTTGTGATTATGAATACGTTATAAATGACGTTTAGACCATGGAATAGGTGTGATGTATGTGAAATTGTGATGGTGAGCTAAAACCACTAAATGTGGAGAAATTGGAGAAAAATGGTGGATTTTGCTAAATGTAGATAAATGATGATTGTTGATATGATCTTGTGAGTGTTGTTGTAAATGTTTGGGAGTTGAAATAGAACATGAAAAAGGTAGTAAAAAAAAAAGGAAATGCTGCCCAATTTTCCCTAGAAGTAACGATACGTTCTTATAGTCGATTAACTAATGTGAATACGAATTCTCTCGTGAAGGTAGCGACGTGACATTGAAGGGGAACAAGTGAACGATAACTTAGCTAAACGACAAAGGTATGTGAGGCTAGTCCTTTATTTCTATGGCATGAATCCCATGACATGATTCTTCTTTCCTTTCCATGATTCTCCTATATCCTGAAAAGCCAAGAGCCTAAGATCATGAATAGCTATATGAGAAAAGAGATATGTTATGAGATCAGTGACGATATGACGCTCTTATAAAGTAAATGATGTCATTCCTTATATACACTCACCTTATATACTAATCCCTTCAAGGTGAGGCAGAATGTTCGTAAGTGTCCATAATGGAATCGAGGGTTCACGACCTCCTGTCACCTCGATAAAGTAAAGTTGTTCTAAAGTCTTTTGCATGTATCATGATGAGCATATTATAATGAGAATACTATGATGAGCATATTATGATGAGCATGTTATGATGATATTACACCGCGCCAAGTTGGCCGGGCAGTCTCCGCTAAGGCGGGCAGCTTATACACCATGGCCAGTTGGCATGGGCAGACACCACTAGTGGGCGGCATGAGATGATACCCCGGACGCGGGCTAATGTTGTTGATTATCACACCGTACCTATATGGTCGGGCAGTTTATATATATATATATATATATATATATATATATATATATATCTATCTATATACATGTTATGCATACATAGGATGATGATGAGTATAAAAGTAAGTCAGCATGCATTACTTCTTGTATGATTCACAGTCAGTTACAGATGCTCCATATTTGATGCCTCCCTTATTTCCTTGATATATATATATATATATATATATATATATATATATATATATATATATTGTTGCTGTTTATGCCTCTCATACTCAGTACAACATTCGTACTGACGTTCGTTTTCCTTGGACACTGTGTTCATGCCCACAGGTAGACAGGGAGGAGAGCTTAATCCAGATTCTTAGTAGCTGTCAGCTGATTGAGAGCACTCCATTGTCTGGAGGTGCTTATGATTATTCTCTTGGTACATGTATGTATATTTTGGGCATGACGGAGTCTTGTTCCGTCCATATGTACAGTAAGTAAGTAGAGGCTCGTAGATGCGCGGTGTGGGTTAGATGGTCTCACAAGATTACTATGGTATATTTGTATATATTATTTTTCTATCCTAATGGGATATATGTATATAAAATCAATTGTGTTTTAAAATGAAAGATGATAGTCTTACGATCATGAGATTATGAATGATAAAGAAGTGTAAAATAGTTATGACGAGTGGGGAAATAAGTGGTGCTCGGTGGTTAGCCCCGGGTACCGTCGCGGCCCCTAGTCGGGTCATGACAACCCGAGCCTATTAAAACGGTTGAGCCATTGAGGACCAAACCTGCCAATGCAGACGCGGTTCAAGTCACCACTCCAAGGGAGTCTGTTGTTGTTGATGGAAAGGGTGATAACTCTCAAGGAATGGAGGACAATTTTCGATATGTGTCATTTGAAGATATTGCAAATGTCGCTTCTTCCGCTGTCAAAGAGAGTACTGTTATTCAAACCCATCCTCTTGCTGAAGAAGAACCTATTGTTGAAGTGGCGGAAGTGCTATCTTCCTTGAAGACAAGGCGCCAGAGGAAAAGGAAAGCAGTGGGTGATACCCCGGCGCCCGGGTAGATGCTATATTCTGCATGTAGTGATCTTCCTTTTGGGTCACAGAAGGACGAAAGTGACTGGAATGAAGAGTACAGAAGGATGTGCCCATTCCATTACATCAAAAGTAAAGTTGCTGTGAACTTTTGGAAAATATTTATCAATCCTCGAAATCTTTCATCAAGTAACTTTCGACCTACTAGGTAAGTTGTTAGTTATGTGTGTGCTTTCTTGCATTTTTCTTCCTTATTTTGGGTTTATGTTTTTTTCTTTTTCAGTTTTTTAAGTACAATCTCTGTATTTTTGCCCCTTCCGGCGTACTTTTCCCTTTTTCAAGCATAAGGTTTGCCCCTTCCGGCATATTGTTCAAAACTTGTTCATAAATTTCCCTTTCTGTGAACCAAACTTCTGCTTGTATTTTTGTAATTTTTGTTCCCTTTTCTTTAATCAGGGCTGAAGATGAGGTAATGTATCCTGCAAAGTTGAACTAACTCAGTGAAGTTTATCAGTTGGGTGATTTTAAGCCAAAATATAGGATGTTTTTTTTAGAGCTGTACCATGATGTCTATGCATTTAATGATGAGGTTCGTGATTGTTTTTTACTTTTTCTTTTCTTATTTTTCTATTAGTTATTGCTTCTTGCTTCCTTTTTTTTTGTTTATCGCTTAATCGTTATGTTTTTTTTCCTTAACACAGCATATTGATGTGATGCTATATTATTTGAGGAAGAAAATGATGTATCATCCTCCAGCTGCCAATGCTGTTAAGTACACAACCGTAGATATGATGTTTGATCAGCTTGTGCAATTTGACATCAATAGATACTACGAAGACCCGGTTAATTACCACTGGTTTGTTGGCGGCAGTGATGATGCATTTTTGCTGAGTAATATTGTGTATGGGCGAAGAGGAAAATGTGGTATATCATGGGAAAATGTCGACAGGGTATTAATTCCTATTCGCCTAGGATATGATGATCCTAAAGCAATTTCTCACTATGTACTTGCTGTTTTCATGATTGATGAGCGTAAATTGGTAGTTTATAACTCACTCAATCATAATGATAATCATTTGGTTCGCATTGTCGAGGCCTACTGTGGTATGATCCCTAAGTTGTTGATGGTCAATGATTTTCAATTATCCAGGCCATCATACAATAACTTCAGTAATCTGACATATACCTGGGCTGCCTGTCCAAAGCAAGGATCGTACGTTTCATTCTTATATTTTTTAGCTTTTTCCGTTGTTTTTTATTTTTTTTATTGTTTTTGCTTTTCTGTTGTTCTAAAACATCTCTCTTTTATGACTTTCAGATATTATAATTATGGTCGTTTTTTGATCAAGTTTGCTGATATGCTGATTAGCGGTCAAAATCCTACTGATTGGGATGGTTCTGGTTTGATGGACTACATGAAAGAGTGGTCAATCAATTTGGTTTGTCATGGGAAAGATAAGCTGAAAAAGGGTTATGACATGCCACCGGATACAGCTGGAAGTGATTATCATGAGCATAACGATATGGAGTGTGAGTAAGACATGAAAAAGAGAGCAAGATCAGTGAAGAAAGCAAAAAAATAGTTTGTTTTAGTTGAGCAAGATCTGTGAAGAAAGGAAAAAAATAGTTTGTCTTAGTTATTTTTGCACTATGTATTTTTTTCGTGCGCCCTTGTGTTTTTTGTAAATGTTATAAGTTTGTACAGTTTGTTTGTGTTATAAATTTCAACTTTAAGCCCCTTTGTAATTTGATGGTGTTCATTTTTAATCTCAACTTCTCTGTTCCTAAAAGCTGTTATTTTGTTGAAAATCCAAGTTATACCCTTTCCATCACAACTTCATGGTTGTTATGTAATAGAAGTTTGCCGGGATCAGCATAGTTTCTCATTATGTAAATAGAAGTTCTACCCATTCCGATAGAATTTAAGTTCAGAAAACTTGCCATAACCAGCAACAAAGACAAACCCTTTGAAGTTATTGACCAGCCAAAATGCATTTAATGGGGATTATTTGTGACAGAAAGCTGTTATTTTGTTGAAAACCAAATTTATGGTGGTTATTTAATAGGAGTTTGCCGGGGTCGGTATAGTTTCTCATTTTATGAACAGAAGTTCCACCCTTTCCGGCAGAAATTAAGTTTAGAGAACTTGCTACAACCAGCAACAAAGACAAAACCTTTTAACTTTTTTGAACAGTCAGAACACATTTTATTGGGATTAGTTGAGATGCCATAATTGTTGTTTTAGTATGAATGAATTTTTATTTTTAGTCTATGTTGTTGTTGTTTTTTTTTTTCTTTTTTTTTTCCTCTCCAATATTTGTATGAATGAAATTTTGCTATGAATGAATGAAATATTTTACTTAGTGTTAATTGTATTGTGCTGAATGTTTTATCCAATTTTCCAGCATTTTAAAATATTTTATAAACAACAAAGCACATAAGTATGCCCCTAACGACATACTTATTTATTTTGTAAGCGGAAGACCTGCCGGTTCCGGCATAAATGTAAAACATGAAAACAACAGAGAGAAACAATATTGTTATGTCCCAAGGCATACATCTATTAAACTTACCAGGATGTAGTCTTTGAGATACCAATTTTGTTTTCCCGATAAAAACTGTTATACCTGCCACAGGAGGCATAAATTATAAAACTGGATAATTAAAGTTGATGATTTTTTTTCTTTTTCCTCAATGTTTATGGTAGAGAATTGTAGATTTCATGTAGGGACATTTATCTCTTGCTATTATATAGTTTTTTATTATCAGAAACAAGAAGATAACAACTTAGTAAAAGAAACTAATAAAAGAAAGAATGGATAGAAGAATAAATGTGTGATAAGATGTTTGAAGTCTCAGTCTTAGAAATACCAAAGTTTTTCCATTTCTTTCAGGTAGAGTGTGCATTATGCGTCAAGAATCATAAGATAAATTCATATAAACCATGTATAAAAGTGTGATGTTAGGATGACAATTTTCTCTTCCTGTATCTTCTTGAATATGGATTGAGAGCTGGACTGTGATTACAGGTTGCCCTAGTGTGTCCATAGAACTTGCATCTACCACATTTGTATGTGTACTTTGTCGATTCTCTTCTTGGGCGATATCTTTTTGTTTGTTTTCTTCCAGGTCTTATTTTAACATCAGGCGGTGTTATTTTAATATCCATAATGTTTTGTGGAATAATCCATGAGTCTTGATTTGCAACTGATAGTATTTCACCTTTGTATGTCTCTTGGCAGGCTTGTTTCTTGAACCAGTCCGCACAGTATGTAGATTTTGGCAAACTTCTTTTGTCTATAACTGCCATGGCATGTGTGCACGGTAACTCGTCAGTTTGGAACTCCAAGCACTCGCAAGTCATATTCTTCCGGTCTACATTGTATTGATATCCTTTATCTTTCACAACAAATTTGACGGGAGTTATGTTTTCTACCTGTGGAAATTGACAATATAAATGAGTGATATTTTTTGTGGCAATTTTCAGATTATGTGAGAGTTATGCCCTTTCCGGCATACTTTCTGTACAGTGAAAATAAGAGTCTGCCCCTTCCGGCAGAACTAAGTATAAAATAGGGTCATAGTTGTTCCTTTGTCCAGCATAACTTTTGTGTTTGGTTAATTTTAAACTATACATTGCTCATAAAACTAAGATTGAAGTGTGTTGGTAAAATCTACTTACTTTCATTGTGAGCATAAAAATAGTGTCATAGTTATGTCCTTACCGACATAATTCCATGCTAGTTAAAATAAGAGTCTGCCGCTTCCGGCAGAACGAAGTATAAAAATAGGGTCATAATTCTTCCTTTATCCAACATAAATTTTGTGTTTGGTTAAAATTAAACTATGCATTGCTCACCAAACTAATATTGAAGTGTGTGTTGGTAAAATGTACTTACTGCCTCTACTTATCTTTTCAAGCAGAATCTTTTCAGCCCAACATGTCAGGTCATGGGACGGTCCTGTTGCATCCAATTTTCTCTGGTAAAACCAATTTTGCATCTTGTTCTGGATGTAATCAATACATGCCATTATTGGCAACTCCCTTGCTTTCCTCAATACATAATTCATTGTCTCGACATTGTTTGTTGTGAGCATGTTGTAACGCTTGTTGGTGTGGAATAAACGTGCCCATCTTTTCAGTGGTTCTTCTTCTATGTATGCTGCAGCTTTTGGGACGATTTGTTGTATCTGTGACATATAGGTACAAAACTCTGCCTGTTTGTAGGTAGTTGCTGCATTGTAGAACAGTGATAGGATCGCTTCGGATGGGAAATATTTCTGCAAGTTCTTCTCCATGTGGTAGATGCATATTCCATGATGGGTATCTGGATACAGTTCTTTGATTGCAGTTGCAATTGATGCGTGGCGATCGGAAAGAATTGATAGGTCTTTGCGCGTGCCAAACACCTTTTTCACGTGTCTGAAGAACCACCTGTAGGATTCATTATTCTAAGAGTCTGCAATACCAAATGCGAGAGGAAATATGTTGTTGTTTCCATCTTTTGCTACTGCTATCATGAGCACACCACGGTATTTTGATTTCAAGAACGTTGCATCCACCATCATTACTGGTCTGCAGTGTTTCCAACCCTCAATTGATGCTCCATAAGCGAAAAAAGCATACTTAAACTTATTGTCAGCGGTCCATTTGATGTTAGCAAGTGTTCCAGGATTTCTTAATTTCATCATGTGAAGATATTGCGGTAGAAGTGTGTAGTTATTTTCTGGGCTTCCTCTTATGACATTATAAGCGTGTTGGAGGGAACACCATGCTTTGTGGTAACCAATGTGCAAGCCATATCTGCTTCTCATTTCTTCAATGACAAATTTGGGTGTTATCTCTTGTAGTGTATGGCGTACTAGGTCTGTAATGTATTCCGCTATGACTTTTGAAGTTGCATTCCTCTTGTCAGAGGTGATGAAATTTATTGAACAACTATGTCTCTTTTCAAAGTTAACTACTTTGAAAAGTTCTGATCCTCTGAACCTTGAACTGTGGAAATGCCAAATGCAGGTTGGGTCAACACATCTGATGTAATACCATTGCGTGCATGACTTTTCTACCTTGTACTATTGATGACGAGTAATTGCAATGTTATTCATGAACTTTTTCACGGTATCTTTGTCTTTGAATAAAATGCCAACTTCTATTTGATCAATCGATGCACTAGGTGTCAAAATTTGTGTATCATTTTGTATCCTCTTCCTCTTTAGTGTCTTTCTTTTGTTGCATGGATGTGTTTGTGTCTCTTCAACTATCATGCTCGGAGTAAGTGATACAACATTCATTGAAGTTGGATGCTGAGAAAGGTCATTGTTTACAACTTGCTTAATGTTTGGCGGTTGCCATTGTAGCTGCTGAGGTGTCTGGTTAGGAGTTACTATCTCGCTCTGCTCATGTGGAATCCCAAGGTTATGTCCAATAGGGCTGTGTTGTTCGTCATCCAATCCAACTTCAGACAAGTCTTCTTCATAAGCAATGCAGAGTTATCTGTCAATTTCCTCTATGGTTTGTCCTTCTATCATTAGGATAGAGTCATTATGATGTTCTTGTAATGGGTTGTTCTCCGTATCAGCTGAATTGAACTCTAATATGAAACGGGAATTTCTGAAGTTGTCATTGTTGTTGAGCAGGTACAAGCAAGTGTGAAGATCAATGTCGTTTGTTACACGCATCCCTTTGGATGTTTTCTCACTGGTGTCAAACCATATGTTGGCCTCTTTTTGCTGAGTATCTTGTGTATGCCCCGTAAATATCTGTTGAGTGAATTGTTAAAAATTTACACCATCATTGACAAGTATTAGCTTGGTTTCATGATTAACATAATTGTAGGCGGCGTCCCATTTGCCGTTGAAGGCTACGTAAATGCATCTTGGTGTCATTTTTTTGTTAAACTTCCCGCATAAAGAGAGATTCACTTGAGAAAAAACCAAAATGAAATGTATTTAAGTTGTTAGTTTTGAAAATTTAAGTTCTGCCCTTCCCAACAGACTTTGTATGTAAAGTGATGAAGTATGCCTAAAACGGCATACTCTACCATTTTGTAAACAGAAGTTCTGCCGCTACCAGCATTCTTCAAAAATGGAGTAACTGTTTCTGCAACAGTTATTCCAATGAAATTGCAATAGTTATTTTCATGAAACTGAAAAACCTCCTTAGTCTTTATCCAATTTAAATCAAATCCATGCAACAGTTATTCCAATTTAAAATGGACTAATTTATACTTCTATATAAACCAACAAAACTTTTGGAAGAAGGAAAAAAAAACACTTTACTTCTAAAAACCAGATATTAATCACATACAAAATGATCCAAAATCAACATATTGTACATGTTAATGGTGGCCACGGGCAAGCACATGAACATGCCCATCTTCATAACTAAATCCATCCTAATATTGAAAATTTGCAAATTACTCATGAAATTGCTGATATCAAAAGAGACATAGATTTTCTGATGGCTCTTTACGGTGCTCTAAGTAGAGAAAATGATGATCTGCGAAGAGAATTACGATTTGTAAGGTACAGGTTATTCCAGCACACTGGCCAAATTGACGATGGGGCAATTTGGAATGGGTACACATGAAATTAGAACTGATGATGGTAGTTTGGTACTTATGAAGTTAGGATTTTATGTTTTGTGGACATATATATATATATATTTAAATGTATGTTAATGAAGTGTAAGTTTCTTTAGGTTTGTAGAATTTTACTTTAATGGCTTCTAAACAGAAGTATTGCCTTCTCCGGCATACTTGTTCAGAAGTTTGTTCAGAACTTTGCCTGTAACGGCATACTCTACTACTTTGTAAATTGTACTTTTGCCTCCTCCGGCATAAGTACTTTTTGTTTTGCGTAACATAATGCAGTAACTGTTTTTGGTTAAAAAAAAATGAAAACTTCCTCTACCTTCATCCAATTTAAATCAAATGCCTGCAACAGTTATTCCAATTAGAGGATTGACGCAACTGGACTAATTTATACTTCTATATAAACTAGAACTTTTGCCTTCTCCGGCATACTTGTTATGAAATTGGTTCAGTACATTGCCGGTAACGACATACTCTACTCTTTTTATAAATTGAACTTTTGTCTCCTCCGGCATAAGCACTTTTTGTTTTGCTGATGATAATGCAGTAACTATTTAAAATGAAAACCTCCTCTACCTTCATCCAATTTAAATCAAATGCCTGCAACAGTTATTCCAATTATAGGATTGACGCAACTGGACTAATTTATACTTCTATATAAACCAGAACTTTTGCCTTCTCCGGCATACTTGTTATGAAATTGGTTCAGAACATTGCCGATAACGGCATACTCTACTCTTTTGTATATTGAACTTTTGCCTCCTCCGGCATAAGCACTTTTTATTTTGCTAATGATAATGCAGTAACTGTTTTTGGTTAAAAAAATAAAAAAATGAAAACCTCCTCTACCTTCATCAAATTTAAATCAAATGCCTACAACAGTTATTCCAATTAGAGGATTGACGCAACTGGACTAATTTATACTTCTATATAAACCAGAACTTTTGCCTTCTCCCGCATACTTGTTATGAAATTGGTTTAGAACATTGCCGGTAACGGCATACTCTACTCTTTTGTAAATTGAACTTTTGCCTCCTCCGGCATAACACTTTTTGTTTTGCTGATGATAATGCAGTAACTGTTTTTGGTTAAAAAAAAATAAAAAAAAATGAAAACCTCCTCTACCTTCATCCAATTTAAATCAAATGCCTGCAATAGTTATTCCAATTAGAGGATTGACGCAACTGGACTAATTTATACTTCTATATAAACCAGAACGTTTGCCTTCTCCGGCATACTTGTTATGAAATTGGTTCAGAACATTGCCGGTAACGGCATACTCTACTCTTTTGTAAATTGAACTTTTGCCTCCTCCGGCATACTTTTTCTAAATTTGTACACAGTTTGCCTTAATTCAAGTTTAAATCGATAAGCATTGCCTGATTTAAATTGAATTTACTATAATTAAAATTTCAAATAAATAAGCATTGTATACTAATTTAATTAAGGTATAAAGGAATTAAAATCAGAACAAAACAATAAATCCAATCAATTCTATTTTGCTGATTAATTTTATCATGCGCAATGTTCAATCTGAGCTGTATGTCATCTGTTTCTTAATAATCAGGTCGTAGAAGATATTTTTTTCAAATATTAATAATCTAAACTTAATAAAATCGTTAAATTGAGTTGAATTAAGATTTGTACCTTTTACTGATGTTGTAGCAGCAAAATCAATTGAGAAATCTGGCTTGAAACAACTATTTGAATAATGTGAAAAGTTGGGAACGAAGTTGGGCTGGGTTAACGATATGAAAGAAGGGAAGGATTTTAGAATAGCGATATTTGTTTTTATATGTAATGGTTAGGGGTAGTAATGTCTTTTTACTATGTTGCTTTTGCTCAGAAGGGCAATAATTAAAGGCCACCATTTTGAGGGGCAAAATCTAAAGACCAGCCCAAAAGAGGGGCATTCACGCCAATTGCCCTTCTTTTATCGAGTCCGATGCAAATGAAGGCCCCACCATGGTGAAAATGACAACTAGTGGGCTTCGATAGGCCCACTAGCCTAACTCTTCTTTCTTTTTATTTTATAAATTTGTATATGTAAACAAACGCTATGTAAATATTGGAATCCAATGGTTAGAATTAGGTAAGTTGTGTGAATGATTAGGAAATTTTCAAAACAAATTTTCAAATTTTCAAACACGGATAAATTGAAATAAAATCATGAAAAGTGTTAAATGATTTTGGTGAAATCTTTGAAAAACTGGAAATGACTTTCGGGTACAAAATGAAGGAAAACTCTTTCGGGCCTTATTTGTGGAAAAATTGAAATCTGGACTGATTTTGGGACATAAAGAAAACCAAACCGATTTCAAAAGAGGTAAAAAATTGATTTCAAAAACTTAAGGTTGTTTTAAATCATTCGGGCCCAAGCCCAAACCTTAAGTCAAATAAACTAAAGGAAATAGACTTAAATCTTATTTTGGGCTAAAGGTTTAAAAGTAGAGTATGGTTGACCGGACTAAGATAAAATAAATTGCTAAAGCTCTTTTAGATAATTGTGAACCTATGATATATTTATAAAGGAAATATACTCAAATTTTTCTCAATAAATTTATAAAGGATTAAAGGCATAAACATTGCAACCAAATTAAGTTTGACTCTACTTAAGAGAAATTTTAAGTGTTTCTTGGTTTGGATTTGTAATGGAATGACCTTAAAACTTTATACTTATTATAAAGGGAAAACCCAACTCTTTTATCAAATAAATGATTTTTTATCAAAATAGATGGAGTTATGATATTGACATGACAGTTTTGCAAGAAAGAAAATATTTTTAGCAAATAATCACAATTAATCACACATTGAAGCTCGAAGGTTAACTGTACTCTACGAATCCTTAATACAAGGGTGCTTAAAACCTTCCCTAGGGGATCACCAGAACCTTTACACCGAACTTTGGTTTAAAAGATACCTCTTGTTTGACTAAACCCTTTTAACTTGGTTTTCCTATTTCCCTTATAAATTAGGTGGCGACTCTAAAAAATATAAAAATCCGAATAGAGTCCACAACCTCTTAGTAGCTTTTATGCACTCGCGTAAAAGTGAACCGTAACAGCGGTACTTGAGAAGAAAGAAAAAATTATTCTCTTTTTATCTATAAGGTTGCTACTGATTCCTTATTTGTTATCCCAACATCTTGTACGTTGGGTTGTTCGAAGATCCCTTTTCAACTTCCTGGACATTCATACTCTCTTATGTAGTCTTTCAATTACCATATAGCTTTTATAATAAAGGCTATAGGTCATCGGTTTTGACGTATATGAAGGGTCAAATATTCCGTCAAGAACCCAATGAGAATAGATGGGTGCATATCCGAACCCAAACTTAACACTAACCAGAATGAGCAAATGATTATAGTATGATATGCTAACTTCATCAGTAAAAGCTTAAGCTCAAAAAGCAGTTGAAATAAAAGTAAGCAAAAGCTCAATGCTCAATTAGATGTCAAAGTAATGAGGATCCTCATTTGCAGCATAGGACCTAATGAGTTCAGCCAACTCTCATGTGTCACTACTAAGCATATATGGGACACTCTACATGGTAACTATTGAGACCTAAATCAAAACGTCAGGACAACTATACAAAAATTACTATCAATGCTCAATCAGCCTCAGAAGATGAAGAGATAGAAGCAGACCTATAAAAAAATCAAGGAAGCAGTTCAGACATACTCCAAAAGAAAGCTAATATACATGGCTTATATAGTAAGAGAAGCTCTTGAAAACATATCCACTGAAGAAAGGGAACCTTTTCCAAATCACTCTAGAGCCAAAAAAGACCACCAAAAACTGACAAAAGGGAAGGAGAACGTAAAAGAAGGATCAACATGTTCAAAGAAACAGATCATCACCATAGATCATGAGACTGAAATAAATAAGGAAATATTAGTCCGTATCAAATGTTCAACTCATATTACGAATTCTTGAGAAAAAACTGAAGAAAGAACTAGAAGGCACATGCACCGCCTTCAATGAAGAACTTGTGAAAAAGAGGCTCTACAAAAGGATCGAGTCAACCTCAGAGACATAGTCACCGAGGATGTCAAAAGAGACAGATTCTCAGAATTTCCAATCTCCACACACATTAATCACTCTAATAGGAAACTACCAAAACTCAGAAGAAGAGTAAGAATTGTTAGGATCGAGCTACAGAACTGTTAGGATCGGGCTACTCCTATGCATTTTAAGAATCTAATTCTTAGATTAATTTGCATAAGAAGGTATTATGGTAGAATACAAAATCAACACAAGAATATTCACATGGGAAAATCCTTGCTTGTCAAGACCTAAAGTCCCAAATGGCCGCGAGGGCACCCATATTGAACCCAAGTAAAAGCTAAAGTCTTTCAATATAAATTAAAAATAGAATTTAAAGGAAAAACCCATAAGTTAAGAACAAGTCTCATAACTCATAATATAAGGAAGTCTAAGACATACATCTCTTCAAAACGTGGAAGTCATAAGTACAAGAGCTACTAAATTCAGAATATAAGTTTGAATACTACAAATAGTCTTTGAAAGATAAAGACAGAAAACTAAGATAGGGATGGAGTCTAGTGCCGCGGAACAACCAGTAGCTCACCCTGAAAACTACAAAGCTATGCCTCAACAGTCGGCAGGAACTCGTCCACTACTCAAGTGTAGGGTAAGTACGGGAAAACATGTGTACTTAGCAGTGTCGTTAATCGATCCTAAACTGAAGCGATGACGAGGGTTGGTCCTTCCGATACTTACTGTTAATTATATAGTTTATAATCACTTAACTAATTAAGATTAGAATGTCCATAAATCAAGAAAGTCATCAAAATCTGGTTCTTTCTAATAATTCATATCTTTAGAGGCTTCATAGACTAGAACAATAGTCAGTCAGTGTTTAGCAGGCTTTTATGTTATCAATGCCGGCTATGTTTTTACACGTCAGACTTATTCCGCATTTATGATTATTCAGTTGTTGACACCTAATTTTTGACCTCGCATAATTTATTTTAATTACCTACAGTCCCGGGATATTAAACGGAGTGAAATATGTATTTTTTACAAGTCAAAATGATTTTATAAAATTATTTAAATAATATTTTTGCCATTATATTGGGAACAATATATTCTATAATGCTATGAATCATTTGGAAATTAGTTTACATATTGTTTTGGCAATAATTATGATATTTGCAAAATTTAACCAAGGGAACAATTATTTATTTAATTGTTTAAATTATCAGAAATCAATTAGCAAGTATTTTTATTCTGTTTAATCCAAGGAACCTGATTAATTAAATGAATTAGTCATTTTACCTCTCAATTCTTAATTTTGCATATTCAATTTATTAGAATTTATCATAATTAATTGAGTGTTTAATTGTGGTTAATTCCATAAAAGTATTTACTATGTAATTAATAGTGGCTAAAATTGAAATAATCAATTGTTGTTTAATTATGGCCTTAATTGAAAGCCAATGTCCATGGTTTAAATCAATTGAGGTCATGTTACACCTTAGAAATTTTCGAATTTATTGCCGTGTGGATAGGCTAATGTGATCTTAAGGTGATTATGAAATCCTTACGAGATTTAAGGAAGGTATTAGATAGCTTAAAGTACGTACCATAAGATTTTGAAGTCGTACGAATATGTGAAATTTAGTTCGTTGAAGGAAGTGAAATATAAGTCGTGTTCAAAAAAGGTTTTTGCTATCATTGAGCTAATAATTATTTGGTGATGTCTTGAGAGGCTGCTATAGGGCCTATTGTATGGTTAATGAAGTATTATGTAAGTGCCAAGAAGGTTCCACGAGGATTGGAAGTCAAACGAATCGATGAGAGGAAGTTTCGCATAACTGAGAGTTATACGACCACTTATACGACGCATATAACTTTATACGGTTCGTATAAGGAGGGCCTGTATAACATGACCTTCACAGAAAGGGTCATTTTCATGGTGGTGTTATACGACCACTTATACGGTCCGTATAAGGGGGTCCGTATAACTTGACCTATATCAGTGAGGGACTTTTCCATGGTGGTGTTACACGATCCACTTATACGGACCATATAAGTGGTCCGTATAAGTCCATCGGGCATATTTTTAACTTTTTGTATAAATAGATGTACTTTGTTCATTTATTTCATTTTTCATCTTCCACAAGTCTTGAGAGCTCAAAACCCTTCTCTAAGCATATTCCATCCCAATCCAAGAGAAAACAAAGATCAAGAGGCAAGAATCAAAGTGTTCATGTGTTAGAAGGCTTTCTAGGGTTAGTAGACCACAAGAGATTCTTAGATATTGAGCCTAGGGTTTTCACATAAGTCAATAGCTGCTGGAAAGCTCACTCCCATGAGATAAAAGGTTAGTTTTCATGCTTATTTCATGATTATCATGAATGCTTGGTTGTTGAAGAACTTGGGTTGGAGAAGAAGTAGAAATGAGGGCTAAATGTAACTTTTATGATGTTTTTGAGTAGTAATCTAACTTGAGTCATGATTCTTAGTATAATATGGATATAATCTTGTTATGGTAGGTAGTAATAGTGATGAGGAAGCATTGTATGAAAATATGCTAAAATGGGTGTGAAGTTGTTGGTATAAGTAAAACATAAGGATGACTTTTTGAGGCTTAATGGAATGTGATTACTTGAATATGATATTGTGGATGTTGTTGTGGTTGTTGGGAGTTGTTTTGTAATATGGTGGAAGTTGACGAAATAGGGGAAATGCTGCCCAATTTTCATTAGATCTTGAATTATTCTAGTTTGAATTTAAGAGTGTCATTAAAACTTAACCATGGTATGAATCCTTCTTAATGTAGATTGTTCAAGCTTCGACGGTGAACGTTAAGTAGTTAAGAAGATGAAGAGGTATGTAAGGCTAACCCTTCTTTCATTAAGGCATGGTTCTTTGATATATATGTCCTTTCATGAGTTCCATAATGTCTTCCAAATGACTCTATCTCTGAGATTACCAAAGCTCATGATTCTCAATACTTTCACGATACTATTACCTCCCGTATATGATAGTTGATGCTCTAAGGATAAATGTAACGAAAATGACGATGGTAATGAAGTTGACGATACTTATGAACTTTTATGTATACGTGTCTAAGTATGTATGACTATTATGTCACACCGAGCTTATATGGCCGGATATGATACTTAATGCTCGCACCTCTGCAGTTGTGTACGGATGACACTGAGCCTTAGTAGGGCCAGGTATGTATAACACTGAGCATTGTCATGGCCGAGTATGTGAACCACCGAACCTTCATGGTCGGGTATGATACAAATACGAGTATATATATATATATACATATACATAGTCATGAGTAAGAATTGGAAACGGGAGCCCCCTATGAAAGATAAGTAAGTAAATATGATAATGACCAATAGAGGTACAAATGGCTCTATTACACCCTGATTCTCCTATCTTATGCTACTTCTTACGTTATTTCTTAAGCTCCTATTATGATGTTGATTATGCTTTACATAATCAGTACGTTATTTGTACTGACGTCCTTTTGTTTATGGACGCTGCGTCATGCCCGCAGGTGGACAGGGAGACAGGCTTGATCCATAAATTTCTTATTTAGGGACTACATAGAGGAGCTCCATTTCATCCGAAGCTATAGCTTTTGGGTATTATTCTTTTGTGTACATACATATGGGCATGGCGGGGTCCTGTCCCGCCTATATGATGCTGCATACTCTTCTTAGAGGCTCGTAGACAGTGTATATGGGTAGATGTCTCTTAGCCTTGTAGGCTCATATTTTGTATATCATTTTGATAGCCTCATCGGCTTGTGTACATGGATATGGGCATTGTTGTCGATGATGATATAAATGCATTATTGCCCAACGAGATTAATATTGTTGATGTATAGAAATTATGAATAAGCTATGTGGTCCACCTAGATGTGAATGTGAGTGTACGATAAGAGGTGCCCGGGTGGGTTAGCACCGGGTGCCCGTCATGACCCTCTGGTTGGGTCGTGACAGGTCATTATTGCAAAACTAGCCCTTAATTGTTGAATTAGTTTAACTCTAGTTGTAGCTGAAACAACCAAACTCATGGTTGAAGTTCAATCACAATCATTAACGCCTAATTAGTTTTTAATATTTGATAGGACAAAGTAAATTAAGGCTATGTTTGTAATTTTAGATCATAATTACTAATGGCTTAATAAGTTAATTACTTATGTTTTGACCACATTTGGAGTGCCCAATTGATTGGCTTTCTTAATTGTGGTCATTTATTAAGTTAGGGTCGAATTACGTTTATATATATATATATGCGAGTATACTTGCGTATACATATATATCGCGTATATATGCGTATATATATATATACACATATATGCAGACCCCCTTATTTTCTCTTAAAACCGGACCAGGCTCAATCCATTAAGGACCGACCCAGCCTAGTTGTCACGACCCAACCCCCGTGGCCGTGACTGGTGTCCTAACTGGGCACCCATACGTACCTACCTGACAGAGTTAGCGTACCAACCAACTAATTAAATTAGACATATACAAGTTCATACGGATATAGCATACATCGCACAAAATCTATTTATATGCATAGACTTATACATAAGCCGTCGAGGCCATCATGGCAAGCAGGGTCACTTAAGTCGCAATCTCACACGTACCTACCAGACCAGTGACAACCCACAACCCACAAACATGTCTACAGGCCTCTAACAGACATAACAGAATCAGATGACGGGACAGGGCCCCGTCGTACCCCACATAAACATATGTACAGAATATACAACAGAAAAAGGTATATACCAAAAGTATAAGCTCCGGATCAAAAGGGAGCACTCCAAACCGCAGAACGGAGATCCTACACTGGTGGCGTATCTCGTGGCACGTCAGTACCTGCGGGCATGTAGCGCAGCCCCCGAAGAACAGGGGGTCAGTACGAAAGTGTACCGAGTATGTAAAGTAGAAATGTAATAAACATAATCATAGTATGAACCAGTAATACAGAATTATAGAGGACAGAATCACACCCGAACCGAAGCACAGAATGTACGGACAGAACTACAGTACATATCGTGAGCACGGGGCGTAGCCGACAGAGACATAATATGAATCAGAGGAACAGAGTATAGCTGACAAAGTCATACCACAGATCAGGAGTGCAAATGTAGTTGACAAAATCGTAATCTGAATCAGAGGTACAAAAGTGTGACAGACTGAGTCATAATCCGAATCAGACGTACAGAAGTGCAACAGACAAAGTCATGATCCAGATCAGATTTCCAGAAGTGTGACAGACAGAATCATATCTCAGATCAGACATACAGAGCTGTAACAGACAGAATCATGCATGTAGAGTCATAAGCATATACAGACATATATATCATAAATCAGATCCCGGCCCTTTAATAAGGGACGCGGTAATAGAACCCGGCCCTCTTAGTACGGGACGCGGTGGACAGGCAGATCAGATCAAATGCCATCCTGGCCGCCATCCCCGACAAATCACATAATCAAATCATAATCAGATATACACAGATCCCGGCCCGTACATCCGAGGAACGCGTTGAACAATGCAGTGGAAGTGCACGAATCACAGAACCTGGCCCGGGCGCAGTGACGGAAGCATTGAGGCATCCACGAACAGATTAATGAGAAACCATATGCATACAGACCATTATACAGACTCAATGAAACCGAAGTAGTCCAGATGGTATGTCAAATTGAAGTAATCGGACAAGATTCATAGTATATACGCATATATGTCATGTGGGATGGCACGACAGATTTCATCAGAACAAAATGTCTAGAACCGCTCCAGATGTCAGAATATATTATGAGACTCATAACGATAGCCATAACGCTTGTCATATAGCGGACAAAATAATAACCAAGAGTTACCTGTGAGTTTCGGACAGAAATGGGTTAATCGGAACCATACAGAAAATGCCAATGTTTCGTGGGCCCACCTTGGGCCGAGCCGAGTGGACATACATGAAATTATGGATCATAAGTAATATGGAGTCGTTCATGAGAGTTTTAGGGCATTCCGGCTCCATTAGCAAACGTTGCACACTTATAGGTCAATTTGGCGGCAATTTAGAGGAAACTAGTTCAATCTTACTGAAAGATTTAGAGCCAATTTCAATATCGAATTTCGAGGAACAGGGTTGTTTCTGAGGCTCGCGTCTGAGCCTATTACATTTAGAACATGCCTAAGAAAGAAGGAAAATACTTTACATACCTTGGTTGCGTCCTACGCTCGTCCAAACTCGATTCCAGTTTCGCCCAAAGACTGCAAATGGTCACATTTACCAATTACTATTCATGAGACTTAAAATTTCTAACCTTAACCAACGCTTGCCTACCGAAATTTCGGCAGCACTTCCCCTATAAATGCGACACCCCGAGAATACAACTCGGCTCAGAATAACAACAATCAACCCAACAACAATACCAACAACAACTACAAAACGTAATAAGGCATAACTAGTCCTCCTTCCAACCTAGTGTAACAACTCTCATTTCCAATCTCACATTTCCAACCCAATCTCAATATTTTCATATTCACTACTAATCAATATCGTTACAATGTCATTTGGAAGCATTTCGTATCATTTCTACAATATATACACACGATATACAAAAATATACAAAATTTCCACCAACACCATAATTCACCTAAACTTCCAAATCACATTATTTTCCTTCCAAGCTTACTAACAACAATCATATTTCACATTTAAAACCTTAATCCCATACTCATATAAAATCATGAAAAATTAATATAATTTCTCATAATTACATGCAAGCACTTCCAATGTCAATCCAAGTCATTAAACCTTTATTTGCATCACAAAGGTCACAACGACACAACTAACAAACTAAATGAACTTGAATTCATTTTTCCTCCACACCAACATGGCTCACGGCCAACACATCATTTACACACACACACACGCCATGCACACACACACCATCCTTCCATGATTCTCATCTAATTCTAATTATTATAACACATACACTTATTCCATAACACAAAATATAGAATTCATACCTTTTCTTTAAATTCCAACTTTCCGCAAACGTGGTTCTTTCGCCAAACTAATTATACCACATTGAAGAGCGTCTTGAGCTTGTTACTAATTCAAGAAGAACAAGGTTTTTGGACCCAAGATGATGCACACAAATATTTTTTCTTCCTCCTTCTCTCTTGGCCGTGAGGCCTTCTTCTTTTTTCCTCTCAATTTCTTTTTGTGTTCTTGAAGTTTCTAGTGAAGATGACTCATATATGGTCCTTTATTATAATTTTGCACATGGAAATTAATAAAATTCCATGGGCTTGGACCTCAAAATGGCCGGCCACCCCCTCTAAAATTGGGCCTCATTTTTCTTTCCATTTTGTGAGCCCAATTCATTAAAATTCTTATTTTGTAATTCCCGGAACAAATTTCCAAAATTTCAATTTTTCCCTTGGCCTTCTCCAACACTTCCCCACCAATCTTTTTCATGGACAATATGCATATATCTTAATTCCAATCAACACATGACCTTATTCTTCACTCTTCAAAATTATTTCGAATTTTTCAAATATGCAAAAATGCCGGATATAACACTAGTACAATGTTAAGAGGGGCAAAAGGCCTTACACCCTCTTCATTATTGCGTTTCAACAACCACACGACGCCTTAAGGGTTGAAACGAGGGTTTTCCTCTCAAACCCTAGCGCCGCCGTGGCCCAACCTCTTTCTCTCTCATCGTCATCATCCCAAAAATAGCCATGGCATAGTGTGCTTTTACTTTACACAATTTTTGCTCGACCATTTGAGGTAAAGCAATTAATGTCTTACTCTCCCTCCATTGATACACCACCAAACAAGGTATTTCTTTGCTTTTTTATATATATTGTTTTTCTTTAGAACGGTCGATTGACTGAAATTCTTTAATTATCTTTGTTGTGTTGTGATTTTGAATTCTTGATTTTCATTGGTTCATGAGGAACCAAGAGGATTGACCTATTTAGTTTAAATCTGACCCTTTATCCGTTGATATGCTCGAATCTGGACCATTGATACTCAAAGTGAGACTAGATTCTCATAAATTTGGGTTTGTCCCACATCGATTCGAAGTCTAGGGTTTGGGATTTTGGTGTTCTATAAATAGGACCCCCAATTTTCACTATTGGCACAGTTTGCAATTGAAATATAACTTGTATAGTCGAAATACTTAAGTTTTTGAGCTTTTGCTTTTAAAGACTTTAATAGTGCGAGTTAATCTTAATTTTAAAATATTTTTTCTATTCTTGTGTGAGTTTGTGGCTGAATGTTGGGGATTAAGGAGGCAACAAATTCTTCGAAGTTCAAATCTCGACCTAGGCTGCACTCAAAAGAGGTAATCTTCTCCCCTTTTAATTTCTTATAATTTTTTTGCTTAGATATGAATTGTTTGTTAATTGTGTGTTTAGATTAGTTCAATTATGTATTTAGCGTGTTTATTAGTTAAAATTTTAGTTAAGTATGTGTCTGTTTGTCTGTTAGTTTAGCATTATGAACTGTGATTAGTCATGTTATCCTTAAATTCCTACTGTGTGGTCTAAACATGATTAGTGTGTGGCCTACAGTAGTCTCTTATGTATGATTTATAGTCCTGCTACTTAAATTATCTAGGTTTAACCACATGTTTGATTAATTTAGTGATAATAATGAGTCAACTCAGCCTGTATATGTTAGATGTATGATCCTATTTGGATTTGTATGTTTTGTAAGTTCAGAGATGTATGAAAGAACATGTTGTTCTTGTTTTCTCATGAGGTCCTGTTCATTTGGAGTCTATTTAACTATGTGAGTTAGTGGTTTGATGAATATTGTGCCAACTTTGGTATCCTGTTTAAGTTAAAACTGTTGTTAGAAAATGCATATATTTTAATAGCCTGTTTGTTGGTTTACTTGATCTATACATGATTTAGAGATATTGTCCGGTACATGATAGCATATAACCACGTCTAAGTATGTATGAAATTGGTCTCTGGTTGATGTAGCTGGCACTTCAATGATGGGCTTTGCTTTAGAGAGTTTAAGTGCTACTTGTATGTCACTATTGTTAGACCTTGATGTTGATTTGCATAGGAGTTTGTTTAAACTTTCCTAGATCTAAAACTGTACTTATATAGGTTAAAATGACATTTTATTTAATTTAATGGACGAACCAGACCTTTGAATGCTCGCCTAAAATGACTCTGTGAAGTGTAATAACCCCCCAGGTTGTTATGGGGGGTGACTTAGAAAACTAGACCTCCGTTGGAAATTTTGAGGCTGCAGGTGAGTCCGTAGCGTGATTTTATGTGTCAGTGCATGTTTTGTTTGTGTCTGTAGGACCTTGGATTGGTGTTGGGATTTTTGGATGAAAACTGGTGCAAAAACCTAAGTTACTGGTGAAGATGGACCGCTGCAGTAGGTGATGGACCACTACAACAGGTCCGTCGTGGCGGGTTGGGGGTCGCCGCAGTGGGAGGCGGGACTTTAATGAGGTCCGCTGTAGCGGGAGCTTTTCCACTCCAGCGAGATCGCTGCGGTGGTCGACGGGAGGTAGAATCTGTGTTTTATATTCTTTATTCCAAACTCATTCCCCACATAACACCAAAACAGTTTCCAAGAACTGTTGAGGCGAAAATTTAAGGCTAGCGCTAAAGTGCGCTTGGAAGGTAAGTCTTAACCCTTGACTTTGTCAATTCCATCATCATGATAGATTCCATAAGTAGTTAAAGGTCAATTAATAGTGAATGAAAGGGCTAAAATCCTAGAGCATAAGAAAACCCTTGATTAATGAATGGGTGGTTGAATTTATCGCTGTTTACTCATCTAGAAGGATAGCTTTCCATTTCCTAGGGTGAGAACGTGTTTGTTAATGATGGGACTTGTTGAATGAGACCTAGGGTTTCATAAAGATGATAACTGTGGCATAAAAAACTGCTCGAAAATAGGTAGAAGTAGTTGGGTTCTTTTCCCCAAAGTGGTGTATTGTTGAGTAGATGATTTGAATACTCATATAGTTCTATATTTCTAGACTTTGAATGTTCGGAAGCTTTGTGAAAGGGGAAAGCTATCACAGAGTGATTATATTGTTCCAGTTCTACTTTGAGGTAGGTTACGGTCTACTTGAGTTATACTTTGATTAGTTGATTGTATGTATTACAAAATTGATAGGAGAAGCATGATTAGGGCTTCAGACATAAATTGTAGTTGATAATTCCTATAGCTTGATATTGATTGATTAATTGTGTGATGAACTGATATAAAATGATAAATAAGGGGTTCATAAATACTCTTCTTGTTGACTTGGCGAATCCCCTTATTCATGTTATTGATTGTTGAGTCTTGATATGACTTGTAACATGGTGACTTGTGTTCCCTGATATTGATTTATTGATTGTTCCCATTACTTGTTTGTTTGTGGAACAGAAAGACATTGTGATGAGGAAGATATAATAATTATGAAAAGGCACATTTGACAGGGGTGAAGATATGACCTAAGTTAAAGGCTCGTGATCCAAGGTAAGATTCCAGAGCGAGGGTACATTGACACCATAGGTCCCCTGCAGGTCATGGCTAATGGGTCAAACACTACCATTTAGCATGTGTGTACAGATATGTGACAGATTTGAGAAAAATTGTGATTTACGATTGTGTTTGGTGATTACATGGGTTGAGTTACTCTTATTGATTTCTACTTGGGTGGATTATCTTATCCCTGTGTTGGCTGATATTTCGGTGTTGGATGATTTCTATTGATAGTTTCTTGAGGTTATGTACTGTTGTGCCTATCTGTCTATTTTATTAATTTTTTGATTATATGCGTGATACTAATCTAGTCGGTCTATGATATCTAACGGTATATGGTGTTTGTACTGATACTACCTTGCTACATTCTTTGAGTGCAGATCGTGATCCAGAGACTTCTACGAGACCTCATATTTAGCATTGAGGCCAGTTTCCGAAAGATTCGAGGGTGAGCTATTATCCATGCCAGGCCGCCTGAAGATCTTTCCTATTTTAGATGTCTATTTCATTTCAGACATTTATGTTATTTTTAGACAGTGGTTCTATCTTAGACAGTTATGTTAGAGTCCTTGTACGATGACTTTCGGATTTTGGGGTTGTAATAGTTTATACTTTCGAAGATTTTATTCATTTATGGCATGACTAGACTTTTGGAGATATTTATATTGTTATATCCTTGAATGCTTTAAAATTGGCTAAGTAATATGATAATGGTTTGGATGGTTGGTTAAGTAGATGGTTCGCCCACTAGGGGATTTGGGTGGGTGCCACTCACAGCCGTTTGGGTCGTGACAAAGTTGGTATCATAGCCCTAAGTTCGTCGATCTCGCTGTACAAGGGCATGTCTAGTAGAGTCTTGCAGATTGGTACGGAGACGCCTGTACTTATCTTCGAGAGGCTATGGGACACTAGGAAAAATTCAATTTCTTTCTTTCTTTCTTTCGTGCTACTTGATTCCAATTGGTATCTGGATGATTCAAATTGGTAACCGACTTTTCTTTCTATTCTCTCACAGATGGTGAGGACTCGTGCGTTAGCAACAACAAATGAGGCACCTGCGCCAGCCGCCGGGGTAGCAGATCGCGGGGGAGGTCAGGCCGCTGGGGCCGCAGCTCACGGAGGAGGCCAGGCCAGAGGCCGTGGTCGTGGTAGAGACAGGGGAGTGTCACGACCCATTTTGGCATAAGCCATGTGGGCACTTACCTTTCCCACCTTTGTAAGCGAACCCTTAACCCAATGATAAATAACGACATCAATAATTAAATAGAGCAACGAAATAGAATAAATACGTAAGTCTCACGATAATATATATTATGGTAGAATACTGCGGAATAATAATAATGCCCCCCGGGTCTAGTCTGAATAATATGAGAGCATCTAAAGGAATAAATACATGTCTGGAATAATAATACATAAAAGTATCTATGTCTCTGAATAGGATTAAGACATAATGATAAAAAAGTCTTCAAGGCAGCGAATGACCATGCTCACCCCGGAAACTCGAAGATAATGCTGAAGCGACTATCAGCCACGGGTAACAGAAGCAGATCCAACCTGATACTCTTCTTTCATAAAGGAATGCAGCAAGTGCAGGTCAGTACAAAATAACAGTACTGGTAGGAATTATCGGCCGACTAAGCATAGCTAACACAATTAAGATAATAAAGCCAAATAGACAGATAAACCAACAAGTATAAATCAAACATAATCGAAGCCAAGTTTGCGTCATCGCCTAAATAGAACATCTAATCCCAAATGTGCCAAGTCGCAATAGATCATTTCTGAATCCAATCATCACAAGTACAACACCCACACATCTCAAAGTAAACCATGGTGCAATGCAATGCAAAAATATATGGATGCAATGCAATGCCATGCAAATGCTGCGTACACATGTACAGACGGAAATATCGACATCTCCGTAGCACAACCTAGTGTGACTCGTGAAATCTAAGTGCCACCGGTCCCGGATCATTGCCCAATAGATAGACGGGACCTCGAATCTTTTCCCACGGGGGGCTTTTTCACGACCCAACTGGAGGGCCATGACAGGCACCCTGTGCTAACCCACCCGGGCACCTCTTATTGTACTTTCACATTCACATCTAGGTGAGCCACATGGCTTACTCATAATTTACATACATCAATAGTGCTAATCTCTTTGGGCAATAACACATTTATATCATCATCAATAACAAGGCCCATATCCATATAGACAAGCCGACGAGGCTATCAAAATAAGATACACAATATGAGCCGACAAGGGTACAAGACATCTAACCCTATGCGACCGTCTATGAACCTCTAAGAAGAGTATGTATCATTATATAGGTGGGACAGGACCCCGCCAAGCCCATATGTATGTACACAAAAGGATAATACCCAAAAGCTGTAGCTCTGGATGAAATGGAGCTCCTCTATGTAGTCCCTGAAAAGAAATCTATGGATCAAGCCTGTCTCCCTGTCCACCTGCAGGCACGACGCAACGTCCACAAATAAAAGGACGTCAGTACGAATAATGTACTGAGTATGCAAAGCATGATCAACATCATAGTAGAAGCATAATAGACAGCACAAGAATTAACATAAGATGGGAGAATCAGGAGGTAATAGAGTCATTTATACCTTTAGTGGCCTTCATCATATCTACTTACTTGTCTTCCATAAGGAACTTCCATTTCTAATGCTTACTCATGTACTTGTCTTCTATAGGGATACGAGTATGAATATGCATACGGATATGATATGTATATGATACGGATACGAGTATGAATATGCATACGGATACGAATATATATACATATACATATCATATCTGTATGCATATTCATACTCGTATCCCTACCATATACATATTATACCCGACCATGAAGGTTCGGTGAGAATACATACCTGGCCCTACCAAGGCTCAGTATTGTCCGTACCCAACTGCAGTGGTGTGCGCGCAATAGGTATCATACCTGGCCATATAAGCTCGGTGTTACATAATAGTCATACATACTTAGACACGTATACATAAGAGCCCATAAGTATCATCAACACCATTACCATCATCGTTTTCGCTACGTCTATCCTTGGAGGATCAACTATCATATAAGGGATACAATGGAATCATGAAAGTATCGAGGATCATGAGCTTTAGTAGCTTTAGAGATAGAATCGTTTGGAAGACATTATGGAACTCATGAAAGGATATATAGCAAAAAAACCATGCCTTAATGAAAGAAGGGTTAGCCTTACATACCTCTTTGTTTTCTTAACTAATTAACGTTCATCATCGAATCTTGAACAATCTACATTAGAAGGATCCATACCATAGTTAAGCCTTAATGACACTCTTAAATTCAAACTAGAGTAATTCATGATCTAACGAAAATTGGACAGCATTTCCCCTATTTCGTCGACTTCCACCATATCATAAAACAACTCCCAAACATCCATAATACACCCACAATATCATAATCAAGTAATCACATTCAATTAAGCCTTCAAAATTTATCCTCACGTTCAACTTATACCAACAACTTCACACCCATTTTAGCACATTTTCATACAATGATTCCTTACCACTATTACTACCTTCCATAACAAGATTATATCCATATTATACTAAGAATCATGACTCAAGTTAGCTTACTACTCAAAACATCATAAAAACTCCATTTAGACTTCATTTTCCACTTTCTTCAACTACCCAAGTTTTGCTACAACCAAGCATTCTCAATAATATGGAATAAGCATGGAAACTAACCTTTTTATCTCATAGGAACAAGTTTTGGAGCAGCTATCAACTTGTGCAAAAACCCTAGCTACAATGCCCAAGTATATCATGAAATCCACCAACCCTAGGAAGCCTTCTAACACATGAACACTTGATTCTTGCTATTTGATCTTTGTAATCTCTTGGGTTTGAGTAAAATATGTTTGGAGAGGGTTTTGGAGCTTTAGAGAGTTTGGAAGAAATGTGGGAAACGAAAAATGAGCAAGGGTCGTCCCTCCTTATAAAATAAAAATCTGACCCGACCCGATTATAAGCCTATTATACGAGCCGTATAATTTATACGGTCCGTATAATTGGATTGTATAATCCCACCAGGTATCTCCCCTCTCTTGATGAAACCTACGGACCATTATACGGGCCGTATAATTTATACGGTCCGTACAACTGGAAAATTTCGATTTTCATTCTGGTCAACTTGTTTGACTTCCAATCTTCGTGGAACCTTCTTGGCACTTATATAACACTTCATTAACCATACAATAGGCCCTATAGAAGCCCCCCAAGTTATTACCAAATAAATATTATCTCAATTATAGCGGAAACCTTCCGAACACGACTTACATTTCACTTCCTTCAACAAACTAAACTTCACATATTCATATGACTCGAAATCTTATAGCATGCATCTTAAGATATCTAATACTTCACTTAATCTCATAAGGATTTCATAATCATTCTAAGCTCACACTAGCCTATCCACACGGTAACACGTCCTGAAATTCTAAGGTATAACATTCTCCCCCCCCCCCCCCCCCCCCCCTCCCAGGAACATTCGTCTTCAAATGTTAGGTTCCTGGGGATTCTACAAAAATTTCGCCAGAGTTTCCCCTATAATATGGCACTACCATCCTGCAACAGCAACCCAAAATACATCGCTTCATAGGACTACAACAAAAACATCAATGACCTTGGCCACACACGACCAGGAAAACATCAAGGAAAACACTACATACCTGAGGATAATGGCGTCTCTGCCTGAGTCTCCTTTGAAGGTGAAAATAAATGCGGGTACCTGAATTTCATGTCTTCTATGGCTTCCCAAGTCATTTCCTCCCTATTATTATTCTTCCATAAAACTTTAACTGAAGCTACCTCTTTGGTTCTAAGCTTCCGTACTTGCCTATCTAAAATGGCAATGGGGCCTTCTTCATAAGATAATTGTTTAGTAACTTGGACATCATCTATTGGTACAATTCTAGAAGGATCTCCGATGCACTTACGAAGCATCGATACATGGAAAACTGGGTGAATTGACTCCAAATCAGGAGGTAGGCCTAATTCTTAAGCCACTTTGCCTACCTTGCATATAATCTCATAAGTTCCAATGTACCGGGGGCTAAGATTTCCCTTCTTGCCAAATCTCATGACGCCTTCATTGGCGACACCTTTAAAAAATATCCAATCTTTCACTTGGAATTCTAAGTATCTTCGACGATTATCTACATAGGACTTCTGACGACTCTGAGCTGTTAATAATCGATCATGTATGAGCTTGACTTTCTCGATAGCTTGCTGGACCAAGTCCGACCCTATCAATTTGGTTTCTCCTACTTCGAGCCACCCAATTGGGGATCTACACTTTCGCCCATATAAAGCCTCCTACCGCTGAATTTTGAATGATAGCTCCCATACTGCCTGAGTCCACTACTCGAACTCCTAGGCTTGCTAAATGCTGGAGCTCACGAGCTATCTCTCTTTTATCTGGCTGAACATCGCATAAAATTTCCATGGATCTATGGTTAAGAGCATCAGCCACCACATTTGCTTTCCCGGGATGATATAGGATGTCAACGTCATAATCCTTCAATAACTCCAACCACCGTCGTTGCCGTAAATTCAATTCTTTTTGCTTGAAAATATACTGAAGGCTCTTATGATTTGTATAAATATCAACGTGAACACCGTACAAATAATGTCTCCACATCTTCAATGCATAAATCACTGCAGCCAATTCAAGACCATGGGTCGGGTAATTCTTCTCGTGTTTCTGCAACTGCCTTAAAGCATACACAATCAGCTTACCGTGTTGCATCAACACACAACATAGCCCAACGCCTGAAGCATCACAATAGACAACATAACCTTCCGATCCCTTTGGAAGTGTCAGGACTGGAGCATAAGTTAATCTATCCTTTAGCTCTTGGAAACTACGTTCACACGCATCTGTCCATTGAAATTTAGCTAATTTCTAGGTTAACTTCGTGAGTGGTGCAGAAATAGAAGAAAATCCTTCTACAAATCTCCTATAATAACCTGCTAAGCCCAGAAAACTACAAACTTCTGTAGGGGTTGTGGGCCGTGGCCAAGTTTTCACGGCCTCAATCTTTTGGGTATCTACTCGAATACCATCGGCTGAAATAATAGGCCCCAAAAAGGTCACTGAGTCCAACCAAAACTCACACTTAGAAAATTTGGCAAATAACTCTCGAGTTTGAAGAACTCTAAGAACAGTACACAAATGGTCCACATGTTCTGCCTCGGACCTAGAATACACCAAGATGTCGTCGATGAATACAATCACAAATAAATCTAGGAAGGGCCTGAACACATTGTTCATCAAATCCATAAATACTGCCGGTGCATTAGTTAGCCCAAACGACATTACCCGAAATTCAAAATGGCCATATCTTGTTCTGAAGGCTATCTTAGGAATATCTTTCTCCCTAACTTGCACTTGATGATACCCAGATCTCAAATCTATCTTTGAAAACCATTTGGCGCCTTGTAATTGATCAAATAAGTCATCGATCCTTGGAAGGGGATATCTATTCTTGATCGTCACTTTATTCAGTTGCCGATAGTCAATGCTCATTCGCAAGGATCCATCTTTCTTTCGGACAAACAACACGGGTGCTCCCTATGGGAAGAACTAGGCCTAATAAAGTCTTTCTCAAGAAAGTCCTTCAATTGCTCCTTTAACTCTTTCAATTCTGCGGGAGCCATCCTATAGGGAGGAATAGATATGGGCTTTGTATCCGGTAGCACATCTATAGCGAAATCAATCTCCCGCTCTGAAGGGAGGACTGGAAGTTCTTCCAGGAATACATCGGGAAACTCATTCACCACGGGGACAGACTGAAGAGTTGGCGACTCAGCTTCTACGTCTTGAACCCGAACTAGATGGTAATACAACCTTTTGTGATCATTTTCCTTGCCTTTAGATAGGAAATAAACCTATCTTTTGGGGACGCGGTATTTCCTTTCCATTCTAAAACTGGTTCTCCTAGAAACTGGAAGCGAACCATTTTCATTCCACAATCAACATTGGCATAGCAAGAAGCCAACCAATCTATGCCCATGATAACATCGAAGTCCACCATTTTTAACTCATGTAAATCAACCATAGTACGATGGTCACAAATAACAACTACATAATTTCTATATATTCGACTAGCTATTACCGGTTCATCAATGGGTGTAGATACCTCAAAAGGTTTAATCGACTCCGATTTGACCCCAAACCGACCCGCAATATATGGAGTAACATATGACAATGTGGAGCCTGAATCTATCAAAGCATATACATCATGAGAAAATACCGATAATATACCTGTGATGACATTGGGAGAAGACTCAAGATCCTAGCGTCCAGCTAGAGCATAAATACGGTGTTGAGGACCACTAGAACTGGGAGCTCTCCCTCTATCCCTACTATGGCTGACTGGCACATGCGAACCTGGCTCATAGGGCGTATAGATGATGAAGACCCAGCTGCCGACCCTGAAGGCTGAACTCTACTCCTGCCACCAATCGAGGGGCAATCACGCATGATTTGGCTTGGCCGACCGCATGCATAGCAAACCTCTGATCCTAGCCGACACTGGCCCTAATGTAACTTCCCGCACTGGGAACATTGTGGCACAGGTGGCCTTTCCTGACCCCAATCACCCCCGAACTGAGAACCTAAAGCCCTGCAATTCTGACTCGGCCCAGAATAAGTAGATCAGTCAAATCTTTGGCCTGTAAACCGTGGAGGTGCACTAGTCATAAAAGGGCCTGAATGGCTAGAAAACTGCTGTCTTTGCCCGCCTCTAAACTCACTCGCCGGACCCGAAGATCTAGCACTCTTGCTATACCCTCTATCATGCTCACACTCACTTCTTTGCTGTTGTTGGCTTTCCTCCAAATTCTGGGCGTGGACTTGAATGCGTGAAATACCCATGTTGTCCTGAAGGGACGCAGTCAAGCATCTATCCATCAAATGTGGCCTTAGGCCTCTCACAAATCGGTGCACTCGATCACCCATATCCGCTACCATTACCGGAGCATACCTAGCTAAAGAATTGAAGCGGAGACTATACTCTAAGGCACTCATACTTCGTTGCCTAAGATTCAGGAACTTATCGGCTCTAGCCCGCTGAACTTCTGGAGGCAAATAATGTCGGAGGAAGGCATCCACAAATTCTTGCCATACCGGAGGAGGTGTATTGACTCCCTTTGAAGCCATCCAAACCGTATACCAATGAACCGCGACATCCCAGAGCCTATAGGATGCTAACTCCACTGATTCAATGTCTAAAGCATGCATTAGCCGAAGTGTCCTCAACATCCCATCAATTAAATTTTGAGAGTCCTCATCCGGCTTTGACCTGAAGAATTCTGGAGGGTTCAAGCTAATAAAATCACGGGCCCTTGCACTAACAGATCTATCACCTTGACCTGTACCTTGCCGCTGAGTTTGGGCGGCAACTATCTGAGTAAGTAAATGAATGACTTCTTTTACTTCTTGGCCCGAAGAATCCGGTAGAGGGGCTGGAGGTGCTGGAGCTGGGGCTGAGGCTCCCTCGTGCTTCTCAGAAATAGGCACAGAATGGCAGGACTGAGATTGAGCCGCATTCTAGGACTCACCTTCCTCTACATCCGTTGGCGGTGCTCTTTCAGCCCGCTTTTCTACCACTGTTTTGCCCTTTTGGGATGCTGTAGCCTTTCTCTTTACAGACATTTTTGAAATATATAACACACGGTTAAGGAAAGAGAAATCCTTATATCATGGCTCTATCGCACGATCTTATGAAGAAAGAAGGCCATCTATTACTAAAATGCCCGCAACCTTCTGTTTATAAGTGTGGCGCGCAACACACCCATAAACAAGACTCTAATAGAAAGGGCTCGTAGACATACCCTAGGACCGAACTACTCTGATATCACTTTTGTCACGACCCAACCGGAGGGCCATGACGGACACCTGGTGCTAACCCACCCAGACACCTCTTATTGTACTCTCACATTCACATCTGGGTGAGCCACATGGCTTACTCATAATTTACATAAATCAATAGTGCTAATCTCGTTGGGAAACAATGAATTTATATCATCATCAATAACAAGGCCCATATCCATATACACAAGTCGACGAGGCTATCAAAATGAGATACAAAATATGAGCTGACAAGGCTACAAGACATCAAACCATACACGACTGTCTACGAGCTCTAAGAAGAGTATGTATCATCATATAGGCGGGACAGGACCCCGCCATGCCCATATGTATGTACACAAAAGGATAATGCCTAAAAGCTGTAGCTCCAGATGAAATGGAGCTCCTCTATGTAGTCCCTGAAAAGAAATCTATGGATCAAGTCTACCTCCCTGTCCACCTGCGGGCATGACGCTGCGTCCACAAACAAAAGGACATCAGTACGAATAATATACTGAGTATGTAAAGCATGATCAATGTCACACCCTAACCTTATTAGGGTGTAATGGGAACCCGGCCCCATATACGGAGCCGAGCGAACCCGCAGACTCTGATTACACACCTAATTCCTTGGGATCCAGCAAATCAAATACAAGTAAAATACATATTATGCTGTCAAAATTTCCTCTTACCGATCAAGATTAAACAAAAATATGTAAACATATGAAGTTTACTACATAACACAAAATAACGTATCAGCTGATGGAGCCGCTTACAGACTGACAACCATTACCCACGACGCTGTCTGCAAAGTCTCTAATACTGATCAGACATCACAGCATACATACTCTGACTCGGCAACACTCCTGGAGGAAATGGAGCCCGCCAATCCACTGGATCATCTTCAGCTAACCTCGTCTATCCATCTGTGGGTACCTGCGCGGCATGAAACGCAGCCCCCGAAGAACAGGGGGTCAGTACGGAATATGTACTGAGTATGTAAGGCATGAGTACAGAAAACAGAACCATAACTGAAACAGATAGAACAACATACCAATAGCTTATCCAGATTACCAAACACTTACTATTTTTATTTTCTAGACACGAATCATATTTACTCATCTCGTATGCCAGACCGAATACATAACATACAAATTGCTCAAATGATCTCATATATCAAACGGAATACAGAATATACGGAAGGTCGGAATGCTTACTCTCCAAATCCAAGTCATGCATATCGGAATCGGATATCATATCATATACGCGGTAGCCCCGGGGACATATACCACGCCGGGAACCGGACACATCACATCACACATACGGTAACCTCGGGGACAAATAGCACGTCGAGGAACCAGTGAACAATGCCAAAGAATGCGCACAATAACATAGGAACGTGGTCGCCACTCCTGTCTTTGGCGCCACAACATATCATACTTCAAAAGATTTTCTCCGATCTCCGTCACACATCACAACATAACCACGGCACCCGGGGGCGGACAGATAACACAGCACCCCGAGCCCGGACACATCATACTTCGTAATATATCCTCGGTAACCGGGGACGGACATATAACACAGTACCCCGAAACCGGACACATCATACTTCGGAATTCATATATGGAACCCGGCCTTCAGCAGAGGACCCGGTGAACCATCCGCACGATACATACCGGCCCGGGACTCGGTGAAAGGAGTCATAACAGATGCACGAGTAGAATAGTGCGAAACCATACGCACACAAGTCAGGATCCGAGACACAACATACTTATATACAAACATGCTTATCGACATATGAAGGTTCAGAACAAGTTTCGGGTCAATCGGAGTTAGTATACCAAAGTTACGAGCGTTTGAAGTACAGAACGCTCTACAATCATTTCAGAAACCTTTCTTGGAAAACCAAAGCCGTAATCGGGTTAACTACCTTTTAGACATGGTTATGGATCAAACCAAATAGAACTCTTGGAATCGTACGTACGTATCAAAGACTGTCAAAGACTCGCTGGAATGATCAAACGTGCCATCAGACTTACAGAATCCTTTTAGAGACATATTCCGTGGAAGTTAGAGACATTAAATCTTCAGAACTCTTTTAGAAACACATTTCTTTATACTTATCTCGTTACTGAATCGTATCATGGGCTCGATCATGTCAGACATACCTATATCAGAAGTGACTCAGAATCGTAGGCAGACTCAAGAACATATTAAACAGAACTTCAGAGGCAAATCCCCTTCGAGTATCATATGGACCAAATCAAATATAACTTTTAGGGTCTTATGTACATACCAAAGTATATTAAAGACTCAGTGGAATAGTTAAACGTACTATCGTTGGAAATCAAGATGTTAATCATACCAATTATCTTTCGAATGCCGTTTAGAACATATCAAATAAAGCTTTGGACATTTACGCATACAGAACTTTTTAGGGACAAAACTCAGAATTCAAGAGTAGAATTTCCCCGAAGTACATATCGTATTATACCTTATGTTGCTCTAAGACATGCCAAAAGAAAAGAAGGGTAAGCCTTACATACCTGTGCCGCGACCAACTAGTTACGCTTGTTCACCCAACTCGTTAATCTACATGCAAGAGAACTCATCCATCCATTAGTTCCATTAACATATACTTGCTTTAACCTTTCAAGCACATTCACTTATATTCTGCCGGAATTTCGGCAGCACCTCCCCTGTAAATATACCAACCCCGAGAATATGGCTCGGCCCCAAATCAACAACAGCACACCCGAGAATTCAATTCGGCCAATTGTCAACATTCCGGGAATTCAACCCGGCCAAATTATCAATAACAATACCAACATTTATATTTCAACTTCAATAATCAATTCAAAATGTATACCAATATTAGTAATTTCTTCCATAATCCACGAATGATTTCAACTTCATATCAAATCATGCAACTTTCATTTTTCCATCATGAACTTCACAACACAGCAACTAAAACATTAATTAGGATCAATTCACTTCAACTTACCAAATCACCCATTATTCGGCCACAACAATTACATGCATATTTTCATAAATTTTTCCTTTCATTTCTATTCATTACAACAACAACCAATATACTACATAAAATTAGTCCAACTTTTCTATACAACAAGGCATATCCACGGCCAATACCAAACATATACACGACCATTTACAACACCCATAATCCATACGTTAACAACATCATTTTTCACAAATACAAGAAACCATGTTCATATCACATTCACTTCTAAAACAACCCATAACAATTCTCACTTCTACTTGAATCATTAACCTTCATTTTCATTATAGAGCCCACACAACAACAACAATAAAATTGCTAAATAAAATTAATTCATTTGTTCTACTCCATGGAACCATATTCGGCCAACACCATACATACATATTTCCATGAATCTCACCCTTTTCTACATACCACAACATACATAAACCATTCATAACACATAAAAGAGATTGAATGCATACCTTTATACTTGATTTTCCAACTTTGGCTAGGGTTATAATACCTTCCAAAAAGACGTTTTATTTGCTCCAACGCTCATACCACGTCGTAGAGAATCTTCAAATTAGTGGAAATACTTGAAGAAAATTATTTTTGATCCAATACTTCAAGGCTTCTCTTTTTTTTTTTTTCCTTTTTCCTCTCTTTGGCCGTCCCCTCTCCTCTTCTTGTTTTCCTTTTTCTCAAATTTTTCTTGAACCAAATGGAGATTTCATATATATATATATATATATATATATATATATATATATATATATATATATATATGTCTTCCCCCACTTCCACATATTTACACTTAGGTCCTTCAAGATAATAAATAGGGTTACTTGTCCCCCTTCTCCATTGTTCTTGAACTTTCCATAATGAGTAAGGAAGACTAATTTCTTGTTTTTGTTTTCTTCTAGAATTCCCTCCAAAATACAAATATCACCATTTATCTTGTGATGTACACTTTAGTTCAACTATATTTACACTTTTCCCCCTTTGCTTATGAAATGGCCACATGTCCCTTTCTTTATTATTATTATTATTATTTTCTAGAATTTTCTTGAAAATTTAAGCAATATGGCCGGCCACCTTGGGCCTTTCCAAGAATTTTCTTGAGTTTCGTGAAATTACCATTTTACCCCTAACCTTTCCACGAATTTACCATGAACTCCCTTGCGAATTTTTCTTTTTACCCTTGGCCTCCTTCCATATTTTCATACTAATAATATTCATAAATACTGTTTATAACAACTCGTCCATTAAAATAATTTTTTTTGGAAATGGTCTCGCCCTTAACTTTTCACGACGACTTTGAAATTTCCAAACGTACAAGATACGGGCTATAACAATCAACATCATAGTAGAAGCATAATAGACAGCACAAGAATTAACATAAGATGGGAGAATCAGGAGGTAATAGAGTCATTTATACCTCTAGTGGCCTTCATCATATCTACTTACTTGTCTTTCATAGGGACCTTCCATTTCTAATGCTTACTCATGTACATACATATATACATACATACATACATATATATATATATATATATATATATATATATATATATATATTCGTATCCGTATTCATATTCATACTCGTATCCATATCATATACATATCATACTCAAACATGAAGGTTCGGTGGTTCACATACCTGGCCATAACAAGGCTCGGTGAGTATACATACCTGGCCCTACCAAGGCTCTGTGTTGTCCGTACCCAACTGCAGTGGTGTGCGCGCAATAGGTATCATATCCGGCCATATAAGCTCGGTGTTACATAATAGTCATACATACACATGTATACATAAGAGCCCATAAGTATCATCAACACCATTACCATCATCGTTTTCGTTACGTCTATCCTTGGAGGATCAACTATCATATAAGGGATACAGTGGAATCATGGAAGTATCGAGGATCATGAGCTTTAGTAGCTTTAGAGATAGAATCATTTGGAAGACATTATGGGACTCATGAAAGGATATATAGCGAAAGAACCATGCATTAATGAAAGAAGGGTTTGCCTTACATACCTCTTTGTCTTCTTAACTAATTAACGTTCACCGTCAAATCTTGAACAATCTACATTAGAAGGATTCATACCATAGTTAAGCCTTAATGACACTCTTAAATTCAAACTAGAGTAATTCATGATCTAATGAAAATTGGGCAGCATTTTCCCTATTTCTTCGACTTCCACCATATCACAAAACAAATCCCAAACATCCATAATACACCCACAATATCATAATCAAGTAATCACATTCCATTAAGCCTTCAAAATTCATCCTCATGCTCAACTTATACCACCAACTTTACACCCATTTTAGCACATTTTCATACAATGCTTCCTTACCACTATTACTACCTTCCATAACAATATTATATTCATATTATACTAAGAATCATGACTCCATTTAGACTTCATTTTCCACTTTCTTCATCTACCCAAGTTTTGTAACAACCAAGCATTCTCAATAACATGGAATAAGCATGGAAACTAACCTTTTTATCTCATAGGAACAATATTTGGAGCAGCTATCAACTTGTGCAAAAAACCTAGCTACAATGCCTAAGTATTTCTTGAAATCCACCAACCCTAGTAATCCTTCTAACACATAAACACTTGATTCTTGCTATTTGATCCTTGTAATCTCTTGGGTTTGAGTAAAATATGTTTGGAGAAGGGTTTTGGAGCTTTATGTTACACCTCGAAATTTTTTCGTTAACGTACAGTGAATAGACTAACGAAGGGCACGACGTATACGATGTTTTGATAAGTAAGAAATAATATTTGATGATTCTAAATGATATTTCAAAGACATGTGAGGTAGGAGACGGAAGTTGTTAAGGAAAGCAAGGTATAGGTTGTGTGTCGGGCAAGTTTTAGGAGTATCGAATTAATGATGGCTTAATGATGTTTTGGAGAAGAGTTATAATGTCCCTTAGATTGTTAACGAGGTGTTAAACAAGTGTCAAGAAGGTTCCATAAGGATTGGAGATCAAATGAACGACGGAGATCATTTAAGGGAAATGGGGTTATACGACCGACCTATACGGTCCGTATAACATTATACGGTGCGTATAAGGGTCCATATAACACCAAGCAGAGATGATGTAAGTTTTATGATCTTTCGATGTTGTTTAAGGTAATGAGAGGTTGAAAGACTTAGATTATGAAAGGAGATAGAAAATGGGTCACAAAGATGAGAATAATCAGATTTTGAGTAGCAATTTGGAATGGGTCATGAATATTGATATGTTGTGATTGTAAGTATGCTATAAGTGACATTTAGAACTTGGGATAAGTATTATATGTGCGAAAACGCAATAGTGAACTATGACCATGATTCTGGAGGAATTGAAGTGAAATTGTGAAATTTGGATAATGTAGATGAATGATGATTGTTGCTTATAATATTGTGAATGTTTTTATGGTTGTTTGGGAGTTTATATGTAATATGAGGAAAGTTGTATAAACAAAGTAAATGCTGCCCAATTTTCTCTAGCATTAGTAAGCACGTTGTTGATGCGAATTCCCTTGAAGGTAGAGACGTGAGCGTTGAAGGAGAACGATCAAGTGATAGAATAGATAAGCAAAAAGGTATGTAAGGCTAGTCCTTTCTTTCTAAGGCATGACTCCATGGCATGAACTCTTCTATATTTCCATGACTTTCCTACACACCGAAAATTATGAGTCTATGATTATAAAGAGCTTTCATAAGATAAAGAAAAGAGATACGATGCGAGTATGATAATGATAACCATGAGTTGATCCTAAAAGTTCTAAAGTTCATGATATGCTAATTCGATAAAGTTCTTGCTATGAATACGATATGATGTTTTTGCAATCTAATGACCCTATTTACGATCCCTTGAGGTTGCTCGTTGTGTTACACTCACCTTAAAATGTTAGTTCCTTCAAGGTGAGATATGATGAATATGATCACTCCATAATGTAATCGGGGGTCCTCGACCTTATGTCACCCCGATATTGTTATAGATTTTCTATAAGCTCTAATGCATGTCCTATGACCAATGTTCCAAAAAATTACGAGTCTATGTTCATAGGGGGTTTCATATGAGATAAAGGTAAGAGATATGCCATAGATACGATAATGGTAATGATGAGCCTAAGTTTAGAGATTATAAATCCTATCATACGATATGTTTATGAAGTTCATGCTATGAATATGATATGATTTTCATAGATTGTCTTTAAATTCAAATGCATGCTCTATGAAAAGTTATGATAAGCTTATGAGATGTATGCGATGATAAAATATTTCTGTAGTGATGGAAATGATGATGATGAGATATACTGAGCCATGTTATTACCGGGTACGGAAGACATGTATGTGATACTGTCGAGCCACTACGTGGCTGAATACGGATATTGTCGAGCCACTACGTGGCCGAATACGGATAATGTTTAATGTGTATGAGCAGATACGGTACTATGATATGTATATGTATGTGTATTCCACGACCCTTTAGAAAAGGTAAAGTAAGCATGACAAATATCTCAAAAAGGTATTTGATCTTTTATTTTATGCTGCCCTTCACGTTTACTTATGTTACTACTCATGCCTTACATACTCAGTACAATGTTCGTACTGACGTCCGTTTTCTTTGGTCGCTGTGTTCATGACCACAGATAGGCAGGCAGGTGATCCAGACTCATAGGAGCTACTAGTAGACTTTGAGAGCACCCCATTATTCCGGAGGTGCCATTGACTTATTCTTTTGTGTATATATATGTTTTGGGCATGACGGGGTCCTGTCCCGTCCATATGTATAGTACTCTAGTAGAGGCTCGTAGATATGTATGTATGGGTAGTATGGTCTCACGATGTCCTTATTGTATGTACATTATTTTGATAGCTGAAGGAATTACGTACATAAAGGTAATTATGTTTCAAGTGAAAAATGGTTTTCCTATGATTTGAGTATAAGATTAATGAATGAACGCTTTATGTGTACGATGGGTAATGGTGCGAGCGGTGCTCGGTGGTTTGCCCCGGGTACCCGTCATGGCCCCTAATCGGGTCGTGAAAAAAGTGGTATCAGAGTAGTTCAGTCCTAGGAAGTGTCTACCAGCCGTGTCTAGTAGAGTCTTAATTATGGTGTGTTTCGCGCCACATCTATAAACAGGAGGCTACAGGGCCGTGTCTAGTAGAGTTTCGTTTATGGTATGTTGCGCGCCGCATCTATAAGCAAGAGGCTACAGGGCATTTAGGATGGTTACTCTTCTTTCATCTCTAAGATTGTGTGATAGAGCTAAGCCATAGGAAATGAGATTCCTTATACTAACCCTTGATTTCAGCAGAAGGACAGTATCGATGGAAGAAAGTGATTGATGATGTTGAAGTTACAGAGGTAAGTCACTTCGTTGAGACTATGTTATCAGGGTACATATTCATATGTAAATGGATTGGTTTTCATAGAGGTAAGTCAATGTTCATATGATAGAGGCATTGATTAAATGTGTCTCTTGATGATAAGTTTAGTTATAAGTTGTGAACTAAGCAAATTGAATGAATCAGAACAAAGTTAAGCGACGGTACGAAAGATGTGTGTCGAATAAGGTAAGAATATTGAGGTATGATTGAAATGCAAAGCTGAAGGATGAAAGGGAAAGTAAATAGGAAGGGATAACAGGAAAGATCGCTAAAGGATCAGGTACATCTCAAAGTGTGATATATGAGATAAGTTTCGACATCTTTGTGCTTTTACTTGAAAGTGGGAACCCTGTGTGGCTGAGATATGTCGTACATATATATTGGCCCTGTGAGGCATTGTTGGTGTTTACTGCGTGCAGGTTTTGGAATAGTAAGAAATATAGAGGAAACTCTGCCGGAATTTTCCTAGAATTTAAAACAGATAAGATATAAGCTTGTAATACGTCCTAACGGGAAAAGATGTTATGTAAAAGGTAATGGCAGGACGGGATTAAGTTAGGAGTATCATTGACGAATTTAAAAGATGAGCTAAATGTTGTTTAATTGACAGTAACGAAGAGTATAAGATACGACTATTAGCAAATAGAGTAACAACATGACTGAGACAGGGGTACGAAGTACGAAGGGTTATAACGAATGAAGATACCTTGATAAGATGACTTATGTGGTGAGTGTAATAGGGCTGATCAGAAAGAATAATAGGTTAAGTATGCTTACTCCATGAGGTTTCTTCCATTTTATACGCAGGCTTGCGAATGAGATCAAGAAGTGGAACTCTATAGAGATGATGGCGATTAGGATATAATGAGAACATAGCAAGAATGGTGAAACAAAGTAAGTAAAGTATAGCGAAGAAACGACTAAAGATGCGACATGTTCTATACGAATAAAGAGTGAATGCAAGTGTGAAACCAGTAAGCGAGCCATGGGGCAGTAGATAAGAAAGCTTATAAGACCTTGTTAGAAAATCCAGCATAGAGGTTTCGCAATGACAAAAATGATAGCAAGTAAACTTGAAAAAAAAAGGGGGATCAGAGAAACGTGATATGGCAAAGTAGTAGTAGTTTGTGATTTGTATAATCGAGAGCATGACGAGATAAGTTACTACAAATAGACAAAAGAGTTTTGGTATGTATGACACCGGGCCTTGTCTTGGCCGGGTATGCAAAAACCACCGAACCTTCAAGGTCGGGTATGCTATGGATATGAATATGGACACGAACATGTATACGGATATGGATACATGTATATGTATAGATATGTATGTACACGAATCACGCAAGAACGATTATGTAACTTGCAAGTATTTATACATCGCCAATGAAATCGAGTGGGTACTTAAAAAGAGGAGTAAGAGGTAAACAAGAATAGTGTGGTCATGATACTCCAGGTCAGTTGAAGGAAAATATATGGTGAATTGAGTTGAAATGTTGAGTTAGGATTATCATTAAGGATAAATAGGACAATTACTTGGAATATGATATAAGTACATGCTATATGCTTCCTACGGTAGCCTTGGGGTGTGACAACTTACGAAAGCCAAAAGATCACTGAATGAAGGGGGGGCTTCTACCAGAAGAACATTACACCCTGGAACTTTCATTCTTGCATCATTATGGTTATAGCTTAATTTAAACAGTTACCAGAGGGTTATGAAATTCTCAGAAATTTTGAGGCCTTTGATGGGTCAACGACGGACACCTATGACAGGACACCTCGGACTGAATTTATCTAGACTCTACAGATGTGAATTAATACCATTATCATGGTCATATGGAATAAAAGAGAGATGGAAGAGATTCGCAAGCCATGTGAGGCTTAATACCATAGCCCGAGTATCAAGGAGGATCATATCAGGAAAGTGACTCACTTATGTCCCTCGAAATGATGTTTCTGAGGAATCAAGGGAATGTTATAGATAGTGCATGTCAGAGGATTAAAAGGGATGACTTCAAGAAGGATGGTGGAGGTATACCTATCAGAATTGTAAGAGAAAACAAGAGAGACCTATATGCGGTAGAAAACCTACCTAAACAGCTCCGACTCTACAGTGTTACTGAAAAAGATGACTTCAGAACGAGAATGACTCAACTTAAATTTTAAGTGTAGACTGATATAGTAAGTGGTAGTCTACTACGGAAGTAGCTAAATTATAACCACTTTCTTTGGAAATACAAAATCAACTGAAGTCAGGTGGAGAATGGTATTAAGTTAAGCAAAGAAGTGCACGACATGATAGACGAGTCCTAGTTAGAATTGATTCGTTATAAGATCATCATAACCAGTATACTTATACAGTGTTGGTTCAACATTCGGGGACGAATGTTCCAAAAGGGGGGAAGAATGTTACACCTCGGAAATTTCTCGTTAACGCACAGTGAATAGACTAACGAAGGGCACGACGTATACGATGTTTTGATAAGTAAGAAATAACATTTGATGATTCTAAATGAGATTTCAAAGACATGAGAGGTAGGAGACGAAAGTTGTTAAGGAAAGCAAGGTATAGGTTGTGTGCCGGGCAAGATTTACGAGTATCGAATTAATGATGGCTTAATAATATTTTGGAAAAGAGTTATAATGTCCCTTAGATTGTTAACGAGGTGTTAAACAAGTGTCAAGAAAGTTCCATAAGGATTGGAGATCAAAAGAACGACGGAGATCATTTCAGGGAAATGGGGTTATACGACCGACTTATACGGTCCGTATAACATTATACGGTCCGTATAACACCCAGCAGAGATGATGTTTGCCTGGTGGTGAACCACGACCACTTGTACGGACCGTACAATGTTATACGGACCGTATAAGTGTCCGTGGAAGTCCCGACGGGCTGAGTTAAGTTCAATTATATAAATGTGATCCCACTTCACTAATTTCATTTCCCACACTTTTTCCATAAGAACTCAAGAGAAATTGATGATCAAATCCATCAAAGCAACAAAATCAAGTGTATGAAACTCATTAAAGTTCATCCAAGCCAAGAAATTCCAATGGAAGTGAACTAGGGTTTTGGTGTAAGAGGAGTATTTCTGCTCAAGTCTTATTCCTACACTATCAAAGGTAAGTTTTATGATCTTTCGATGTTGTTTAAGGTAATGAGAGGTTGAAAGACGTAGATTATGAAAGGAGATAGAAAATGGGTCACAAAGATGAGAATAATCAGATTTTGAGTAGCAGTTTGGAATGGGTCATGAATATTGATATGTTGTGATTGTAAGTATGCTATAAGTGACATTTAGAACTTGGGATAAGTATTATATGTGCGAAAACGCAATAGTGAACTATGACCATGATTCTGGAGGAATTGAAGTGAAATTGTGAAATTTGGATAATGTAGATGAATGATGATTGTTGCTTATAATATTGTGAATGTTTTTATGGATGTTTGGGAGTTTATATGTAATATGAGGAAAGTTGTATAAACAAAGTAAATGCTGCCCAATTTTCTCTAGCATTAGTAAGCACGTTGTTGATGCGAATTCCCTTGAAGGTAGAGACGTGAGCGTTGAAGGAGAACGATCAAGTGATAGAATAGATAAGCAAAAAGGTATGTAAGGCTAGTCCTTTCTTTCTAAGGCATGACTCCATGGCATGAATTCTTCTATATTTCCATGACTTCCCTACACACCGAAAATTATGAGTCTATGATTATAAAAAGCTTTCATAAGATAAAGAAAAGAGATACGATGCGAGTATGATAATGATAACCATGAGTTGATCCTAAAAATTCTAAAGTTCATGATATGCTAATTCGATAATGTTCTTGCTATGAATACGATATGATGTTTCTGCAATCTAATGACCCTATTTACGATACCTTGAGGTTGCTCGTTGTGTTACACTCACCTTAAAATGTTAGTTCCTTCAAGGTGAGATATGATGAATATGATCACTCCATAATGTAATCGGGGGTCCTCGACCTTATCTCACCCCGATATTGTTATAGATTTTCTATAAGCTCTAATGCATGTTCTATGACCAATGTTCCAAACAATTACGAGTCTATGTTCATAGGGGGTTTCATATGAGATAAAGGTAAGAGATATGCCATAGATACGATAATGGTAATGATGAGCCTAAGTTTAGAGATTATAAATCCTATCATACGATATGTTTATGAAGTTCATGCTACGAATATGATATGATTTTCATAGATTGTATTTAAATTCAAATGCATGCTCTATGAAAAGTTATGATAAGCTTATGAGATGTATGCGATGATAAAATATTTGCGTAGTGATGGAAATGATGATGATGAGATATACCGAGCCATGTTATTACCGGGTACGGAAGACATGTATGTGATACTGTCGAGCCACTACGTGGCTGAATACGGATATTGTCGAGCCACTACGTGGCCGAATACGGATAATGTTTAATGTGTATGAGCAGATACGGTACTATGATATGTATATGTATGTGTATTCCACGACCCTTTAGAAAAGGTAAAGTAAGCATGACAAATATCTCAAAAAGGTATTTGATCTTTTATTTTATGCTGCCCTTCACGTTTACTTATGTTACTACTCATGCCTTACATACTCAGTACAATGTTCGTACTGACGTCTGTTTTCTTTGGACGCTGTTTTCATGACCACAGATAGGCAGGCAGGTGATCCAGACTCATAGGAGCTACTAGTAGACTTTGAGAGCACCCCATTATTTCGGAGGTGCATTGACTTATTCTTTTGTGTATATATATGTTTTGGGCATGACGGGGTCCTGTCCCGTCCATATGTCTAGTACTCTAGTAGAGGCTCGTAGATACGTATGTATGGGTAGTATGGTCTCACGATGTCCTTATTGTATGTACATTATTTTGATAGCTGAAGGACTTACGTACATAAAGGTAATTATGTTTCAAGTGAAAAATGGTTTTCCTATGATTTGAGTATAAGATTAATGAATGAACGCTTGATGTGTACGATGGGTAATGGTGCGAGCGGTGCTCGGTGGTTTGCCCCGGGTACCCGTCATGGCCCCTAATCGGGTCGTGAAAAAAGTGGTATCAGAGTAGTTCAGTCCTAGGAAGTGTCTACCAGCCGTGTCTAGTAGAGTCTTATTTATGGTGTGTTTCGCGCCACATCTATAAACAGGAGGCTACAGGGCCGTGTCTAGTAGAGTTTCGTTTATGGTATGTTGCGCGCCGCATCTATAAGCAAGAGGCTACAGGGCATTTTGGATGGTTACTCTTCTTTCATCTCTAAGATTGTGTGATAGAGCTAAGCCATAGGAAATGAGATTCCTTATACTAACCCTTGATTTCAGCAGAAGGACAGTATCGATGGAAGAAAGTGATTGATGATGTTGAAGTTACAGAGGTAAGTCACTTCATTGAGACTACGGTATCAGGGTACGTATTCATATGTTAATGGATTGGTTTTCATAGAGGTAAGTCAATGTTCATATGATAGAGGCATTGATTAAATGTGTCTCTTGATGATAAGTTTAGTTATAAGTTGTGAACTAAGGAAATTGAATGAATCAGAACAAAGTTAAGCGACGGTACGAAAGATGTGTGTCGAATAAGGTAAGAATATTGAGGTATGATTGAAATGTAAAGCTGAAGGATGAAAGGGAAAGTAAATAGGAAGGGATAACAGGAAAGATCGCTAAAGGATCAGGTACATCTCAAAGTGTGATATATGAGATAAGTTTCGACATCTTTGTGCTTTTACTTGAAAGTGGGAACCTTGTGTGGCTGAGATATGTCGTACATATATATTGGCCCTGTGAGGCATTGTTGGTATTTACTGCGTGCAGGTTTTGGAATAGTAAGAAATATAGAGGAAACTCTGCCGGAATTTTCCTAGAATTTAAAAGAGATAGGATATAAGCTTGTAATACGTCCTAACGGGAAAAGATGTTATGTAAAAGGTAATGGAAGGACGGGATTAAGTTAGGAGTATCATTGAGGAATTTAAGAGATGAGCTAAATGTTGTTGAATTGACAGTAACGATGAGTGTAAGATACGGCTATTAGCAAATAGAGTAACAACATGACTGAGACAGGGGTACGAAGTACGAAGGGTTATAACGAATGAAGATACCTTGATAAGATGACTTATGTGGTGAGTGTAATAGGGATGATCAGAAAGAATAATAGGTTAAGTATGCTTACTCCATGAGGTTTCTTCCATTTTATACGCAGGCTTGCGAATGAGATCAAGAAGTGGCACTCTATAGAGATGATGGCGATTAGGATATAATGAGAACATAGCAAGAATGGTGATACAAAGTAAGTAAAGTATAGCGAAGAAACGACTAAAGATGCGACATGTTCTATACGAATAAAGAGTGAATGCAAGTGTGAAACCAGTAGGAGAGCCATGGGGCAGTAGATAAGAAAGCTTATAAGACCTTGTTAGAAAATCCAGCATAGAGGTTTCACAATGACAAAAATGATAGCAAGTAAACTTGAAAAAAAAAGGGGGATCAGAGAAACGTGATATGGCAAAGTAGTAGTAGTTTGTGATTTGTATAATCGAGAGCATGACGAGATAAGTTACTACAGATAGACAAAAGTGTTTTGGTATGTATGACACCGGGCCTTGTCTTGGCCGGGTATACGAAAACCACCGAACCTTCAAGGTAGGGTATGCTATGGATATGAATATGGACACGAACATGTATACGGATATGGATACATGTATATGTATAGATATGTATGTACACGAATCACGCAAGAACGATTATGTAACTTGCAAGTATTTATACATCGCCAATGAAATCGAGTGGGTACTTAAAGAGAGGAGTAAGAGGTAAACAAGAATAGTGTGGTCATGATACTCCAGGTCAGTTGAAGGAAAATATATGGTGAATTGAGTTGAAATGTTTAGTTAGGATTATCATTAAGGATAAATAGGACAATTACTTGGAATATGATATAAGTACATGCTATATGCTTCCTACGGTAGCCTTGGGGTGTGACAACTTACGAAAGCAAAAAGGTCACTGAATGAAGGGGGGGCTTCTACCAGAAGAACATTACACCCTGGAACTTTCATTCTTGCATCATTATGGTTATAGCTGAATTTAAACAGTTACCAGAGGGTTATGAAATTCTCAGAAATTTTGAGGCCTTTGATGGGTCAACGACGGACACCTATGACAGACACCTCTGACTGAATTTATCTAGACTCTACAGATGTGAATTAATACCATTATCATGGTCATATGGAATAAAATAGAGATGGAAGAGATTCGCAAGCTATGTGAGGCTTAATACCATAGCCCGAGTATCAAGGAGGATCATATCAGGAAAGTGACTCTCTTATGTCCCTCGAAATGATGTTTCTGAGGAATCAAGGGAATGTTATAGATAGTTCATGTTAGAGGATTAAAAGGGACAACTTCAAGAAGGATGATGGAGGTATACCTATCAGAATTGTAAGAGAAAACAAGAGAGACCAATATGCGGTGGAAAACCTACCTAAACAGCTCCGACTCTACAATGTTACTGAAAAAGATGACTTCAGAACGAGAATTACTCAACTTAAATTTTAATTGTAGACGGATATAGTAAGTGGTAGTCTACTACAGAAGTAGCTAAATTATAACCACTTTCTTTGGAAATACAAAATCAATTGAAGTCAGGTGGAGAATGATATTAAGTTAAGCAAAGAAGGGCACGACATGATAGACGAGTCCTAGTTAGAATTGATTTGTTATAAGATCATCATAACCAGTATACTTATACAGTGTTGGTTCAACATTCGGGGACGAATGTTCCAAAAGGGGGGACGAATGTTACACCTCGGAAATTTCTCGTTAACGTACAGTGAATAGACTAACTAAGGGCACGACGTATACGATGTTTTGATAAGTAAGAAATAACATTTGATGATTCTAAATGAGATTTCAAAGACATGTGAGGTAGGAGACGGAAGTTGTTAAGGAAAGCAAGGTATAGGTTGTGTGCCGGGCAAGATTTACGAGTATCGAATTAATGATGGCTTAATGATATTTGGAAAAGAGTTATAATGTCCCTTAGATTGTTAACGAGGTGTTAAACAAGTGTCAAGAAGGTTCCATAAGCATTGGAGATCAAAAGAACGACGGAGATCATTTCAGGGAAATGGGGTTATACGACCGACTTATACGGTCCGTATAACATTATACGGTCCGTATAATGGTCCGTATAACACCCAGCAGAGATGATGTTTGCCTGGTGGTGAACCACGACCACTTGTACGGACCGTGCAATGTTATATGGACCGTATAAGTGTCCGTGGAAGTCCCGACGGGCTGAGTTAAGTTCAATTATATAAATGTTATCCCACTTCACTAATTTCATTTCCCACACTTCTTCATCTCTCTCAAGGCTTATAGAGGGTTCCACACACTTTTTCCATAAGAACTCAAGAGAAATTGATGATCAACTCTATCAAAGCAACAAAATCAAGTGTATGAAACTCATTAAAGTTCATCCAAGCCAAGAAATTCCAATGGAAGTGAACTAGGGTTTTGGTGTAAGAGGAGTATTTCTGCTCAAGTCTTATTCCTACACTATCAAAGGTAAGTTTTATGATCTTTCGATGTTGTTTAAGGTAATGAGAGGTTGAAAGACTTAGATTATGAAAGGAGATAGAAAATGGGTCACAAAGATGAGAATAATCAGATTTTGAGTAGCGGTTTGGAATGGGTCATGAATATTGATATGTTGTGATTGTAAGTATGCTATAAGTGACATTTAGAACTTGGGATAAGTATTATTTGTGCGAAAACGCAATAGTGAACTATGACCATGATTCTGGAGGAATTGAAGTGAAATTGTGAAATTTGGATATGTAGATGAATGATGATTGTTCCTTATAATATTGTGAATGTATTTATGGATGTTTGGGAGTTGATATGTAATATGAGCAAAGTTTCATAAACAAAGGAAATGCTACCCAATTATCTCTAGCATTAGTATGCACGTTCATATAATCGATTAGCTAATGTTGATGCGAATTCCCATGAAGGTAGAGACGTGAGCGTTGAAGGAGAATGATCAAGCGATAGAATAGCTAAGCAAAAAGGTATGTAAGACTAGTCCTTTCTTTCTAAGGCATGACTCCATGGCATGAATTCTTCTATATTTCCATGACTTCCCTACACACCGGAAATTATGAGTCTGTGATTATAAAGAGCTTTCATAAGATAAAGAAAAGAGATACGATGCGAGTATGATAATGATAACCATGAGTTGATCCTTAAAGTTCTAAAGTTCATGATATGCTAATTCCATAAAGTTCTTTCTATGAATACGATATGATGTTTCTGCAATCTGATGACCCTATTTACGATCCCTTGAGGTTGCTCGTTGTGTTACCCTCACCTTAAAATGTTAGTTCCTTCAAGGTGAGATATGATGAATATGATCACTCCATAATGTAATCGGGGGTTCTCGACCTTATGTCACCCCGATATTGTTATAAATTGTCTATAAGCTCTAATGCATGTCCTATTACCAATGTTCCGAAAAATTACGAGTCTATGTTCAGAGGGGGTTTCATATGAGACAAAGGTAAGAGATATGCCATAGATATGATAATGGTAATGATGAACCTAAGTTTAGAGATTATAAAGCCTATCATACGATATTTTTATGAAGTTAATGCTACGAATATGATATGATTTTCATAGATTGTCTTTAAATTCAAATGCATGCTCTATGAAAAGTTATGATAATCTTATGAGATGTATGTGACGATAAAAGATTTTTGTAGTGATGACAATGATGATGATGAGATATACCGAGCCTTGTTATGGCCAGGGACGGAAGACATGTATGTGATACTGTCGAGCCACTAAGTGGCCGAATACGGATATTGTCGAGCTACTACGTGGCCGAATACGGATATTGTCGAGCCACTACGTGGCCGAATACGGATAATGTTTGATGTGTATGAGCATATATGGTACTATGATATGTATATGTATGTGTATTCTGCGACCCTTAAGAAAAGGTAAAGTAAGCATGACAAACATCTCAAAAAGGTATTTGATCTTTTATTTTATGCTGCCCTTCATGTTTACTTATGTTACTACTCATGCCTTACATACTCAGTACAATGTTCGTACTGACGTCCGTTTTCTTTGGACGCTGTGTTCATGCCCACAGCTAGGCAGGGAGGTGATCCAGACTCGTAGGAGCTACTAGCAGACATTGAGAGCACCCCATTATTCCGGAGGTGCCATTGACTTATTCTTTTTGTTATATATATGTTTTGGGCATGACAGAGGTCCTGTCCCGTCCATATGTCTAGTACTCTAGTAGAGGCTCGTAGATACGTATGTGTGGGTAGTATGGTCTCATGATGTACTTATTGTATGTACATTATTTTGATAGCTGAAGGACTTACGTACGTAAAGGTAATTATGTTTCAAGTGAAAATGGTTTTCCTATGATTTGAGTATAAGATTAATGAATGAACGCTTGATGTGTACGATGGGTAATGGTACGAGTGGTGCTCGGTGGTGAGCCCCGGGTACCCGTCATGGCCCCTAGTCGGGTCGTGACAAAAGTGGTATCACAGTAGTTCAGTCCTAGGAAGTGTCTACGAGCCGTGTCTAGTAGAGTTTCGTTTATGGTATGTTGCGCGCCGCATCTATAAGCAGGAGGCTACAAAACATTTAGGATGGTTAGTCTTCTTTCATCTCTAAGATCATGCGATAGAGCAAAGCCATAGGAAATGAGATTTCTTATACTAACCCTTGATTTCTGCAGAAGGACAGTATCGATGGAAGAAAGTGATTGATGATGTTGAAGTTACAGAGGTAAGTCACTTCGTTGAGACTACGTTATCAGGGTACGTATTCATACGTTAATGGATTGGTTATCATAGAGGTAAGTCAGTGTTCATATGATAGAGGAATTGATTAACAAGACCTCGGGTTTGTGAGCAGATGGCCTCGGGATTAGTTCCGGAACCAATCCTGAGGCCATCTGTGTCACGACCCGACTAGGGGCCATGATGGGTACCCGGGGCTAACCACCGAGCACCACTCGTTCTACTACTTATCATGCTCATTAAACGTTTTTTTATCAAATTCGTGCTCAAATTATAATGAAATCATCTTTTATTTGAAAACATAAATACCTTTATATACATAAGCCTTTTTGGCCATCAAAATAATATATATATAGATAGATAGATAGTAGGAATCTCGTGAGACCATATAACCCACACTGCGTATCTACGAGCCTCTACTAGAGTACCAAACATATGGACGGGACAAGACCCCGTCATGCCCAAAATATACATGTACACAAAAGAATAATCATAAGCACCTCCGGAACAATGGAGTGCTCTCAAATCAGCTACTAGTCCCTACGAGTCTAGATCAATATCGCCTCCCTATCTACCTGTGGGCATGAACACAGCGTCCAAAGAAAACGGACGTCAGTACGAACATTGTACTAAGTATGAGAGGCATAAACAATGAAAATATGTCAATGAGATAAAGGAAGCATCAACAAGGGGCAACTGTATATAACTGTCACTTATAAAAGAAATTACATATGCTGGCTTACTCATAATCATCGTCATCATATCATATATGCATAAATGTATATCTACAAGCTGCCCGTCCATATAGGTACGGTGTGATAGTAATTAACCTGCGTCCAGGCCTCCCGCGTCCGGGGTATAAGCTGCCCACTATAGTGGTGTGTGTCTGCCCGTCCATATAGGCACGGTGTAATGTCATGAGCATATACTCATGATAATGCATGTATAATAACTCAAGGATAGCTATACTTTATCGGGGTGACCTAAGGTTGCGAACCCCCTAATCCATTATGGAACATTTTGGAGTATTCTGCCTCACCTTGAAGGAAATAGTATATAAGGTGAGTGGTTACAATAAATGACACCATTAACGTCATAGGAACATCATATCATAAAATCTAGAATCGTTGTACTAAACTCTTCATCATCACTATTGAACTCATAATGTATCTCTTATATCATATGGTTATTCATGAACATGGCTATTAGTTTTCCGGAATGTAGGAAATTCATGAAGAGGAGGGAAAAGTCATACTATAGGATTCATTCCATAGAAACAAAGGACAATCCTCACATACCTTTTACGTTTAACTATTCTATCGCTTGCTTGTTCTCCTTTAATGCCCACGTTTCTACCTTCAAGAGAAGTCGCATTAACATTAGTTAATCGGCTATAAGAGCGTGTTACTATTTCTAGGGAAAATTGGGCAGCATTTCCATTGTTTATACAACCTTTCCCATATTCTATATCAACTCCCAAACGTTCATAACAACATTCACAATATCGCAAACAACAATCATCATTCATCTACATTTCCCACAACTCACCATTTCCTTTCAATCTCTCCACAATTATGATTATAGCTCACTATCGCGTTTTCTCATATATAATACTTATCCCATGTTCTAAATGTCATTAATAACATAACTATACTCGTAACATACGAAGAATCATGATTCATATTAAGCTACAACTCAAAAATGTCACTATTCTCATATTTCTAACCCATTTTCTATTTCCTTCTATAATCCATGTCTTTCAACCCCTCAATACTCTAAATAACATGAATTGATCATATAACTTACCTTTGGTACTATAGGAATGGATTTTGGATAGCAATACTCCACTTGAAGAAAACCCTAGCTTCAATATCCAAAGAATTCTTGTAGCTTATTAACCCTAGCAAGACCTCTAGCACATGAGTATCTTGATTCTTGCTTAATGATAATTAATCTCTCTTGGATTTTGCCTTAGATTAGTTTATGGAGTGGAAGATAGGGTTTTTAGAGAGCTTTTGGGTCTGATTTGGTAAGACGAAATGTCCAAATGAAGTGGACTAAATTATATAAATGGGAACTTAAAATCCCGTCGGGCAATCCTACGCCAATTTTTACGGGCCGTCAAAATGGCCCGTAGAACTGCCCAGTCAAATATGGGTCACTGTGACCATTTGACGCCGGGCTGTGTCAATTTGACAGAGCGTCAAAATTCCTACGGGGCGTCAAAATTCCTGCGGGCCGTCAAATGGTCCGCAGAAATTGTCTGCTCAGACAATCTGGTGTAGAATGGCCATAACTTTTGATCCCGATATCGTGTGAGGTCTCACGACCTATGGTTAGAAAGCTCTTGCAATTATCTACAACTTTTATTCTTAGCGTGTTTTCCAAATTCCAAACTTATAATGGCGTTTTGGCCGCTCCGAGTCAGATCATCCGAAAATGTTCTCTTAAATCGTCCTTTTGGATGGCTTATGCCCATATTTGGCTTATGGATCATTCTTAGGACTTGCTCAACTTTCCATGTACTACTCATATATCTCTTCATATGTCCTTTATCAAACTCCGGTGTGTGGGCCCCACTTGGCTTACAGCAATGAGGGCTTTTCGGCAAGCGACATATGAACCAATTCGACCCATATGGTCTCCCAAATGTCATATGTATGCCATTATTACACTCTTATAATATAACCTTTCTCCTTAATCCTCGCATAACTTTGCTCTTCCTCCGGCCCATACTAAGCTGGCTACGACCTTGGTAGCGCGAAATTTTCCAAGGTGTAACACTCTTCCCCCCGTTTGGAACATTCGTCCTCGAATGTTAAACTATTCGGGAATTTTACGAAAATTTCGCCAGAGTTTCCCCTGTAATATGGCACTACCATCCTGTCACAATAACCTATAATAACAATGCCTCACAGGGCCACAATATAATAGCAATAGAATTTGGCCACACATGACCAATATGCATAAACAAGAAAGTGTACATACCTCAGAATCTTGGTGTTTCATCATGAACCTCGTCTGGGGGTTGAAATAAGTGCGGATATGTGGACTTCATTTTCTCCTCCGCTTCCCAAGTCATTTCTTCCCGGTTGTTATTTCGCCACAACACTTTGACTGAAGCTACTTCCTTATTTCAAAGTCTTCGTACTTACCTGTCTAAGATGGCAATAGGCACCTCTTCATATGCTAGCTTTTCTGTCACTTGCACGTCATCAATTGGAACAATCCTCGTAGGATATCCAACACATTTATGGAGCATTGAGACATGAAAGACTGGATGGACTGATTCAAGCTCTGAAGGCAAGTCCAATTCATAGGCTACATAACCCACCTTGCGGATAATTCTATAGGGTCCAATGTATCGGCGACTCAACTTCCCTTTCTTACCAAATCTCATCACCCCTTTCATGGGAGACACTTTTAAAAATACCCAATCATCAACCTGAAATTCCAAGTCTCATCGGCGATTGTCCGCATAAGACTTTTGGCAACTTTGGGGTGTCAACAATCGATCTCGGATCACCTTAACTTTTTCTACCGCCTGTTGAATCAATTCAGGGCCTATTAGTTGTACTTCTCCTATTTCAAACCATCCGATTGTGGACCTGCATTTCCTTCCATATAAAGCTTCATACAGAGCCATTTGAATACTGGAATAGTAGCTATTGTTGTATGCAAACTCAATAAGGGGTAAGTGATCATCCCAACTACCACCGAAATCCAGCACACATGCTCGGAGCATATCTTCCAAGGTCTGAATAGTACGCTCGGCTTGCCCATCAGTTTGCGGATGGAATACCGTGCTAAGCTTCACCTGGGTACCTAGACCTTCTTGAAAGGACTTCCAGAACTTGGCTGTAAATTGTGCTCCTCTATCTGTGATGATGGATAGTGGAATACCATGGAGTCGCACAATTTCTTTGAGATACAACCTTGCATAGTCTTCCGCTGAGTATGTGGTTTTGATTGGAAGAAAATGAGCTGCTTTCGTGAGTCTGTCCACAATCACCCATATGGAATCATACTTGCCTCGGGAACGAGGTAACCCCACAATAAAATCCATATTGATCACTTCCCATTTCCAAGTAGGGATTTCCATCGCTTGCAATAATCCTCCTGGCTTTTGATGTTCGATCTTTACTTGATGGAAATTTGGACACTGTGCTGCAATTTCTGCTATGTCTCTCTTCATGCCATCCCACCAATATATCAACTTGAGATCATGATACATCTTTGTCGCACCTGGGTGAATAGAATACCAAGAATAATGGGCTTCTTCTAGATTTCGTCGGAGCAACTCTGCAACATTCGGCACACATAGCCTGCCTCGGTATCTAAGAATTTCATCAGTGGAAACATCAAATGGGGACTTCTCTTTTTCATAAGATGTGTCTCTATAATGGCACGGTTGAGGATCTTCATACTGACGCTCTTTCACTTCTATGTTCAGAGATGAAACTGTGGGATCATAAATGCCAATCCCTGGACTAACCGAATAAATTACACGTACTCCAAGATTAGCTAGTTGGTGGAGCTCATGAACCATCTCTTTCTTTTTCGGAGGAATTCCACATATGCTGCCCATTAATCGGCGGCTAAGCGCATCAGCTACTACATTTTCTTTTCCGGGGTGGTATAAAATATTCACATCGTAATCTTTCAATAACTCTAACCACCGCCTCTGCCGTAGATTTAACTCCTTTTGTTTGAAAATGTATTGAAGACTCTTGTGATCTATGTAGATATCGACATGCACGCCATACAAGTAATGTCTCCACATTTTTAATGCATGAATAACCGCAGCCAATTCGAGATCATGAGTTGGATAGTTCTTTTCATGTTTCCGTAGCTGTCTCGAAGCATAAGCAATAACTCTACCATGCTGCATCAATACACACCCTAACCCAACGCCAGAAGCATCACAATACACGACATACCCATCTGGCCCTTCTGGGAGTGTCAAGACTGGAGCCGAGGTTAATCTATCTTTCAACTCTTGGAAGCTGCGTTCACAAGCATCATTCTACTGAAATTTAGCTGACTTCTGGGTTAATTTCGTCAATGGGGCTGAAATAGAGGAAAATCCCTCTACGAATCTTCTATAGTAGCCTGCCAGTCCAAGAAAACTACGAACTTCTGTAGGCGTTGTAGGCCTTGGCCAAGTCTTCACCGCTTCAATTTTATGAGTGTCGACTCGAATGCCATCATCTGAAATGACATGGCCCAGAAATGTCACAGAATTCAGCCAAAACTCGCACTTTGAAAATTTTGCATATAATTCCCGGGCTCGAAGAATTCCAAGAACGATACGTAAATGATTTGCATGTTCTGATTCTGTGCGAGAGTATACCAAGATGTCATCAATGAATACTATCACGAATAAGTCCAAGAGTGGCCTAAACACATTATTCATCAAATTCATGAACCCTGTCGGAGCGTTAGTCAACCCAAACGACATCACCCGAAACTCATAATGGCCATATCTCGTTCTGAAAGCTGTTTTAGGAATATCTTCTTCTTTAACCCTCACTTGATGATAGCCCGATCTCAAGTCTATTTTAGAAAACCACTTGGCACCCTGTAGTTGATCAAATAAATCATCAATCTTTGGGAGAGGATATTTGTTCTTTATCGTCACCTTGTTCAGCTGCCTATAATCAATGCACATTCGTAAGGAACCATCTTTCTTTCTCACGAACAAGACTGGTGCTCCCCACGGTGATGAACTGGGCCTAATAAACCCCTTCTCAAGCAAATCTTTCAACTGCGCCTTTAACTCTTTCAGTTCTGCCGGAGCCATTCAATAAGGAGGAATAGAAATAGGCTTGGTGTCCGGCAACACATCAATGGCGAAGTCAATCTCTCTTTCTGGAGGAAGACCTGGAAGTTCATCTGGAAATACATTCGGAAATTCACTCACTACCGGAACAGATTGGAAAGTTGGCGACGTTGCTTCGGTGTCATGAACTCGGACTAAGTGATAAATATAGCCCTTAGCTATCATCTTCCTTGCCTTAAGGTAGGAAATAAACCTACCTTTTGGAGATGCTGTATTACCCTTCCATTCAAGTACGGGCTCTCCCGGAAATTGAAATCGAACCACTTTCATTCGGCAATCAACATTAGCATAACATGAAGCCAACCAGTCCATACCCATAATCACATCGAAATCTAACATTTCCAGTTCAATTAAATCAGCTTTGGTCTGGCGATCACATATCACGAGTACACAATTTTTATACACTTGTTTCGCTATCACGGGATCACTAACCGGAGTAGATACCTCAAAAGGTTTAATTGGCTCGGGTTTCACCCCAATACGACCAGCAACATATGGAGTAATATAAGATAGGGTAGAACCCGGATCTATAAATGCGTACACATCATGAGAAAACACGGACAATGTACCTGTAACCACATCTGGGGAGGACTCAAGATCCTGTTGTCCGGCTAAAGCATAAATGCGGGGCTGAGTGGCACCTGGAGTAGATGCTCCCCCTCGGCCTCTACCTCGGACTGTTGGAATTTGAGAAGTCTGCCCTACCGGGCGCATTGAAGAAGAACCGGCCGCTGATCCTCTGGGCTGAGTCCCAACTCTACCACTCATCGACGGGCAATTTCTCATCATGTGCCCAACCTGGCCACAGGCATAGCAAGCATCTGATCCCTGGTGACACCGTCCGGAATGTAGTCTACCGCACAGACTGCACTGCGGTGCTGGGGGTCTCCTCTGGCTATAATCTCCCCCAAATTGTGAACCTGAGGCCCTCGAACTCTGACCCTGTCCTGAGCGGAAGGAGCGATCAAATATCCTACCCATAAATCGAGGAGGCACACTAGTCACCGACTGGCCCGAGTGTCTAGAATAAGTCTGACTCGATCCCTCTCTATAATCACTGTCTGCCCCCATAGATCTGGCCCTCTTGCTTTGCCTCCTATCAATATCACGATCACCCCTTTGTGATTATTGTCGTCCCTCTAAGTTCTGGGCATGGGCTTGTATTCGGAAAATATCCATCCCTTCTTGCAATGAAGCTGTCAAGCAATCCTTAAACAAATATGGCCCTAAGCCACTCACAAAGAGATGCACTCTATCCCCCTTGTCGGCCATCATAGTCGGGGCATATCTAGCCAAGGAATTAAATTGAAGGCTATATTCCCGAGCACTCATGTTTTCTTGTTTCAAATTTAGAAATCTATCCGCTCTAGCTCGGCGGACCTCGGGTGGCAAATAATGACGGATGAAAGCATCTACAAATTCTTGCCAAACGGGAGGAGGCGTATTCTCTTTTCTCGAAGCTATCTAGTTATTATACCACAATACCGCCACACCTCGGAGTCTATACGATGCCAACTCCACTGATTCAGTCTCGGAGGCATGGATAATCCTCAATGTTCTCAGCATCTCATCAATAAAACCTTGCGGGTCTTCATCCGGCTTTGACCCGAAAAACTCCGGAGGACTCAAACTCACAAAATCACGGGCTCTGGTACTAGCTGCCCGATCACTTGAACACATTCTTCTGCTGTGCCTGGGCGGCAACCAACTGTGTCAATAGATGGATGGCCTCGGTCACTTGTTGACCCGAAGCAACCGGTGGGGGAACTGGAGCTAAAGCTCCTCCTTGTTCTTCTACATTAGGCGGGGTGGAGGAAGTATTAGATAGGGCCTCATTATGTGACTCTCCCTCTTCTACATTCATCGGAGGCTCTCTTTCCACCCGCCTTTTTGTTGTAGTCTTTCCCTTCTGGGCGGCTATAGCTTTTCCCTTTGGCGGCATTTCTGAAATCATAACACACTATTAAGAGGGGAAAATCTTATACACGGCTCTATCGCACGATCCTATAAGAAGAAAGATGGTCATTTTTCCTAAATGCCCTGTAGCTTCTTGTTTATTAGCGTGGCGCGCAACACACCATAAACAAGACTCTACTAGACACGGCTCGTAGACACTTCCTAGGACTGAACTGCTCTGATACCACTTTTGTCACAACACGACTAGGGGCCGTGACGGGTACCCGGGGCTAACCACCGAGCACCACTCGTTCTACTACTTATCATGCTCATTAAACGTTCTTTTATCAAATTCGTGCTCAAATTATAATGAAATCATCTTTCATTTGAAAACATAAATACCTTTATATACATAAGCCTTTTTGGCCATCAAAATAATATATATATATATATATCTAAGATAGTAGGAGCCTCGTGAGATCATATAACCCACACTGCGTATCTACGAGCCTCTACTAAAGTACCAAACATATGGACAGGACAAGACCCCGTCGTGCCCAAAATATACATGTACACAAAAGAATAATCATAAGCACCTCCGGAACAATGGAGTGCTCTCAAATCAGCTACTAGTCCCTACGAGTATGGATCAAGATCGCCTCCCTGTCTACCTGTGGGCATGAACACAGCGTCCAAAGAAAACGGACGTCAGTACGAACATTGTACTAAGTATGAGAGGCATAAACAATGAAAATATGTCAATGAGATAAAGGAAGCATCAACAAGGGGCAACTGTATATAACTGTCACTTATAAAAGAAATTACATATGCTGGCTAACTCATAATCATCGTCATCATATCATATATGCATAAATGTATAAGTACAAGCTGCCCGTCCATATAGGTACGGTGTGATAGTAATTAACCTGCGTCCAGGCCTCCCGCGTCCGGGGTATAAGCTGCCCACTATAGTGGTGTGTGTCTGCCCGTCCATATAGGCACGGTGTAATGTCATGAGCATATACTCATGATAATTCATGTATAATAACTCAAGGATAGCTATACTTTATCGGGGTGACCTAAGGTCGCGAACCCCCTAATCCATTATGGAACATTTTGGAGTATTCTGCCTCACCTTGAAGGAAATAGTATATAAGGTGAGTGGTTACAATAAATGACACCATTAACGTCATAGGAACATCATATCATAAACTCTAGAATCGTTATACTAAACTCTTCATCATAACTATTGAACTCATAATGTATCTCTTATCTCATGTGGTTATTCATGAACATGGCTATTAGTTTTCCGGAATGTAGGAAATTCATGAAGAGGAGGGAAAAGTCATGCTATAGGATTCATTCCATTGAAAGAAAGGACTAGCCTCACATACCTTTTACATTTAACTATTCTATCGCTTGCTTGTTCTCCTTTAATGCCCACGTTTCTACCTTCAAGAGAAGTCGCATTAACATTAGTTAATCGGCTATAAGAACGTGTTACTATTTCTAGGGAAAATTGGGCAGCATTTCCTTTGTTTATACAACCTTTCCCATATTCTATATCAACTCCCAAACGTTCATAACAACATTCACAATATCGCAAACAACAATCATCATTCATCTACATTTCCCACAACTCATCATTTCCTTTCAATCTCTCCACAATTATGATTATAGCTCACTATCGCGTTTTCTCATATATAATACTTATCCCATGTTCTAAATGTCATTAATAACATAACTATACTCGTAACATACGAAGAATCATGATTCATATTAAGCTACAACTCAAAAATGTCACTATTCTCATATTTCTAACCCATTTTCTATTTCCTTCTATAATCCATGTCTTTCAACCCCTCAATACTCTAAATAACATGAATTGATCATAAAACTTACCTTTGGTAGTATAGGAATGGGTTTTGGATAGCAATACTCCACTTGAAGAAAACCCTAGCTTCAATATCCAAAGAATTCTTGTAGCTTATTAACCCTAGCAAGACCTCTAGCACATGAGTATCTTGATTCTTGCTTAATGATAATTAATCTCTCTTGGATTTTGCCTTAGATTAGTTTATGGAGTGGAAGATAGGGTTTTTAGAGAGCTTTTGGGTCTGATTTGGTTAGACGAAATGTCCAAATGAAGTGGACTAAATTATATAGAAGGGAACTTAAAATCCCGTCGGGCAATCCTACGCCAATTTTGACGGGCCGTCAAAATGGCCCGTAGAACTGCCCAGTCAAATATGGGTCACTGTGACCATTTGACGCTGGGCTGTGTCAATTTGACAGAGCGTCAAAATTCCTACGGGGCGTCAAAATTCCTGCGGGCCGTCAAATGGTCCGCAGAAATTTTCTGCTCAGACAGTCTGGCGTAGAATGGCCATAACTTTTGATCTCGCTATCTTGTGAGGGCCCACGACCTATGGTTGGAAAGCTCTTTCAATTATCTACAACTTTCATTCTTAGAGTTTTTTCCAAATTCCAAACTTATAATGGCGTTTTGGCCCCTCCGATTCAGATCATCCGAAAATGTTCCCTTAAATCGTCCTTTTGGATGGCTTATGCCCATATTTGGCTTATGGGTCATTCTTTGGACTTGCTCAACTTTCCATGTACTATTCATATATCTCTTCATATGTCCTTTATAAAACTCCGGCGTGTGGGTCCCACTTGTCTTACAGCAATGAGGGCTTTTCAGCAAGCGACATATGAACCAATTCAACTCATATGGTCTCCCAAATGTCATATGTATGCCATTATTACACTCTTATAGTATAACCTTTCTCCTTAATCCTCGCATAACTTTGCTCTTCCTCCGGCCCATACTAAGCTGGCTACGACTTTGGTAGCGCGAAATTTTCCAAGGTGTAACAATCTGCTCACAAACCACATACACAGACCTATACAAAAATACGATACGAACGCACCCGTTTCCTTGAAATTTCTAATAGAGGTCTTGTTGACCGAGTCAACCCCTGATGCCTTATTTCCAATTCCCAACCCAAGTCCCAAAATGCATCCGAGTGCATTGGGAGCCGAACCAGATACATACACAAGTTATGAATGACCATCCGGACCTCTCGGAATCGATGGAATTTTGAAAAAGGTCCGTTTACCCAAAAGTCAACTTTGGGTCAATTTGTTTTCACTTTAAGCCTGTATTTCACAAAAGTTGCTTGAATCTGAGCTAGACACCTCGAGAAGTGTGCCAACGGTCCACTCAACTTAAAAGTGAGCTAATCAATGCTCGGGAAAAGGAGAAATTGCCGGAAAGACTATAATGACCAAACGGGTTGTTACATCCGGTACCAATTGAACCATCGCTCGTCCTCGAGCGAATAAAAGAAAGAAGCAAAAAACAATACCTGAATCAGTGAACAACTAGGGATATGGGCTACGCATGTTGGACTCGGTCTCCTAAGTAGCCTCCTCAATAAGACGGTAGTTCCATTGCACCTTCATAGAAGCAATCTCTTTCGACCTCAACTTTCGAACCTGCCTATCCAAGATCGCGATAGGCTCCTCCTCATAAGTCAAATTTCCATCAAGTAATACAGAATCCCAACGAACAATGTAAGTATTTCAGCATCAAAATATAAAAAACCGGATGAACTCCCGGTAAGCCTGGCGGCAATGCCAGCTCATAGGCCACATCACCCACACGAGCAACAATCTCAAATGGACCAATATACCTGGGGATCAACTTGCCCCTCTTATCAAACCTCATAACACCCTTCATGGGTGAAACCTTCAATAGAACCTGATCACCAACAGCGAACTCCAAATCCCGAACCTTCCGGTCCGCATACATTTTTTGCCGACTCTGAGCTGCCAAAAGCTTGGCCTGAATAATTGTCACTCTATCAAGGGACTCTCTTAACAGATCTGTACTCCAAGGTCGAGCCTCGAACCCATCAAACCAGCTAATTGGAGATCTACACCTCCTACCATACAAAGCCTCAAAAGGCGCCATACCAATACTCGAATGATAGCTATTATTGTACATAAACTCTACCAATGGTAAGTGCTGATCCCAGTGACCACCAAAATCAATAACACACGCTCTCAACATATCCTCGAGCACCTGAATGGTCTGCTCAGACTTGCCATCGGTCTGGGGATGAAAAGTTGTACTGAGATCCAATCGGGTACCCAACTCCTCATGAAACGCCCTCCAAAATCGGGAAGTGAAGATAGTACCCCGATGGACACCACAGAAATAGGAACCCCATGCAATATCATAATGTCTCGAATGTACAACTTGGCTAACCTCTCCGAGGTATAGGAAACCTGAATTGGAACAAAGTGAGCGGACTTAGTCAATCGATCAACTATCACCCAAATAGAGTCAAACTTGCCCAGGGTCTTCGGAACACCCACAACAAAATCAACTATATCTCTCTTCATCCGACGCCACTAATATTACTGTATCAAATCACAGTACGTCTTAGTCTCTCTCGGATGAATGGAATAGCGAGAGCTATGAGCCTCAGTCAAGATCAACTGAATCAAATCACCAACACGAGGAACGCACACGCTTCCCTTAATCCTCAAAATGCCTTCAGAATCAACCACAGCCTCTTTGGCCTCAGCTCTCAAAGCTCCATCTCGACTCTTGCTCAACTGAGCATTCTCAAACTAATGAGTCCTGATCCGATCCAATAAAGACGACCTCGCCTCTATACAAGCCAAAATACTACTTGGGGTTGAAATATCAAGGCGAACGAAACTGTTGGCCAGAGTTTGAACCTCCATGGCCAACGGATTCTCAGAAACAATCAATTGAGCTAAACTCCCCATACTCACTGCCTTGCGACTCAAGGCATCAGCTACCACATTGGCCTTTCCGGGATGATATAGAATAGACATGTCATAGTCCTTCAGGAGCTCCATCCATCGGCGCTGCCTGGAATTAAGATCTCTTTGGGTAAACACATGCTGAAGACTATAGTGATCGGTGAAAACCTCACAATGAACACCACACAAATAATGCCTCCAAATCATCAAGGCGAAAACCACGGCCAACAACTTCAACTCATGGGTAGGGTAATTCTTCTCATGAATCTTCAACTAACGAGAAGCATAAGCTATCACCCCACCATCCTACATCAACACAGCACGTACACCTATACGGGATGCATCACAATATACCGTGAAATCCTTACCCTACACGGGTAATGCTAAGATAAGGGTTGTAGTCAAAAGAAGCTTAAGCTTGTAAAGCTCTCCTCACAATCATCTAACCACTGGAAGGGAACGTCCTTCTGAGTCAATCTGGTCAAAGACGAAGCAATATCAACAAAACCCTTCGCAAAGCGACGGTAATAGCTGGCCAAACCCACAAAACTACGAATCTCAGTAACAGTAGTGGGCCTCGCCCAACCCCTCACAACATCAATCTTCTGTGGGTTAACCATAATCCCATCTTTAGACATAACATGGCCCAAGAATGCTACGAATCCAATCAGAACTCCCGCTTAGAAAACTTGGCAAATAACTATGCTTCTTTAACAACCCATGAACAGAACGAAGATCGCCTAAAGATGCCATTCATCAAAGTTATAAATTTAGCCGGGGCATTGGTAAGCCCAAAAGGCATCACTAGAAACTCATAGTGGCCATATCTCGTCCGAAATACTAACTTCGGAATATCCTCCGCCCTGATCTTCAACTGATGATAGCCTGAACATAAATCAATCTTCGAAAACACCGAAGCACCCTGAAGCTGGTTAAATAGATCATCAATATGAGGCATATGGCAATTGTTCTGAATAGTGACCTTGTTCAGCTGGCGATAATCAATACACATCCCCATGTTCCTATCTTTCTTCTTCACAAATAACACAGGAGCACGCCAAGGGGAGACACTCGGTCTAATGAACCCCTTGCTCAACAAATCCTATAACTACTCCTTAAGCCCTCTCAACTCAGCAGGTGCCATCCGACATGACATAATAGAAATAGGGTGAGTTCCCAGATCCAAATCAATATAAAAATCAATGTCGTGATCAGGTGGCATACCCGGTAGATTCGATGGGAATACCTCTGTGAACTCGCTCATAATAGGGATAGACTCAAGGGGTGGAGATGCAATAGTCGTATCACGAATATGAGCCAAATAAGCCAAACACCCCTTACTTACTAACTTCTTCGCCCGAAAGAAGGAAATGATCTTCTTTGGAGCGGGACTAGGAGTACCTCTCCACTAAAGCCTAGGAATGCCCGGCATGGCTAAATAATTGTCTTAGCGTGACAGTCCGAGATCGCGTGATAAGGAGAAAGCCAGGACATTCCCAAAATAATATCAAAGTCTACCATATCGAGAATCATCAAATCTACCTAAGTGTCATACCCCACAAAAGTAACCAAACAAGATCGGTAGACTCGATCAACAATCACAGAATCTTCGACCGGAGTTGACACATGAACAGGTATATCTATGCTATCACAAAGCAAACCCCAACGAACGACATGAAGTGCAGATACATACGAATAGGTGGATCTAGGATCAAATAACACAGATGCTGCTCTATGACGGACATAAATGATACCTCAAATCACAGCATCTGAGGCCTCTACCTCGGGCCTACCAGGAAAGGAGTAACAATGGGCTCCACCACGTTCACCCTGAGATCCCCCTCTCGCACTCTGCGAACCCCCTCTAGCTGGCTGGGAACCACCTCTAGAACCATGAAAAGAGTCGCGGCTTGACTGAGCACTGCCCCTCTGAGAAGCCCCACCTCGACCACCAGGTGATATAGGAGTCTTCGGCGGCTGATAATCCTGCCTGGGTTGGGGACATCTCCTAGCAATATGCCCAACCTCTCCACAAGAAAAATAGGTAAGAGGAGACGAATGCTGATACACAGAAGCTGAAGACCCGGATGAAGCAACCCTGTCCACTGGTCTAGAGAACGGACTCTCAGGAGCTCTCTGCCTGGGTGGCTCACTGGGGAAAGCCTGTAGCGGTGAATGAACAGGATGGTCAAAATATGGCTGATACGACCTCAAAAACTGACCAACACCCCTTGAACTAGAGCCACCATAACTCCCAGTCTGATGCAGCCTCTTGTCACCACCACCAAAAGCGCGGGCCTTAGCGCCCTCAACCATAGAAGCATGCTCGATAATGGACTGGAAAGAAGACCCTATAGACTCCATTTGAAGACAAGGAATATGAAGAGAGCCCCCTAGTACCCAAACAAAATGCCTGATCCTATCGGCCTCAGTAGGGATCAACGGAGTGGAATAACAAGACAAATTTAGAAAACGGGTCACATATGACTCTAAAGACATGCCCCTCTGCTCAAGATATGAAAACTCCTCCCTACGCGCCTCTCTCAAAGACCAGAGCAAATACTTCTCAAGGAAGGCTCGATAGAACCGAGTCTAAGTCAGGAGAGGGGAACCCTCAGGTCAACACGCCATGAAATACTTCCACCACGTCTTCACATCACTGGAAAACTGTAAGGATACATAATCAACTCCGTAGGTCTCCACGATCCCCATACGGTGTAGTAGCTCGTGCATATCAAGAATAAACTCATAAGCATCATCAGACGAAGTACCAGAAAACCTCTGCAGCTCTAACTTCCTGAATCTCCCAACAATGTCCTGATCAGACGCAGTCATAACAGCATCCACCATGGGCCTAAGATCATCACCAGAAGCGGGTATCGCATAAATGCAAGGAGCCATAGCTGCAGTGGGATATGCTACCCACATAGGTCCCTGCTCAGGGGTCTGCACCCAACCCTAGTCTGTGAACCTCCGCCGGGAGTAGTAACACCGGCTGCCGCCTGCTGGGCATCAAGATGAAGTAAGACCCTGGCCATAGTATCCTGCATGGCCTGAGCAGAAGTAACCTTGGGTTGTGTCTGCGTTGGAGCCACATCTTCGGGCTTAGGAAACGGACACCTCTCTCTGCACTGTCCTACTACAGGAGCCCTGCCCCTGGCTAGGGTAGCCCTACAACCTCTTGCTCTGCTACGCCCTCTACTACAGATCCAACCTGATACTCTGCATTCATAAAGGAATACAACAAGTGCAGGTCAGTACAAAACAACAGTACTGGTAGGCATCATCGGCCGACTAAGCATAGCTAACACAATTTAGATAATAAAGCCAGATAGACAGATAAACGAACAAGTATAAATCAAACATAATCGAAGCCAAGTATGCATCATTGCCTAAGTAGAGAATCTAATCCCAAATGTGCCAAGATTTAACAGATCAAGTCCCAATCCAATCATCACAAGTACAACCCCATCACATCTCAAAGTAAACCATGGTACAATGCAATGCAATAATGTATGAATGCAATGCAATGCTGGGTACACATGTACTCCAGACCGAAATATCGACATCTCGATAGCACAACCCAGTGTGACTCTCGAAGTATAAGTGCCATCCGTCCCGAAACTTTGCCCAACAGACAGATGGGACCCTGGATGTTTGCCCACGAGAGGTTCTCACCGGTACCACTCTAGGGGACCTGCAGAGTCCATGCACTCACTTAATCCACTATTTTGGAACAAATATCGGATATTGGATTCTCACGTCACTCAAGTAAAAATCGAGCCTAGCTCATCATCGTGTTTCATCAAGTATCAACAGTATCTCAACAGTGTATCATGAATAATGAGAGTGCGTGCAATGCATGTATCCATAATAATCATGCTCAATGTCACAAGCACCAATAACAGGTACACTAATAATATATCCGAATCACAAGTGCCAGCAGTGGGTACGCCAATAATATATCCGAATCACAAGTACCAACGGTGGGAACGCCAACAATATCATAATCAAGATGGAACAAAAAATGCCAATATCTTCTAACAATACGTGGCATCAAGCCAACACAATAGAACAATCAATCACAACAAAGCGGGATAGCTAGTCCCAAACACACAACAGGGCCCAACCTAAGACAATATCCTTCCCAACTTCATACTCAAAGGTTCACATGCTTTCTCCGATGATATAATCTAAATATAATCTTAGCTAAAGTCTTACCAAAGGTAAGCCATAACCTACCTGGATGGCCGAACAACAACACCAACAAATCACTCTATCGCCTTCCCCTTTCGCTGAGCCTCAAGATCAAATAAGTCTAGGCATAATCAAAATCTAGATCAGAAATCATGAAGAACGATACGGATATTGCCATCATTCAATTAGGTCAAATATCATTCTTGAATTTGGGGAAACGGGCCCATAAGGTCAAAACGGGAAATTCGAAACAAAAGATAAAATTACGCACTAGGTGATCATGACCCAACAACTAATTGCTAAATTAACTCATAGATTTACCTAATTTCGAATTATAAGCAAAACCTCCAATTTAGGTATAAACCCTAACTCTTTGATTTCGAAATTCAACACTAATAATGGAAGATATATGATTAGCAACCTTAGATTCATCAAAATCTAGCATAAAATCCATGAATTTCACCATTAATAAGCCTATATAGAACATTCATTATCTCCACTTTTATCTTCCCTTACTAAGGAATTACTAAGGAAAAGAGTAATCTATGATGATTAGGATTAATGAAATAGAAAACGGATAGCAAGATTTACCTCCAAGAGTATTCCCCAAATATCTCCAAGAACTATCCCCAAAAGCTCTAATTTCGAAGTGGAAATAAATGAGGGACTAAAGGCATATTTAAGTCACACTTACTAAAATAACAGGCCCGTTACTGCCACGGCGGTAAGGGGACTAAAACAGCGGTGCCGCTACAACGCCCAAACAACCGTCCCAACGGTCTGGACCAATCCCCCTTGGCCGCCCCAGCGGTCAACCAGCTACATCAGCGGCGCCGCTGGGAAAGAGCAGTGGTGCCGCTAATGGGAACACCAGGCACCAGAATTCCCCCAATTTTTCTTAGTCTCAATCAAAATCCCAAACCAATCCCGAGGCCATCTGCTCAGAAACCACATACACAGACCCATATAAAAATAGGCCACGAACGTACCAATGGTCTCGACATTTCCAACAGAGGTCTCATTGACCGAGTCGACCCCCGATGCCTCATTTCCAATTCCCAACCCAAATCCAAAAATGCATTAGAGTGCATTGGAAATCGAACCAGATATGTACACAAGTTATAAATGACCATCCGGACATCTCTGAATCGACGGAATTTCGAAAAAGGTCTGTTTACCTAAAAGTCAACTTACTCTTTTTCACTTTAAGCCTATATTTCATAAAATTTGACCGAATTCGGGCTAGACACCTCAGGAAGCGTGCCAACGGTCCTCTTGGGTCAAAAGTGAGCTAATCAATGCTCGAGAAAAGGCAAAATTGCTGGAAAGACTATAACGACCAAATGGGTCGTTATAGGGAGCAGCAGCACCAGCTAGGGGCGTGGCTCTTGCTGCTGGTCAGTAACACGCTGAGTCCCCTAAGCTTGAGGAAATTCCAGATGAGGCAATAGAGTTTGCAGCAGATCCGGTACAACTAGATATTCTAGCTCCTCTAGTGTTGTCAGATGTGATGGTCCGAGTGTTGAACCTGCTGAATGGTCCGAGTGGGTGATCTAGCTCCAGGCGGAGTTCGTGCTTTGGGGTTACAACATGCTGCAGCGGTGGCTCCTCTGATTTAATAAAACCGCAACTCTGAACTTGATCAATAGGCCCCACAAACACTTTCCCAAACCAACACAATCCTTTGAAACATGGCCACTATCCGTGGCCCATTTCGAACTAGGAAGATATTCCTTCGCACTTCCTAAAGTCATTTTTCGCACCGCGATTTCTTACCACTGAATATCTCGCGAGCAAGGTCCGACCCAACTGATCACTATAAAGACCTCTCGCACAATAGTTCATCTTCAAATCTGTACTAAGCTCATCATAAACCATTATTCTATCTAAGTAACTGTTCTCAGGAAATATCATCAAATCCACTAGAAAGCCCCGACAAAGCTCGATAAATCTGTCACACCTCAAATCTGAGTCGAAACACATCGAATACTTAAATATCTTCCTAGAAATATAATGATAGACCTTTAAGCTTAACTCGAACAATGCTGACTCTGAAGGAATGCATAACTCTCGAATATCACCAATAGTCATTAGAATTGACTTTGAATTTCGAAACCAATCACAGTCATACCACACATAACGAATCCTGTCTGTCACCCTCGACTCCACAAGTTGAGTCCTATCCAAGTTATCAACTTAGTGCAGAAGAGCTATACCTTACGATTTCAAATTTTCATGCTTCTCAACCTTTACCCGACATGCAAATCCGATACAACCCCGAACTCTTCGACGCAAAACCTGAATCCTCATCTGATAATTATTTAACCATCGAACCTCTAATTATATCACCTCGATACGCCATAATTTTTTTGAAAGTATCCAATCTTAAACCTACCCCTCTAAATCTCACGCAATTACTCCCACGTCCTTAACATCCAAAAGTGCTTACCCTCATTGTCCAGTCAATATTACTTGCAATCATACTATATTACCACGAGTGGGGTCCCACCCCAAATATATAACTCTAGCCTCACATGACAGGGATTCCACAAATCTTTTCTCTTAAAGCACGCTAACTCATCCACTATAGAATGTTACGAACTTTTCCAACGGAGTACCACCAGGCCACTTCTTATAAACCTCAACATGCCGATTCACTGAAATATGCTTATCATTAGTTACTGTTCACAACCTCACAGAATTTTCCTCATATCACTTAATCCATATCTATAGGCTTCCTTCCTTAAGCTCACGCAACAATCAAACCTCATCTGAATCTGCAAGACAATGACGCCACAATATAGACTCAAGTAACCCCAAGATGTACCTTATTCTTGCCGACTCTCGATCAACTATACCTTTTATCGACTCGCCAATTTCTTAACTTCTAATCACTTCACGATCATCGATACCGTAATAAATTCTCGAATCCACTCCATCGAATACGACATAATCATAAATCTTGCAAGCTGGCCAAATTATTCCCGGAGATAGGATCGTACCACACACTCTGCACATTAGAGTTTCCTTAACGCTTACCACTCTAAACTGAACACTCTCTAAATCCGGCGCATCACATAATAGTCTTACCAATATCCTTATGTATCTCACTAAAGCGTCCTTGCCCGAATTGCCTTACTCAATCTCTGAAATGTTATTCTGAACATAACTCAGTTAACCCATCATCGATCTACCATTTCAAGTATCCAAGTTTACTAATCCCTTACTCAAATCATTAACATTACTAGTCCTCAAAGAATCAACTCTTACGTCAGTTATTGAATCTGAACACCTCAAACCACTCGCACACCAATCCCTTTTTATTCAATCGCATAAGCCGAGTAATAACATAACTAGTAGCGGGGTCTAGCCAATTTTTACACAATGAATACAAGGTTCCCAAACTTAGTCCACCACTAACTTCTATTAGCCTATGACATAACCGAACATACCAGCTTATCCATTAACCCTCAAGCCCACTCTACACTATACAATCACAACCAAGCTCTCACATCACTAACTCTTGTTTCAACGATTTCCTTTCTGCCCTTAACCTCGGAGACACCAATCAATCTCTTCGGTCATACCCCTTACTGTACGTCATGATATAATGTCCCCGTAATCCAAACACGACTCAAGTACCCAAATTTCTTTCCAAACCACATTTATCACTATCAACCAACAAACACTCAAATCCACTCGATCGTCTAAACTAATCATCCATCTAAGCCAAACGAACCAAAAAATAATATCCATGTTTCTCCTCAAATCTAAGTGAAACAACCAGTAACTCATCAAGTCATTAAATCATCGCATATGCCCCCATTTGAAGTCATTTCCATCAATCGATTACTAACTATTTAGAAGTCTACAACCCAGTCAATTTACCGATCAATCGATGTGCCCTTAGCATACACTTAAATAACAGAGTAGTCCTTTAACATCAATGAGATTATATAAAAAATAGTTGTTAGCGCTAGTAGCTGTTCCCCTCCTAATCTCACGAAAAATACTCATGTCTAAGATATTCTATGAAGTTTCACTTCGTTACACGCTTTCCACAAAAGGCTTCCTTTATGTACTTATTGTCAACTTCTTTTCCTTATTACACGAGGTCACAATACATTTTCCCACTTCAATGGTCATTACCGAACTTACACTTAACCTCACATACTGATGTCTAATACTCTACCGCTGCTGAATCGTCGACCCGCCATTGGTACACCAGTGTCACGCACACCATCATAAGCCCTTGATGAAGCTGAAGTTTTTCCCAGACCGATCATATCATCTAGCAACCCACTATTGTTAAGCCATTAATGTACTTTGTCACTTTCGAGCAACCCAACGCCGAAACATAGAGATCCTATAACCCTCTGAACTATCTTTCCCATTTCTTACTAATTCCCATAATAAACGAGTCTTATCACGACTCCACACAATCGAATCCTTGGGACATAACTAGAGATTGAACTTGATCCCGTGTACGAATCAGAATAACACATCTCGTACCATACCTTAACACGTCATAGATCATCCATTCGCATAAGAATTTAGGGATAAGTGGCCACCCTCCGTGGGTGATTAAGATAAGAAATTTCACATGCCAATTGGAATCGACTAAATACCAATTTGAATGAATTCGCACGAGAGAATGAAAGAATTGAAAGTTTTCTAAAATGTCCTATAGCCTCTCGCAAATAAGTAAGGAGCTCGTCGTACCGATCTACGAGACTCTACTAGACACGCTCCTGTATTATAGACCGGGTAACCTACGGCTGTAATACCAACTTGTCACGACCCCATTTGACTACGTCGTGCCGGCACCTACCTGTCACACCTCGACCTTACTAGGGTGTGATGGGCACCCGACCCTTACTTAGGGCCGAGCGAACCCTCAGACTACTGCTGCACATAAAGTCACATCAAACGTTTTAAGTTAAATAAAATAAAATACATAGTAATTTTTTTTTTTTGAAATATTCTTTCTCAAGGTTTCAAAGCCGAACCAATCTATAATCACACAGAATTCAGAACATAACACAGACCGACATATCGGCTGACGAAGCCGCATACAGACTGACAACCAATACCCACGACACTGTCTGCAAAGTCTCTAACATAAGTCCAGAAGTCATAACATACAAACTCTGACTCGGCAGCACTCCAGGAGCAAATGGAGCTTGCCAACTCCGCTGGATCATCTTCTGTAATAACTTCAGCTCGTCTGGGAGTACCTGCGCGGCATGCAACGCAGCCCCCGAAGAACAGGGGGTCAGTACGAAAAATGTACCGAGTATGTAAAGCGAAAATGTAACAAATATAACCATAATCCGAACCAGAAGTACAAAAATATAGTGGACAGAATCGAACCCGAATCCGAAATAGAAATACAGAGTCTAGCTGGCAGAATCATCGTACGGATTAGGGGCACAGAATGTGACTGACATAATCATAATCAGAGCCAGAGGTACAAAAATGTAACAGACGGAATCATGGTACGGATCAGACATACAGAAGTGACGCAGACAAAATCATTTTCCGAATCCAATTTCCAGAAGTGTAACAGACAGAATCGTAATCCAATCCGACAGACAGAAGTGTAACGGACAGAATCATAATCCAATCGGACAGACAGAAGTGTAACGGATAGAATCATAATCTAATCGGACAGACAGAAGTGTAACGGACAGAATCATAAACCAATCGGACAGACGGAATCATGCATGCAGAGTCATACAGAGTCATATGCTTATACAGGTGCAGATAGCATATACATACATACATATATCAGATTCCGGCCCTCTCATGAGGGACGCGGTAACAGAACCCGACCCTCTTAGTACGGGACGCGGTGGACAGACAGATCAGATCATATGCCATCCTGGCCGCCATCCCCATACATCACATAATCAGATTACATACAGATGTAAACAGATCCCGGCCCGCTCACCGATGGATGCGGTGAACAATGCAGTGGAATGTGCACGATAACAGAACCTGGCCCGGGCGTAGTGAAGGAAGCATTGAGGCGTCCACGAACAGATTAATGAGAAACCACATACACACAGATCATCATACAGACTCAATGGAACTGAATTAGGCCAAACGGCGGGTCAAATCAAAGTATTCGGACAATATTCATAACATACGCATATATGTCGCTTCGGACGGCACGACAGATTTTACTAGAATAAGATCTCCAGAAACGTTCCAGATGTCAAAATCATTTTATAAGACTTATAAAAATAGTCATAACACTTGTCATATAATGAACAGAATAATAGCCCAGATGTTGCCTGTGAAGATCGGACAGAAACAAGGCAATTAAAGTCATACAAAAAGTATCGGAGCTTTGTGGGCCCATCTCGGACCAACTCGAGGTGGCGTACATAAATTACAGGTAATAGACCTTATGAGGTCGTCCTTGATCGTTTTTAGGCATTCCGACTCCATTTAGGAAGTTGCATACATATAATTTACTTTATAAGCAAATTATAAGAAAACTAGTTCAATTGCATTGAATGAATAGTGCCCAAAATCAAACTCGATTTTCTACGAACAGAATAATCCCCGAGGCTCAAATTCAAGCCTAGTACACCTAGGACATGCCAAGAGAAGGAAAAGGACAGCTTTACATACCTTGGTTGCGCCTTACGCTCGCTCAAATTCGATTCCCGTTTCGTCGAAAATCTGCAAATGGTCACTTTTACCAATTGTCATATTCAAGCCTTAAGAATCCGATCTTAAGCACATACTTGCCTACCGAAATTTCGGCAGCATTTCCTTTATAAATTCAACATTCCCGAAAGTCTAATTTAGCCAAAACAATCAACAACCCAACAACAACATCAACAACAACAACAATCACAATATAACACAATATAATGAAACTAGCCTTCTTTCCGACATAACGCAATATCTTTCATTCCGACCTCACACTTCCAAACCAATCTCAATATTTTCATATTCACCATTAATCCTGATCATTACAACGCAATTTGGAAGCATTTCATATCCTTTCTACAAAATATTCACATGGTATACCAAATATACAAACTTTCTGCTAAAGTCATAATTCATCCAAGGTCTCCAATCTTTAACAAACATTTCCATAACATGTTTCTGTCTTCCAACTTCATCAACAATCATTATCATTTACACCTTAACGACTTCCATTTCCATATTTACATAAATTATAATAAAGTTGCATACCTTCCTACAACAACTTAACAACAAATTTTCCATAACAACAAGAACCATTATTCTTCCATTCACTTCACAACAACACAATTATCATACTAAAGGAATTTAATTCATCTTCCACTATCAACACAATACCACACGGCCACACACCTATATTTTCAATTTCAACCAAATTCATTCCACTTTCATTTCCAATATAAATTTCACCATAACCATAACTAGGATACAACATAAAATTCAACTCATATTACTTATACATCAAGGCATCCACGGCTACACATACATACATATAAATACCATGCAATCTTCCATATTCTTATGAATTTTAACTCTTTCTACCTCCTACAACATAAACCAAACCTTCATAACACATAAAAAGGGATTAAATCTTACCCTATCTCTTCAACTCCTTCACTTGCCCAAAGTGCGAAAATGATGAAACGGATGAACCATCTTCCGAAATAATTATACCACGTTGTAGAGGGTACTTGAATTGGTAGGAATACTACAAGAAAATAATTTTTGGAACAAGATTTAAGTTACCCAAATTTCCATGGTCTTGGCCGAAATGGCCTTGCTTTTGTTCTTGCATCCTTGGCTTGTATTTCCTTTCTTGAAATGTCTTGAAGCTTCTATGACTTAATCACCCTTTTATGTAATTAACACATGGAAAATTTCCATGGGCTTGGGCCTACTATGGCCGGCCAAGCTCCCTCCATTTGGGCCTTTTTCTATATATATATTTTTTTAGCCCAATTAATGTAGTCCGTATTTTGAAATTCCCGAAACTAATTTCCAAAATTCCAATTTTGTCCTTGGCCTTCTTCCGTATTTCCACACCAATATTTTTCATGAACAACACACACATGTGTGAATTCAATTCAACATAAGGCTTTATTCCTTACAAATCAAGATCATTTCGAATTTTCCCGAACATGCGAAAGTGCGGGATATAACACTACCTTTCCCACCTCGGTAGGCGAACCCTTAACTCAACCTCATAAAACACAAATAAAGTGGAAGAAGATATAATAACATAAGTCTCACAAATATAGTATAAATAAGAAAATGTGAAAGTAAATAAAATCTGCCCCAGTATCTGGTCCAGTTGTTACGGTTCGCTTTTATACGGGCGAGGCATAAAAGTTACTACGAGGTTGTTGGTGCTCTAATTGGATTTTTATTATTTTAGAGTCCACCTAATTTATTATGGAAAACTACGAAAATCGGGTTTAAAGATTTTTTCAAAATAAGTAAAAATCTTTTGGACCACAGTTCGAGGTAAGGGTTCTGACGATCCCCTAAGGAAGGTTCTACGCACCCTAGTATTAAAAATTTGTAGAATACTGTTGACCTACGAGCTTCAATGTCTGATTAATGTATTTATTTGTTTAAAAGTGTTCAGTTTTCCTCAAAAATGTCATTAAATTTCAAGAAAAAATTCGGCAAAAAGTCCCCTTATAAAAAGGGGTTTTGGTTTAGAAAAATCTGCGCAAGTGTTCGACTCACTTTGTTGCTGGACTAGGACACACTCGGGATTTCTCCCGAGTAGAGTCGCTACTATTCTAGTCCTACCAAAATGGGTTTAGTACCTACGGGTTTATATATATATATATATATATATATATATATATATATATATTAAATATATTTTTTCAAGTTAAGTCCAATTTTTAGGTGAAGCTCATAAGTCCCTTCAATATCCCAAGTCCAAATCCATCAAACCTCAATACTTGGCCCAATATTTTTTTTCCTAGTCCAAAACGTTTTGGGGCCCCAAAAATGTCTCATATTTGGTCAAAAAATATAAAATGGGTCAGTCCAAAAGATGTCATCATTTTCAGGTGGACTTCCGGGTCCAAAATTGGTATAATACAACTGTATTCTGGCCCAAAATTCTTTACAATAAGATGCTATTTCTAGCCCAAAATCACATTAATTCCAGATCCTCTTAACCCTTTCAATTTTATACCATTTGAAAAAATTGTAATCAGCCTCGTAAAATTTAGGAACTTCAACACGGCCCAGTGTTACAAGTTAACACGACTTTAGCTTTCAAATCCAATTTACCATTTGACTTGAAAATCACTTTGTTTAATTCCAAAGAAACTCGTTTTAAGTCAATTTATCATAAGCTAAAATTTAAAAGGGATTTGTGCCTGTTTAGCTTAATTACCCTATTTAGCTAAGTGTTTGTCCTAATTCTGCATTCATAAGAGTTTCAATAATAATGGATTTTAATTACATTTTGTGCATGAAATAAACAAATAATAAATGAGAGACGGGAAAGGAAGTCTTTTACTAATGGGCTACCAAAGACCCATTAGGCTATTTTCACCCCTAGCTGGGCCTTCAACACAATATTTGCTTCCCTTTCGATTTCAAGCTGGACTCGACCTGAATTTGGAATTTGGCCTCAGTCCAATCCCTGTTTTGGAGGTGAGGTGACCCAAGAAGATGCAAGGGGAGTTTCTTGCACACACAACAAAAGAGGTACAAAATCAATATCAAAATTTAAGCAAGTATATTAATGCGCAAATAGATAAAATAGGCACAACATAGACTTAACTAAATACATAACTGAATCAAAATTTTGGAATGTGGACAAAACCTTGTAAGGCAGACCCAACTTGTTCAAAACAGGACAACATTATAAGGATATACTTGCATAAACTGTCCATATATACATGCTTATACACCTATAGGGATGTGAAGTAGCCAAAATTGGAAAACTTTAATCATCGTATTCCCGATATCGCACAAGATTTAAGGGGTTTCATAACCCCAGAATGGCAGACACCGGGGAGAACTTAAGCTTAATCCTTAAGGGCTAACTAAGCCTCCCTACTAATGTATTGTGAGTATAAAATCAGGTATATGTGCATATATCAGCATTTTGCTTTATCTAAATTGAATGCAAGTAACAGAAATAGCAATACTTAATCTTCTATAGTCAGTCAAATTATTTGAAACTAGACAGTCAACACACAACGTCTTATGAGATACAAAGAACGAAGATAGATAACCCAATATAGTCCCTTTATTCAAGTCATATGTAAATTGGTCAAGACAAAGCCTTATTGGGTTTAAATAAAAAAGATAACACACAGAACAACCTCAAACATCCCAAATACTAGCATGGATCATGCTATAACTAGATACTAATTGGATTCAAATTCATTCACCAGAAACAGACCCAATAATAAGTCAATTATTCTAATATTGAAGCCCTAGTTCTAGATTGTCTTTAATTAAAAATCCAGTCATGTTTCACCACACTGTGCGTCAAAATAAACGGGACAGATTTCTAAGTCTTTAAATCAGGTGAAATCTAGACAACTATATCATGAGAGAATTGTTTGTACTAAAACAGAGTAAGTGGATGCTTGTGCAGGTTAAACACAAATGAAAAAACAACATAAAGTCCTATTTTTATCACAGATTCAAAGCATAAAACAATACACAAGACATATTGTGTCAAATTAAATCAACTAATGCAAAGGGTTTGAACCTAACTCAATTCACAGTCTTATTGAATGCCTATTTTTAGTATACTCAGATTGATTCAAAAAGCTTTTCTTTAGTTGCAATAAGTAAACTCAATCCCATTTTAAAGCTAAACATGTGTGTTTCCTGTCTTAACATAAGTTAGAGTATTAACCACATTGCAACCTATGACACTGTTAACATCAAGTCAAATGTCCAGATTTTGAAATAAAATTGATTTGAAACTAAGCTCATCCTACCTTATAGCAATAGGTAACAACTCAGACTAATCACCTTAAATCCCAAACAAATTGTTACATCTCAGAGATTTCGGATTGTAGCATTGTGAGTAGACTAATGCGAGCTTAAGGTAAATATAAAGTCCTTACAAGATTAAGGAGAGTATTAGATAGCTTAAAGTGAGTACCATAAGATTTTGAAGTCATATTAATATGTGAAACTAAGTTCGTTGAAGGAAGTGAAATGTAAGTCATGTTTGGAGAGGTTTTCGCTATAATTGAGCTAATATTTATTTAGTAATGTCTTGAGGAGGAGCTATGAGGCATCTTATATGGTTAATGAAGTGTTATATAAGTGTCAATAAGGTTCCATAATGATTGGTGATTGAACGAGTCAACGATAGAAAGTTTCGGAAAATAGTGGGTTGTACGACCACTTATACAGACCGTATAAGTTATACGGCCCGTATAAATGGTCCGTAAAACCATGGCAGAGAAGGGTGTTTCCATGGTGGGATTATACGGTCCATTTATACGGACCGTATAAGTTATACGGGCCGTATAAATGGTTGTATAATTGGTCGGGCAGCTTTATATATATATATATGGACGACCCTTGTCTTATTTTTCATTTCCCACGTTCTCCAAAACTCTTAAAAGCTCTAGAACTTTCCTCATAGCATATTAACACAAACTCAAGAGAAATCAAAGATCAAAATAGCAAGAATCAAGATATCCATGTGTTGGAAGACTCACTAGGGTTAGTAGACTTCAAGAACTTCTTTGGTATTGAAGCTAGGGTTTTCATACAAGTTTGTAAATTGATCCAAAGCTCATTCCTATGAGATAAAAGGTTAGTTTTCATGTCTATTTCATGTTTTTAAGCATGTTGGTTGTTGAATGACTTGGGTGAGGGTAGAAAGTAGAAAATGGAGCTCAAATGTAGAATTTATGATATTTTGAGTTGTAAATTATCTTGAGGTGGGATTCTTAGTATGCAATGGATATAATCTTGTTATGAAGGGTGTTAATGAGGACAAGGAAGTGTTTTATGCAATTGTGCAAAGGGTTGGTGTAGAGTTGTTAATATAAGTTAAATATGAGAATGAAATTTAAGCCTTAATGGAATATGACTACTTGATTATGATATTGTGGATGTTATTGTAGTAATTTGGGAGTTGTTTCGCCATATGGTGGAAGTTGATGAAATAGGGAAAATGCTGCCCAATTTTCATTAGCTCATGAATTATTCTAGATTGACTTTGGACTGTCTTTAAGGCTTAACCATGGTTTGAATCTTTTTTTAAATGTATATTTCTCAAGCTTTGGAGGTGAATGTTAAGTAGTTAAGGAGACGAAAAGGCATGTAAGTCTAATCCTTCTTTCTTAAGGCGTGATCCCATTGATGTATACCTTCATGTGAAATCCATAGTATCTTCCATAATGATTTCATTCCTAGAATCACTAAATCTCAGGATTCTTGATATTCTCACGATACCATTAGTCTCATCCTATGATAGTTGATCCTCTAAGGAAGGATATAATGAAAGTGATGATAATGATGATGATGATGTTGAGGATACGTATGTACTCCTATGTATATATATCAAAGTATGACTATTTCAAACACCGAGCTTATATAGCCCGTGTATGATATCTATCGCGCGCGCGCCACTGCAGTTGGGTATGGATAACACTGAGCCTTGGTAGGGCCAGGTATGTATAACACCGAGCCTTGTCAGGGTCGGGTATGTGAAACACCAAACCTCTATGGTCAGGTATGGTACTACTATATGTATATAAGCGTATGTAATGGAAGGTTCCTATTAGAAAAGGGTAAGGTTCCTATTAGAAAAGGGTAAGTGAATATGATGAGTGTCGCTAGAGGTATAAATGGCTCTATCATCCCATGACTCTTCTATCTTATATTATTTCTCATGCTTCTATTATACTACTGATTATGCTTTACATCCTCAGTACATTGTTCGTACTGACGTCTTTTTGTTTATGGACGTTGCGTTATGCCCGCAGGTGGACACAGAAATAGACTTGATCCATAGATTGCTTGTTCAGAGACTGCATAGAGGAGCTCCATTTTGTTTCGGAGCTGCAACTGTTAGTCCTATTCTTATGTGCATATACATATGGGTATGGCGGGGTCTTATCCCGTCTATAAGCGTATGTAATGGAAGGTTCCTATTAGAAAAGGGTAAGTGAATATGATGAACGTCGCTAGAAGTATAAATGGCTCTGTCATCCCATGACTCTTCTATCTTATGTTATTTCTCATACTTCTATTAAACTATTGATTATGCTTTACATAGTCAGTACATTATTCGTACTGACGTTCTTTTGTTTGTGGATGTTTCGTCATGCCTGCAAGTGGACAGGGAGATAGACTTGATCCATAGACTGCTTGTTCAGAGACTGCATAGAGGAGCTCCATTTGATTCGGAGCTGCAACTGTTGGTACTATTCTTTTGTGCATATACATATGGGCATGGCGGTGTCTTGTCCCGTCTATATGATATTACATACTCTCTCTAGAGACTCGTTGATAGTTGTTTACTGTTAGAAGTCTTTTTGCCCGGTCGGCTCATATTTTTGTATATTGTTTTGCTAGCCTCGTCGGCTTATGTATATGTATATGGGCATAGTTGTGGACGTTGACATAAAAGTGTTTTAGCTGTTGGAAATGGTATTATTGAGGCATAGAGTTTGTTAATAGGCCATGTGGCTCACGTAATTATGATTATAGAAGTATGATGAGAGGTACCCGGTGGGTTAGCTCACGTGCCCGTCATGGCCCTCCAGTTGGGTCGTGCCAAAAGTGATATTAGAGCAATTTGTTCCTAGGGTGTGTCTACTAGCCATGTCCAGTAGAGTCTTGTTTATAGGTGTGTTGCGCGCCACACTTATAAACAGGAGGCTGAGGGAATTTTTAGGAATGAGTGACCTTCTTTCTTTATAGATCGTACGATAGAGCTATGATACAAGGATTTCTCTTTCCTTAACCGTGTAGTATCTATTTCAGAAATGCCTGTAAAGAGGAAAGCTACAGCAACCCAAAAGGGCAAGACAGTGACATAAAGGCAGGCTGAGAAAGCACCGCCAATGAATATAGAAGAGGGTGAGTCCCAGAATGTGGTTCAATCTCAGTCATCTCACTTGTTATCTATTAATGAGGAGCATGAGAGAGTCTCTGCCCTAGCTCTAGCACCCCCAGCTCCTCCACCAGAGGTTTCGGGCCAAGAGATGGAAGAGGCCATTCAATTGTTGACTCAATTGGTGGCTGCTCAAGCCTAGTGGCCAGGTATGGGTCATGGTGATAGGGCGGTTACTGCAAGAGCCCGTGATTTTATTAGCTTGAACCCTCTGGAATTCTTCGGATCAAAGCCGGATGAGGACCCTCAAAACTTTATTGATGGAATATTGAGGACACTTCGGCTAATGCATGCTTCAGATGTTGAATCGGTAGAGTTAGCATCATATAGATTGCAAGATGTTGCGGTTCATTGGTATACGGTTTGGCTGTCTTCTAGTGGAGTCAATGCACCTCCCCCGGTATGGTAAGAATTTGTTGATGCTTTCCTTTGACATTACTTGCCCCCAGAAGTTCAGCGAGCTAGAGCCGACAAGTTCTTGAATCTTAAGCAAGGAAGTATGAGTGCCTTAGAATATAGTCTCCACTTCAATTCTTTGGCTAGGTATGCTTCGACCATGGTAGCGGATAGGGGTGATCGAGTGCACCGATTTGTGAGTCGCTTAGGGCCACATTTGATGGATAAGTGCTTGACTGCGTCCCTTTAGGACAATATGGATATTTTTCATATTCAAGCCCATGCCCAGAATTTGGAGAAAATCCAACAACCGCAAAGAGGCAAGCGTGAACTTGATAGAGGTTTTAACAAGAGGGCTAGATCTTTCGGTTCAACTAGTGAGTTTAGAGGAGGGCAAAGACAGCAGTTTTCTAGGCATTCAGGCCATTCTTTGACTAGCGCGTCTCAACGGTTTACGGGCCAGAGATTTGATAGGTCTACTCACTCCAAACCGAGTCAGAGTTTTAGAGCTTTAGGTTCTCATTACAGAGGTGACTCGGGCCAGGCTAGGCCACCTATGCTAAAATGTTGTCAGTGCGGGAAGTTGCATTGGGGCCAGTGCTGATTGGGTTCAGATGGTTGCTATGCATGCGGTCGGCCAGGCCATATCATATGTGACTGCCCCTCGATTGGTGGTAGGGGGTAGGGTCCAACCTTCAGGGTTGGCAGCCAGGTCTTCATCATCCATACGCCCTCTGGGGCAAGGTTCACAGGTGCCAGTCAGCCGTATCTATTCTTTGGCTGGACGGCAGGATTTTGAGTCCTTCCTTGATGTTGGTACAGGTATACTATCGGTATTTTCTCTTGATGTATATGCCTTGATAGATCCAGGCTCCACATTGTCATATGTTACTCCTTATACTGCTGGTTGATTTGGGGTGAAATACGAGTTAATCAAACCTTTTGATGTATCAACACCCGTTGGTGAACCGGTAATAGCTAGCCGAGTATATAGAAATTGTGTAGTTGTGATTTGTAATCATCGTACTATGGCTGATTTACATGATTTGAAAATGGTGGACTTTGATGTTATTATGGGCATGGATTGGTTGACTTCTTGCTATGCCAATGTCGATTGTAGAACAAAGATGGTTCGCTTTCAGTTTCCTGTAGAACTAGTTTTGAAATGGAAGGGAAATACAGCGTCTCCGAGAGATAGGTTTATTTCCTATCTCAAGGCAAGGAAAATGATTGCTGAAGGTTGTATTTATCATTTAGTCCAGGTTCAAGATGTAGAAGCCGAATCGCCAACTTTTCAGTCTGTCCCCGTGGTGAATGAGTTTCCAGATGTATTCCCGGATGAGCTTCCAGACCTCCCCCCAGAGTGGCAGATTGATTTTGCTATCGATGTGCTACCCGATACTAAACCCATATCTATCCCTCTTTGCAGAATGGCTCCCGCAGAGTTTAGAGAGTTGAAGGAGCAATTGAAGGACTTTCTTGAAAAAGGCTTTATTAGGCCTAGTTCTTCCCCGTAGGGAGCACCCGTGTTGTTCGTGAGAAAGAAAAATGGCTCCTTGCGAATGTGTATTGATTACAGACAACTGAATAAGGTGACAATCAAGAATAAATATCCGCTTCCAAGGATTGATGACTTATTTGATCAATTACAAGGTGCCAAATGGTTTTCAAAGATAGACTTGAGATCCGGGTATCATCTTGTGAGAGTTAGGGAGGAAGATATTTCTAAGATGGCCTTTAGAACAAGATATGGTCATTTCGAATTCCGGGTAATATCATTTGGGCTAACTAATGCACCGGCAGTGTTCTTGGACTTGATGAACAATGTGTTCAGGCCTTTCTTAGATTTATTTGTGATTGTGTTCATTGACGATATCCTGGTATATTCTCGGTCCGAGGCAGAACATGCGGATCATTTACGTACTGTCCTCAGAGTTCTCCAAACTCAAGAGTTATTTGCAAAATTTTCAAAGTGTGAATTTTTGTTGAATTCGGTGACCTTTTCGGGGCAGATTATCTCGGTCGATGGTATTCGGATAGATACCTGAAAGATTGAGGCTGTGCAGACTTGGCCAATGCCTACAACACCTACGGAGGTTCATAGTTTTATGGGCTTAGCATGTTACTACAGAAGATTTGTAGAAGATGTTTCTTCTATTTCGACACTACAAATGAAGCTAACTTAGAAATCAGCTAAATTTCAATGCACGAATGCTTGTGAGCATAGTTTCTAGGACTTGAAGAATAGATTAACATCTGCCCCAGTCCTGACACTTCCAGAAGGATCAGAAGGCTATGTTGTCTATCGTGATGCTTTGACATTAGGTTAGGGTGTGTGTTGATGCAGCATAGTAAGGTGATTGCCTATGCTTCAAGATAGTTGCGAAAACATGAGAAAAACTATCTAACCCATGATTTTGACTTAGCTGCGGTGATTCTTGCCTTGAAGATGTGGAGAAATTATTTGTATGGTGTCCATGTGGATATCTATACGGAACACAAGAGCCTTAAGTGTATTTTCAAGCAGAAAGAATTGAATTTATGGCAGAGGCGATGGTTGGAGTTGTTGAAAGATTATGATGTTAATAATCTATATCATCCCGGGAAGGTGAACGTTGTGGCTAATTCTCTTAGCCATAGATCTATGGGAAATTTATGTGATGTTCAGCCAGAGAAAAGAAATTTATCTCGTGAGCTCCAGCAATTAGCTAGCCTAGGAGTTCGGGTAGTGGACTCAGGCAATGTGGGAGCTACCATTCAGAATTCAGCTGTCTCGTCACTAGTAGTTGAGGTGAAAGAGCGCCAATACGAGGATCCTTGTTACACCTCGAAAAATTTCACGTTGATGCATAGTGGATAGACTAACGAAGGGCATGAACTATACGATGTTTCAATAAGTAAGAAATAACATTTGATGATCCTAATTGATATTTTAAAGACATTCGAGGTAAGAGAAGAAAGTTTTCTAAGAAAGGCAAAGTATACGTTATGTATCGGAAAGGATTTTCGAGTAACAAGTTAATGATGACCTAATGATGTCTTGGAGAAGAGTTATAACGTCCCTTAGATTGTTAATGAGGTGTTAAACAAGTGTTAAGAAGGTTCCACAAGGATTAGAGATCGAACGAGTCGACAAGAACTAGTTTCGGAAAAGCTGGGCATTATACGGTCCAACATACTGGCCGTATAAAATATACTGGCCGTATGTTAGGCCGTATATTCTGCCCGGAACGGTAGCCCTCACTGGACAAAAGGTACGGCCATACATACGGTCCATATAAATTATACGGACCGTATGTGGGTCCCTGAAACCAAAGCGGGACAGATTGTGAGTTGTTAAAAAGGGGACCCAAGTTCATTTCATTTTCACTCTCCTTCTATCAAGAACTCTCTAGAATATTTCCCACACCCGTTCCACAATAATTCAAAGGAAATTGATGATCAACTTCATCAAACCAAGAAAATCAAGTGCAAGAAACTCATTAAGGTTCATCCAAGACAAAAAATCCAAGTGGAAGTGGAACTAGGGTTTTGCTCAAGTGAAGTGTTTCCACCTAAAGTCCATTCCTACACTATCTAAGGTAAGTTTTATGGTCATTCCATGTTGTTTAAAGTATTGAGGGGTTGAAAGACTTGGATTATGAAAGGGGATAGAAAATGAGTTACAAAGATGAGAATAATGAGATTTTTAGTAGTAGCTTGGAATGAGTCATGATTCTTGATATGTTGTGATTATAAATATGTTATAAATGACATTAGGAACATGAGATAATCATTTGTGTGAGTTAACATAATAGTTTACTATGACCATGGTTATGGATGATTTGAAGTGAATTTGGAAAATATGGATAATGTAGGTGAATAAAGGTTATTGCTTATAATGTTGTGAGTGTTATTATAGACGTTTGGGAGTTGATGTTTGATATGGAGAAAGTTGTGTAAACAAAGGAGATGCTGCCCAATTTTCTCTAGCTTTTGTCAAGTGTGCTAAGCTATCGATTATCTAATGTTAGTATAAACTCTAATGAAGGTAGAAATGTGAGTATTGAAGGAGAACGTTCAAGTGGTAGAATAGCTAAACAAGAAGGTATGTAAGGACAACCCTTCTTCAATAAGTCATGGTTCCTTGGCTATATATATATTTATCCTTTCGTGAGTTCTATAATGCCCTCCAAATGATTGTAGCGTTAAAGATACTAAAGATCAAGATTCTCGATACTTTTACAAATGTACTAATTTCCTTATATGATGGGTGATCCTCCAAGGATAGATGTAATGAAACGATGATAGTAATGATGGTTGACGATATCTTAGGTATATGCGTCTATGTACGACTATTATGTAACACCGAGCTTATATAGTCGCGTATGATATCTATTGTGCAGTTGGGTACGTATACCACTGAGCCTTGGTAGGGCCAGGTATGTGTAATCACCGAGCCTTGTCATAACCGGGTATGTGAAACCACCGAACCTTCATGATCGGGTATGCTATAGATATGAATATGTATATGAATACGGACACGAATATGGGTACGGATATAGATATATGTATATGTTTGTATGTATGTACACGAGCACGTATTAGAAATGGAAGGTCCCTATGAAAGACAAGTAAACAAGTAATGATGATGATGGCTTTATTATCCCCCGATTCTCCCATCTTATGCTGTCTCTTATGTTCCTATTATGATGTTGATTATACTTTACATACTCAGTACAATATTCGTACTGACGTCCTTTTGTTTGTAGACGCTGCGTCATGCCCTTAGGTGGCCAGGGAGACAAACTTGATCCATAGCTTTTCTTATTCAGGGACTACTTATGGGATCTCTATTTCATTCGGAGCTACAGCTTTTGGTATTATTCTTTTGTGTACATACATGGGCACGGCGGGGTCCTGTCCCGCATATATGATGTTACTTACTCTTCTTAGAGGCTCGTAGACAGTTATATATGGTTCGATATCTTGAAGCCTTGTCGGCTAATATTTTGTATATCATTTTGATAGCCTCGTCGGCTTATGTATATTGATGTGGGCATAGTTGTTAATGATGGTAAAAATATGTTCTTGCCCAATGAGTTTAGCATTGTTGATGTATAGCATTCATGTGTAAACTATGTGTTCCACCTAGGTGTGAATACGAACGTACGATAAGAGGTACCCGGGTGGGTTAGCACCGGGTGCCCGTCATGGCTCTCGGGTCGGGTCGCGACAAAAGTGGCATCAGAGTAGTTTTGTCCTAGAGTGTGTCTACGAGCCGTGTCCAGTAGAGTCTTGTTTATGGGTGTGTTGCGCGCCATGCTTATAAATGGGAGGTTGCGGGCATTTTAGGAATGAATAACCTTTTTTCTTCATAAGATCATGCGATAGAGCCATGATGTAAGGATATCTCTTTTCTTAATTGTGTATTGTGTATTTCAGAGATGTCTGTAAAGAAAAAGGCTACGGCAGCCAAAAAGGGCAAGACAGTGGCAGAAAAGTGGGCTGAAAGGGCACCGCCAACGGTTGTAGAGGAAAGTGAGTCCCGGAATGTGGCTCAATCTCAGTCCTTCCAGTCAATGCCTATTTCTGAGGAGCACGAGAGGGCCTCAGCCCTAGCTCCAGCACCTCCAGCTCCTCCACCGGATGCTTCGGGCCAAGATGTAAAAGAGGCCATTCATTTACTTACTCAGTTGGTTGCTGCCCAGCCACAGCGGCAAGGTACGGGGCAAGTTGATAGGGCTGTTGGTGCAAGGGCCCGTGATTTTATTAGCTTTAACCTTTCAGAATTCTTCGGATCAAAGCCGGATGAGGACCCTCATAATTTTATTGACGGGATGTTGAGGACACTTCGGTTGATACATGCTTCGGACATCGAATCGGTGGAGTTAGCATCCTATAGATTGAGGGATGTTGCGGTTCATTGGTACACAGTTTGGATGGATTCACGGGGAGCCAATGCACCTCTCCCGGTATGGCAGGAATTTGTAGATGCCTTCCTCCGATATTACTTGCCTCCAGAAGTTCGGCGGGCTAGAGCTGATAAGTTTTTGAATCTTAGAAAAGGAAGTATGAGTGCTTTAGAGTATAGTCTCCGCTTCAATTCTTTGTCTAGGTATGCTCAGGCCATGGTAGTAGATATGGGAGACTGTGTGCACCGATTTGTGAGAGGCCTACGGCCACATTTGATGGATAGGTGCTTGACTGTGTCCCTTCAAGACAACATGGATATTTCACGCATTCAAGCCCATGCCCAGAATTTGGAAGAAAGCCAACAACAGCAAAGAAGTGAGCGTGAGCATGATAGAGGGTATAGCAAGAGGGATAGATATTCGGGTCCGATGAGTGAGTTTAGAGGCGGGTACAGATAGCAGTTTTCTAGGCATTCAGGCCATTCTATGACTAGTGCTCCTCCACGGTTTACAGGCCAGAGATTTGATAGATCTACTCATTCCGGGCCGAGTCAGAGTTCCGGGGCTTCAGGTTCTCAGTTCAGGGGTGATTCGGGTCAGGCGAGGCTACCTGTGCCATGATATTACCAGTGTAGGAAGTTACATTGGGGCCAGTGCCGATTAGGTTCAGAGGTTTGCTATGCATGTTGTCGGCCAGGCCATATCATGCGTGATTGCCCTTCGGTTGGTGGTAGGGGTAGGACCCAACCTTCAGGATCGGTAGCTGGATCTTCATCATCCATACACCCTATGGGGACATGTTCACATGCGCCAGTCAGCCATGGTAGAGGCAGTGGGAGAACCCCCAGTTCTAGAGGTCCTCAGCACCGTGTTTATGCTTTGGCTGAACGCTAAGATCTTTAGTCTTCTCTTGATGTTGTCACAGGTATATTATCGGTATTTTCTCATGATGTATATGCTTTGATAGAACCGGGCTCCACATTGTTATACGTTACTCCCTATATTGCGGGTCAGTTTGGGGTTAAACCGGAGACGATCAAACCTTTTGAGGTGTCCACACCCGTTGGTAAATGGGTAATAGCTAGTCGAGTATATAGAAATTGTATAGTTGTGATTTGTGACCATCGTACTATGGTTGACTTACATGAATTAAAAATGGTGGATTTTGATGTTATCATGGGTATGGATTGGTTGGCTTCTTGTTATGCCAATGTTTATTATAGAGTGAAAATAGTTCGCTTCCAATTTCCGGGAGAACCAATTTTAGAATAGAAAGGGAATACTGCATCACCAAAAAGTAGGTTTATTTCCTATCTTAAGGCAAGGAAAATGATCACAAAAGGTTGTATTTACCGTCTAGTTCGGGTTCAAGATGTAGAAGCGGAACCGCCAACTCTTCAGTCAGTTCCCGTGGTGAATGAATTTCCGGATGTATTTCCAGATGAACTTCCAGGCCTTCCTATGGAAAGAGAGATTGATTTTGCTATTGATGTGTTGCCAGACACCAAGCCTATATCTATTCCACCTTACAGAATGACTCCTGCAGAGTTGAAAGAATTGAAGGAGCAATTGAAGGACTTACTTGAGAAAGGCTTTATTAGGGCTAGTTCTTCCCTGTGGGGAGCACCCGTGTTGTTTGTGCGAAAGAAAGATGGCTCCTTGAGAATGTGTATTGACTATCGACAACTAAATAAAGTGACGATTAAGAACAAATATCCTCTTCCGAGGATCGATGACTTATTTGATCAATTACAAGGCGCCAAATGGTTTTCAAAGATAGATTTGAGATCCGGGTATCATCAAGTGAGAGTTAGGGAGAAAAATATCCCCAAGACATCCTTCAGAACAAGATACAACCATTTTGAGTTACGAGTAATGTCATTTGGGCTAACTAATGCACCGGAAATATTTATGGATTTGATGAACAATGTGTTCAGGTCTTTCCTATATTTATTTGTGATTGTATTCATCGACGATATCTTGGTATATTCTAGGTCCGAGGCAGAACATGCGAACCATTTGCGTACTGTCCTTAGAGTTCTTCAAACTTGGGAGTTGTTTGGCAAATTTTCTAAGTGTGAGTTTTGCTTGAACTCGGTGACCTTCTTGGGGCATATCATTTAAGTCGATGGTGTTCGGGTAGATACCCAAAAGATTGAGGCCGTGAAAACCTATCCAAGACCCACAACTCCTACGGAATTTCATAGTTTTCTGGGCTTAGCAGGTTATTACAGGATATTTGTGGAAGGATTTTCATCTATTTCAGCCCCATGGACGAAGTTAACCCCGAAATCAGCCAAATTTTCAATGGACAGATGCTTGTGAGCATGGTTTCCAAGAGATAAAGGATAGATTAACTTCTGCCCCAGTCCTGACACTTCCAGAAGGATCGGAAGGTTATGTTGTGTACTGTGATGATTCAGGCATTGGGATAGGTTGTGTGTTGATGCAACATGGTAAGGTAATTGCGTATTCTTCGAGGCAGTTGCGGAAACATGAGAAAAATTATCCGACCCATGATCTTGAGTTAGCTGCAGTGATTCATGCATTGAAGATGTGAAGACATTTTTTGTATGGCGTCAATGTTGATATTTATACAGATCATAAGTGCCTTCAACATATCTTCAAGCAGAAAGAACTAAATTTAAGGCAACGGCGATGGTTGGAATTATTGGAAGACTATGATGTTGACATCCTGTATCATCCCGGGAAAGCAAAAGTTGTGGCTGATGCTCTTAGCCGTAGATCCATGGGAAGTTTATGCGATGTAAAGCCAGAGAAAAGGGAGATAGCCCATGAGCCCCAGCAATTAGCTAGCCTAGGAGTTCGAGTAGTGGACTCGGGCAATATGGGAGCTACCATTCAGAATTCAGCGGTCTCATCACTAATGGTTGAAGTGAAGGAGTGCCAGTATGAGGATCCCGTGCTAATTTATTACAGAAATACCCTCCCTCAAAAGGGGAAGTCATCATTTGAGATTTCTGGAGATGGAGTTCTCCGATTCCGAAGCAGGTTATGTGTTCCTGATGTTGCAGGATTACGCCACCAAATATTGAGAGAAGCTCATTGTTCCCGTTATTTTGTCCACCCCGGAGCAACGAAAATGTATCATGATCTTAAATCTATATATTGGTGGAATGGGATGAAGAAAGATATAGCGGAATTTGTAGCTCAATGTCCCAACTGTCAGCAAGTGAAAATTGAGCACCAAAAGCCGGGCGGATTATTGCAAGCTATAGAGATTCCAACGTGGAAATGGAAAGTAATTAACATGGACTTCATTACAGGCTTACACAGTTCTCGACGTGGGTATGATTCTATATAGGTGATTATGGATAGACTTACGAAGTCAGCTCATTTCTTACCGATCAGAACCACATATATAGCAGAAGATTATGCAAATCTTTATTTTAAAGAGATAATGCGACTTCATGGTGTTCCAGCATCTATTATCTCCGATAGAGGGACTCAGTTTACAGCAAATTTTGGAAATCCTTCTAAGAGGGTTTGGGGATCCAGGTGAGTCTTAGCACAACATTTCACCCGCAGACTGATGGACAAGCTAAGCGTACCATTCAAACTCTCGAGGATATGCTACGGGCATATATGTTGGATTTTGGGGGTAATTGGGATGATCACTTACCACTTATCGAATTCGCTTATAACAATAGTTATAATTCTAGCATCCAAATGGCCTTATATAAGGCTTTATATGGGCGAAAGTGTAGATCCCCAATTGGGTGGTTTGAAGTAGGAGAGACCAAATTGATAGGGCCAGACTTGGTCCAACAAGTCATAGAGAAAGTTAAGCGCATACAGGATCGGCTACTAGAGACTCAGAGTCATCAAAAGTCCTATGCGGATAATCGTCGAAGGGACTTAGAGTTCCAAGTGAAAGATTGGGTATTCTTAAAAGTGTCGCCAATGAAGGGTGTAATAATATTTGGTAAAAAGGGGAAGCTTAGTCCCCGATACATTGGGCCTTATGAGATTGTGCGCAAAGTAGGCAAAGTGGCTTACGAACTAGATCTACCCCAACTTTGGAGTCAGTTCACCCAGTTTTTCATGTCTCGATGCTCCATAAATGTGTTGGAGACCCTACTAGAATCATTCCTGTAGATGATGTTCAAGTAACGAAAAAGTTGACGTATGAAGAGGTACCCATTTCCATACTAGATAGGCAAGTATGGAGACTTAGAAATAAAGAAGTAGCCTCGGTTAAGGTCTTATGGAGAAATAATAGCCGAGAAAAAATAACTTGAGATGCGGAAGAAAATATGAAGTCCAAGCGCCCGCACTTATTTCAGCCCCCGGAAGAGATCCAAGATGAAACATCAAGATTATGAGGTATGTATGTTCTTTCTTTATGCATATGGGTCGTGTGTGGCCAAACTTTATTGCTATCATATTGTGGCCCTGTGAGGCATTGTTATTATGGGCTGTTGTGACATGATGGTAGTGCCATATTACAGGGAAACTCAGGCGAAATTTTCATAGAATTCCCGAGCACTTAACATTCGAGAACGAATGTTCTAAAGACATTCGAGGTAAGAGAAGAAAGTTTGCCAAGAAAGGCAAAGTATACGTTATGTATCGGAAAGGATTTACGAGTAACAAGTTAATGATGACTTAATGATGTCTTGGAGAAGATTTATAACGTCCATTATATTGTTAATGAGGTGTTAAACAAGTGTCAAGAAGGTTCCATAAGGATTAGAGATCGAACGAGTCGACAAGAACGAGTTTCGGAAAAGCTGGGCATTATACGGTCCAACATACTAGCCATATAAAATATTCTGGCCGTATGTTAGGCCGTATATTCTGCCCAGAATGGCAGCCCTCACTGGACCAAAGGTACGGCCATACATACGGTCCATATAAAATATACGAACCGTATGTTGGTCCGTGAAACCAGAGCGGGACAGATTGTGAGTTGTTAAAAAGCGGACCCAGGTTCATTTCATTTTCACTCTCCTTCTCTTAAGAACTCTCTAGAATATTTCCCACACCCCTTCCACAAGAATTCAAAGGAAATTGATCATCAACTTCATCAAACCAAGAAAATCAAGTGCAAGAAACTCATTAAGGTTCATCCAAGACAATAAATCCAAGTGGAAGTGGAACTAGGGTTTTGCTCAAGTGAAGTGTTTCCACCTAAAGTCCATTCCTACACCATCTAAGGTAAGTTTTATGTTCATTCCATGTTGTTTAAAGTATTGAGGGGTTGAAAGACTTGGATTATGAAAGGGGATAGAAAATGGGTTACAAAGATGAGAATAATGAGATTTTTAGTAGTAGCTTGGAATGAGTCATGATTCTTGATATGTTGGGATTATAAATATGTTATAAATGACATTAGGAACATGAGATAAACATTTTGTGTGAGTGAACGTAATAGTGTACTATGACTATGGTTATGGATGATCTGAAGTGAATTGGGAAAATATGGATAATGTAGGTGAATAAAGGTTATTGCTTATGATGTTGTGAGTGTTATTATAGACGTTTGGGAGTTGATATTTGATATGGAGAAATTTGTATAAACAAAGTAGATGCTGCCCAATTTTCTCTGGCTTTAGTCAAGTGTGCTAAGCTATCGATTATCTAATGTTAGTATAAGCTCTAATGAAGGTAGAAACGTGAGCATTGAAAGAGAACGTTCAAGA